>NC_137002.1:19599643-19639643 GCF_032717465.1 Coenobita brevimanus
ATGGTAGCAGTGATAATGATATCAACTGTGATGGTGGAGGTGGTGGTGGTATCATTGGTGGTGGTGGCAGTAGTGATGGTGGTGGCAGTAGTGATGGTGGTGGCAGTAGTGATGGTGGTGGTGTCGATGGACGTAGCCGAGGGTTTTGATTAGATGCAGAGAAATATTGTAGGCGTATCGTAGATGAATGGCTGCCCCTCTATCACCAGTGGAGTGTAACGTGGGCTGCTGCTAGTAAAATGGCGAGGCGTTGACTAGAGTGAATGGGTAGTTCTCTCTCTCTCTCTCTCTCTCTCTCTCTCTCTCTCTCTCTCTCTCTCTCTCTCTCTCTCTCTCTCTCTCTCTCTCTCTCTCTCTCTCTCTCTCTCTCTCTCTCTCTCTCTCTATCTATCTCTCTATCTATCTATCTATCTCTCTATCTATCTATCTATCTATCTATCTATCTCATTTCCCTCTATGTGTATTCTTTTATCGTGGTGAGGTGAGATATAGCCACTTCCTGGGTTATGGAGTTTTATTGTACAAAATTATATAGGTACGTGATTAACGAGAGTAACATTACCTGACGGCAAACCTCCTAGCTGACCCTATGTCTTGCCTTCTGCTCTCGAACCTACTCTCAGACTCTCTCCAGCCCCTTCTAACCTGAAGGGGATCTCTCCAAGATTATATACAGTTCGGAGGGGATATGTGTGTGCGGTGTAGTGTCTGGCAGATGTCCATTCACTTGGACTAACCGACTGGAGCTGGTACCTTGGGTTACCCGACGTGTTTGAACACGTCACGATATTCTCTGTCGTCTGGGAAAACAGGATCCTTTGATATACACCATGCTGATTGACGTTCATACTGAGAAGCTGTGTATGTCTCCAGCAGACGGTACATACTGCACATTGTAGTATGAGATATATACTAGTGCCAATAATTATTACATGTCTATAACTATTACATATGACACTGAATGCCTGTAGTAGTAGTGGTAATGGTGGTATGGGAGATGGTGGCGGTGGCAGTGGTGTTGGTAGCAGTGGTGGTGGTGGGAGTAGTGGTTGTGACAGATAAAGTTAAAAATGATTTTTCCTTTTTATTTTTTATTTTGGAAATCTCGCACAGAATGCTGAATATTTTTCTGGTGTGTTGGCTGAGTGTCGAGGAGGAAGAGAACAGGATAATAGTGAAGTGGTAGTAGTAGTAGTTGTTCCCTAGGCAGTTTGGCCGAACAGCTCCGAGTCCCTAAGGAAGGCCACGGCCGAGACCGGGCTTTACCACAGAGCTCTCAAGGACTGTATGTTGTGCTGTTGGCGTTGGTGATTGTGTGAAATGCAGTCTTTCATAATGTGCTTAATAGTATGGGGTGCTGTGTTGCATCCTGGACAAGCATCAGTGACGGAGTCATCCAGCATCTTTTGATAACTTAATAGGGTGAACTACAACAATTCCTCGGAGTCCCCGGAGGGGAGGGGGATCATAAATGCCCCCACCATCCCCCCCTCTCCCGGTGACGACTCTTTGAGCTGCCTGGATCCACTGTCTGACTCACTTCCTCATTTCAGCAACATTCGCGGCCTTTCCTCTATCTTTCTGTCTGTCGAACACCATCTCTTCTCCTTTAAACCTCTCCTTCTCCTCTTTACTGAGACTCAGCTGTCTGAGGCAACTGACAGAAAACCCTTTTCTGTATCCTCCTACTTTCTCTATACTCATTTCAAAGCCAAAGGTGGATGTTGCGTATATGTACGGAACGACCTGTCTTGCTCTCGTGTTCCTGAACGTGATTCTTCTGAATTCTTTACTCTCTGGCTTTGGCTCTCCTGTCGTTCTCTGACTAAATATATCTGCGCTGTTTACTTATCTCATAATTCTAATGACTATCAAATTTCCTTGACTATCTTACTTCTACGATGAAACACATTCCATCCATTTCTCCCTTTTCTGAGATCTCCATTCTAGGAGATTTCAGTGTTCACTACTACCTTTAGCTCTCCTCTCCTTTCACTGATCCACCTGGTGAACAAGTCTTCATCTTTTCTATCCTTAATGACCTAGAGCAGCTTGTACAGCACCCTACTCGTATCTCTGACCGCCTTGGAGAGAGCTCCAACATACTTGACCTTTTCCTTACAACTAATCCTTCTCCTTACACTGTTAATCTTTTCTCTCCGTTGGGCTCCACCGATCATAACTTTGTTACTTTAACCTGTCCTATCGCTCCTGTACGGCCTGTGGACCCTCCAAAGAAACGTCCTCTGTGACACTTCGGAGCTGCGGATTGGGAGGCTCTCAGACAGAACTTCTTTGATTTTCCATGGAATGATTATTGCTGCCATGGCCAGGAGCCATCTGAGTGTGCTTTGCGCATTACGGAGGTTATTCTCTCGGGCATGGAAGCATACATTCCTTTCTCATATCCTTTGACTAATGCAAGAAAGCTTTTGTTTAATCACTCTTGTTCTAATGCTATCCGCAACAAGGAGTGGGCCTATAAAAAGTACTGGAGCCAACCCACCTCTGAATCACATGTTTTTTATGTTTCTGCCTGGAATCGTGCGAGTCTGTTCTTCGCTCTGCTAAAAATAATTTCATCTGTACTAAATGTTCTCAACTGTCCAACTCGAATTCTTCCTGTTCATTCTGGCTCCTTGCCAAAAATCTTTCTAACAACTTTACCGCACCATCCTTCCCTCTTCTTTTCTACTCTGATGGCTCTGCAGCTATTTCTTCTACTGATAAAGCAGATCTCTTCACTCAGACCTTCTCCTCAAATTCATCCTTAGATGACTCTGGTGCTGTTCGTCCATCACTTCCCCCCTCTGACTACCTAATCACTGACATTAAAGTTTTCTTCAGCTGATGTATTTTCTGCCATCACTGGCCTCAGATCTAACAAGGCATATGGGCCTGATGGAGTCCCACCTGTTGTTCTCAAGAACTGTGCTTCTGTGCTTACACCCTGCCTAGGTAAACTCTTTTGCCTTTGTCTTTCAACTTGTACCTTTCCTTCTTGCTGGAAGTTTGGTCTCATTTAGCCAGTCCCAAAGAAGGGTGACCATTCCCAACCCTCTAACTATCGTCCAGTTGCTTTAACATCCTGTGTCTCAAAAGGTTTTGAGTCTATTCTTAACAGAAAATTTTTAAAGCATCTTTCCTATCGCAATCTTTTTGTAATCATCAGTATGTGTTCCATCAGGTATGCTCCACTGGTGATCTCACCTACCTCTCAGACTCCTGGTCATTCTCCTTTTGGAACTTTGGCGAAAGCTTTGCCATTGGACCTGACATCTCAAAGGCTTTCGACTGAGTCTGGCATAAATCTTTAATTTCCGAACTGCCCTCTTAAGGTTTCTGTCCTTCTATCTGTGCCTTCATCTATAGATTCCTTTCTGGTCGTTCTATAGCTGCTGCTGTAGACGGCCATCATTCTTCTCATAGATCTATCAAGAGTGGTGTTCCTCAGGGCTCTGTCCTATCACCAACTGCCATCCTTTTATTCATCAATGATACATCTAATCCTATCCACTCTTACGCTAAAGATTCCACCCTTCACCTTTCCATTCGATTTTGCAACGTCCATCTCAGCAGTTACTTCATCAAACAAGGAATGAGGCTATTGCACGCCTAATGTATGACTTGGCTCATATCTCTGACTGGGGTAAATATAATCTTGTTTTTAATGCATCAAAGGCTCAGTTTTTACACCAATCAACCCGTCAATATCATCCACAGGAATACCCACTAATATTTAATAATATCCAGGTCAATCCTGCATCATCCTTGGACATGCTTGGGGTTTCATTCACAAGGGACTTATCTTGGAAAGATCTTGTTGCATCTCTTGCAAAATCTTCTTCCAAGAGATTAGGTGTGCTAAGCCGACTCCGTGCCTTGTTTTCTCGTGCACAATTGTTGACTTAATCGGATTTTATTTGCCCCTGTTTAGAGTACAACTCTCATGTGTGAGGAGGCTCCTCACATACAACTCTTCCCAACAGGGTGGAGTCAAAGGCTATTCGTCTCATCAGATCTCCTCCTTTTACTGGCTCCCTTCAACCTTTGTCTCTTCGCCGCACTGTTGCCTCTTTATCTCTTTTCTATCACTGCTTCAATGGTCAGAGCTTCTCTGAACTGTCTGCTTGCATCCGTCCACCTCTACGACGGGCGCGTGGCACCCGTCTAGCAACAAACTCTCATCCCTTTGCTGTCCAACTTTCTAATGCAAGAGTTAACCGCTACTCACAGTCCTTCATTTATGCAACAGGTCAGCTCTGGAACTATCTCCCTTTGTCTGTATTTCTACTTCCTATTACCTGCAGTCTTTCAAACGCAGTGTGTCCAGGCATCTCAAAATTAATGTTTCTTGAATTTGGCTCTCTTTTCTATTGTTTTTGTTTTTGCTTGGAAGGAACGTTCATGCGGGCTCAAAGTTTGGTTCCTTCTTCCTCGCATAAAAAAAAATATATATATATATATATATGCTTGCATCTCAGCCTGGCCAGGTGGACCATGTCCTCACGAGAGAGAGAGGATTCAGAAGGGTGGGTATCAGGAAGCCGTGTATGCAGCTGTGTGTTGTCTTTAAGTGACTGAATGGAGCAGCGAGTGATTTGAGTAATATATTTTTTGAGTATTATTTAAGCTGGTCTGAGGCAGGCGAGGGTGGAGAGATAAAAGTATTTGTGTATGATATCGTGTGCAGGGTGTTGTTTTGATGTTCGTTGGTGTGTGTGGATGTGCTGCCATGTAGTGTAGTGGGTTTGTGGGGGTTGCGGCGAGAATTTGGGTGCCTCTCATGTCTAGATGATTCTTGACTTTGAGGACTTTGGTTTCTTGGTGTAGGTGGTCTGTGGGTGTAGTAGTTGTGGAGCCTGTGATTATTTGTAAGGCCTTGTTCTGTATGGTCTGTAGAGTGTTGTAGTGTGTTTTGGTGAGGTTAGCAGCCTAAGCAGGGCTTGCATAATGCGTCACTGAACGTATATATTGTTTGTATACTGTGGTAGTGGTTTCTTTGTTGTGTTCAAATGCTGTATGGGCAAGTGACCTCAAGGCGTTGAGTCTTGGTGTTAATTTATCTTTAATATTTGTGATGTGTTGTTTAAATGACATTGATGTATTTTATGTTACACCAAGGATTTTGTGTGTGTGTGTGTGTGTGTGTGTGTGTGTGTGTGTGTGTGTGTGTGTGTGTGTGTGTGGTAGGGGAGTGTTGTTTATGGTGACGTGTGAAATGTGGCTGTGTTCTGCTGTCCAGTTTGTGAGAAGGGTCACTGTAGGTTTGGCTGGGGGTATTTTGAGCCTGTTTGTGGTGAACCATTCGTGTCGTGTGTTGAGGTAAGGTTGGAGGATGTGTGTGGCTGTGTTTACATTTTGGTGTGTGCATGTAAGTGTTATGTTGTCTGCATAGGAAGCTATGTGTATCTGTGGTGTGTGAGGTGTGGGTATGTCGTGCATGTGTAGGTTAAAGAGTGTAAGGGACAAAACAGATCCTTGGGAGGATGCCATTTGTGAAGTTTCTGAAGTTCGAAGACTGACTGGCAAATGTTACATGTGCACATTTGCCTGCCAAGTAGTGCGCGAACCATCTTTTTGTGTTATTGTGCATGTTTGTGTTGAATATTTTTGTTTGTGAGGTTGTGGCAGAGAATGGCATGAAAAGCTTTGCTAATGTCTAGTGTGACTAGGAGTGTTCTGCGTGGCGACCTAGCTGAATTCATGCCATTAAAAACTCTGTGTAATGTCTGTAAGATGAGTATTTGTGGAGTGTAGTGGCCTAAAACCATCTTGTGATGGGGTTTGGGGGTGGGTGTAAGGTGTAACTAGTTGTAGTACCAGTCGTTCAGTTACTTTGGAGGGGGTGCTAAAGGAATGTGATGGTGCAGTGTGAGGAAGGTAACGTGGGGTCTTTGTTGGGTTTGGGGATAAAGATGATAGTGCCATGCTTCCAGCCGTTGGGTATTATGTTTTGTAAGTAGCTGTAGTTTAATATGTTGGTGAGAGCTTGTATGCCTTGTGCTCCAAGGTGTTTAAGGTGTATGTTGCTAATGTTGTCTGGTCCACAGGCAGATGAGTGCTTGAGGTTGCTAATGATGTGCTTCATCTCATTGTAAGGGAAAGGCGCGAAGTATGGGTCTGTGGGGAACTGTCTCTTACGTCGGATGACACGTCGGTCATCGTGATGGGGTTTAGATGACTGACATGTGAAAAGTGAGTGATGAGAGTGTTTGTTTGTTGTTTGTTTGAAGGTATGGTGTCTGTTGTTGTGTTGGTAGCGTGTGATTGTGTAGTGTTGCTGTTGGAAAGTGTGATGCTGTTTAGTGTTTTGTAGAGTTTGCTGGTGTTTGTTTTGTGATTAAGTGTTTGGAGATAGTTATTCCAGTTTAGTGTTTGCAGTTTGATATTTTATTCTTTATTTGAGTGTTGAGTTTTTGTATTTGTTGTACGGTGTCTTGTGTGACTGATGAGGCCTTGAATTTCTGGTGTGAAGTTGGGGCTGTGTCACTTTCTGTTGCCTCTAGGGATGTGTCTTTTGTCTGCTTTTTTAATAATTGTATTGAAAGTGTGCACAGAGATGTTGATGTTCGTGATGGATGTACTGTTTAATGTTTCAAAGTTTTGTTCTGTTTCAGTTGTGAAGGCCTCCTATTTGGCTCTCTTATAATTAGTGTATGTGTGTCTGTGGCCAACTGGAGTGATACTGGTTTTGGCAGTGATGATGACTGGGAGGTGGTCAGAGCCAAGGGTTTTGACCACTCTCCAGGATGCTGTGGGGGAGAGGTTTAGGGAGCAAAAGGTGATGTCTGGGGATGATGGAAGGAGGAGGACTTGGTGTGAGATATGGGTATGTTGATGGAGATAGTTGAGGATGAAAAGATTGTCTGTCTGGGATTGTAGTACCAGCCCTCAGTCTGTGTCAGTGTTGTTGACATGCCAGGACGACGTCTTGGTCTCGTTGAAATCACCACCCAGGATGATGATGAGTAAGCTAGTAATGTGTATTTGTGTAGAGAAGTTAACAGTGACTGTAGGCAGACTAGTATTAACAAACACATGCTGGTGATAAAGATATGATTAGGATGGGAGTTTGGCAGGAAACGCAGAGGGAAGTGAGGGAGAGGCTAGAAAGAAAGGAAATATCCGCCGAGAAGTATAGGGTGAAGTGGTACGTAGAAGGATAAAAGCATGAGTGTGTATGGTAGGCAGTGTACTGTGCTCAATTTACTCTAACCTGGCCTAAAACTGTCATTTCGCTATCTTGAATGCTGAGTTATAACAGAAACTTAACACTAGAATATGATGCTAGTCATGAAGAAATGCTATGTGTTGGATGTAGAGCCGTACTGTTGTCTTTTTCTACCACTAAGCTACCTGAAATAAGCTGAAAAAAAAAAGGCATAAATATGGGACTGTTAGTGTAAAAGGAGTACGGTTACAGTGACACAGTTCTGTGGCTGAAATCGAGATGGTTTCGAGGGCCTGGCGTAGGGAAGGAGAAAAAGGAAAAGGAATAGAGAGAAGAAATGAGCCACTTTTTAATGAGTACAGAGGAAGAACGGAACTGAAAATGTGTGAAGAGATGTTGGTATATAATATTACTGCTAGAATGATGAGGAGAATATGGAAGTAGGTGGATAATGATGAGAAAGGTGAGTTAAGTGAACCAAAGCGAAAGCAAGAAAAAATACATATATAAAACACGGCATACTAATGAAAAAATAAGAACTCTAAACTGCTGGTGCTTCTAACTCTCTCACTAACTTAGGGCACTCCAAAACAGAATTTAAACATCTCAAGAATGTAAAAGTATCACAAGAAAGTCATCATCTTACGAAAAGAATTAACAAAGATTGTATCCAAAAAGAGATTGCATTGAACCCTTTCACCAACTCAAGTTTCTAAGCTTCTCCAAAGCTGAATATATAGTATGGAAGCAGGAAGGATGAAAATATAGTAAGACTCGACCCAACTGTAGGAATGAAGTGAGGTTGCTTATTATAGTCATGGTTGCTAATTTGTTCATCTTAACAGTTTTATCGAAAGCTGTGCAGTATCGCTGTCTGTGGCTAGGAATTAAAATAAAAATCAATACCTATAATGCTCAGAAATTTTAATTTCATTCTATCCGGATAGCCATCTCTTGAGTCAGTTTATCCTCGTAGGGAGAATATTTCCCTCGATTTACCCCACTGAGTTATTGTACCTTGTCCAAATCCGGTTGCTGTTGTTACACAGCTGACTTCAAAGGAAAGCCTACGAGGTAGTTTAGTGACGTGAAGGCGTGTAGGTGCCTCCAGTGTGATATACCCATTGATTTCATCTACCTCATTCTTACATGATGGTAGTTTGAACCCCAACCCTTCACGAGGTGGGACACTCTTCCCTCTGCCGCACACTGTATTTTGTTCAGTTTTGGCGCATATCATGTGTATGTTATATTAGAAGAAATGTTCATTATTTCACTATTAAATGTTTCACTGTAAAATAAAGATAAAAACAGCAACCCACTACCATCATCACTAACCAAGCCAGCCAATGCTGGCTGCCTGCTGGACGTGGGTCTGTAGTTAGCTAAATTGTTCATGCATCAACTAGCAGGAGGGAGGTGCAGCTCAATATCATCTAATTCCGCAGCTAATCAGGCAATGAGCACAGTCTGAATTTTTACCTCTGAACATAATCCCAAATACATGCAGTGACTTTTAAAAAATTAAGATAGCCTCTATTCTTACGCCTCACTACAGCGAGGCGGGGTTAAACCAATAGGTAACTGCTCTAACGAAACGGAATTGTTCAAACTGTCCCTCCCTCACCTGGGAAAGAACTGAGAGAAACACAGTCACTTCTAACTTCTTAACGACGAAATCAATCGACAGAACAACAAAATATAATTGACAATGGAAAGTCATTTATTTTTATGAGATGATTTAATGATGAGAAGAAAATTGGAGTAGAAAATCATTAGCAGAGAGAGAGAGAGAGAGAGAGAGAGAGAGAGTTGGAATGATATGAAGAACGAGAACTAGAGACAGGATGACAGATGGTAGGAAAGAAGAAGGGTTTAATGAGGGAAAATGAGGGTAAAGAGGAAACCAAATTAAGATGGGATGGGAGGAAAGGAGAAGCTTGCAGTGAGGGGAGAAGAGGGAGGGAAGAGGGGGCAAGGCTAAGTGTGGAGGGGGGACTGTTGTAATTAATTGCTGGAACTCATTATCTTGCTGACCACAATGCCTTCCACCTAGTGATTACACTGCACGCCATGTAGGTTTTTACATTATCCCAGGAACCTGTATTTTTTTATCGTAGTAGTGAAGACATTTTTGGTAGTTTGACTCGAAATGAGCTGATGGATTAACACTGTTTTGGTTTGTGTGTGTGTGTGTGTGTGTGTGTGTGTGTGTGTGTGTGTGTGTGTGTGTGTGTGTGTGTGTGTGTGTGTGTGTGTGTGTGTGTGTGTGTGTGTGTGTGTGTGTGTGTGTGTGTGTGTGTGTGTGTGTGTGTGTGTGTGTGTGTGTGTGTGTGTGTGTGTGTGTGTGTGTGTGTGTGTGTGTGTGTGTGTGTGTGTGTGTGTGTGTGTGTGTGTGTGTGTGTATGTGTGTGTGTGTGTGTGTGTGTGTGTGTGTGTGTGTGTGTGTGTGTGTGTGTGTGTGTGTGTGTGTGTGTGTGTGTGTGTGTGTGTGTGTGTGTGTGTGTGTGTGTGTGTGTGTTTTATGCTTAAAAGTGTTATACAATTCCATCCGGTCAGAGTGAAAAATAAGTGCAGAAAATGTAATGAAAACTGTACTATAGATATTGCTGACACATGAAAGGAACCAAGGATGGTGAGCTGCGCGAGTGTAAAGATGGAAGGAGACGAATAGGAAATGAGAATGCAGACTACATAATCAGTATTACCAAATTAAGAAGAAAAATAAAGCAAAGATGTGTCGAAGAAATAAAACAATCTTGAGACCACATATGTACAAAACAGTCACCAAATGCTGCATTGTAGTGTTGCTAAAGAGGCTGAAGGATTCATATTACTTCAGTATAATTTGGTCAAAATATTATATGAGTAATTTTTTTGTAGTCCTCTCATAGTGTAAACATTCATAAGGACTATAAATGTAAGCACAGAGGGCGAGTTCTTGGGGAATAGACAGCCAGGTCCATATACAACACACTTCTCCCTCTCCACTGAGCGTATTCTCGTGTGTTGCGAGGACGGCTCAGTCAGCTTTATGTCTCCGGCATCACTTATTCATTTACTACTTCCAATGCCACACCCACACCAACTGACTGAGCCGTCCCCGCAACACATAAGATACTGACAGGTGAGTCTTTAAGTGGCGCGCTATTCATGGATCACCCTGTGTTTTTGATTTTCTACT
The DNA here is from genome assembly GCF_032717465.1 of Coenobita brevimanus. NCBI lineage: Eukaryota > Metazoa > Arthropoda > Malacostraca > Decapoda > Coenobitidae > Coenobita > Coenobita brevimanus. The sequence continues at coordinate 19,610,002 of NC_137002.1, forward strand.
AAAGTCTGAAAAAGAAAATCGCTACATATTTTGGTCGCTATATTACAAAACACTAATATTGGTAAAGTTTGCCGGAAAATCAAGGAAGCGCAATGGGGAACCAGAATCAAAAGGTTTTACGCGTTGAGAACATAAACAAACTTAAGGATATAGTGAGGCCAGTTCGGATTGTCGTCTTTCCCAGAAGACCACACACACACCATCCGGTACACGATTTCCGGTGCCGCTGTATTCAGGAAAAGGTAAACAGCGGTATAACGTTGTAGGTAATAATAATAACCTTACATCTAAACCGGCGAGTGTGGAGGATTCTTTGGCTACTAATAACAGGCTATTTGGTGAATTTATGATGAGGACGCAGAAAGAGAAAATTGCAGAGGATACCTTGTAGCGAGGACAAAATCACACGGCTGTTAATCACTGTAGTTTCAGAGATGCTTAGGTGCCGTGGCTTCTGCCTACTACAGTATCTGCTGTGCAATGGTGTAGCCATGACCAAAATTGGCCAGATAATCTTTTGCCAAAAACGTATATGCCTTCCACTTTTCTCATTGATCACGAGACATATATATATATTTTTTTCTGATACTCCTCTGCTGTGGCTTCATATTCTTACCACATAGAAATAGTTCATGTAACTCCTTCCAATGTTACATCCGGCAGAGAAATATTGGTGAACATTTGCTCATGCTACTGTATTATTACAACAGTTGTTATCATCATGATTATCCCTACTCACTTATTTGAAGTATTGCCTTCTACTGGCATATTTTATATACCATTACATATTATTTCACAAAGTAAATCAGTGTATCTATTGACATACACTAAGTTTCATTTTTAAAGATATAATGTGCTTGCTAGAAACTAATATAATATTTATGTATCTAACTATCTATCTGTATATTCTCTCTCTCACTCTGTACATATATATATATATATATATATATATATATATATATATATATATATATATAATCATTCAATCCTACGTTGCCCCATGAAAAGCGTAGGAGCCCTGGGCTAGGCAAGTTGATCCTGACATTTGAGATGAGAATGACCAGCCTCACTCATACCTGGGTGGCATTACGTGAGTGAGAAACCCCAACAACCCCTTGGATATAACCTTCACCGGTTCAATCCGACTGAAGCGCCATAATTACCCACTAAAACAACAGGCGCCCAAATTTGGTTTTATGGTTACGACCCAGCGTAGTAAATGGTTTCCTGGTGTACAGGAAACCATTTGACTTGTCACTCAGTGCAGAGTCACCCACAGGCAGAGGGAAGAGGAAAGAATGAAGGAAAGAAAGACGGAAGAGGATGGAAGGAAAGAAGGATGGAGGAGAGGAAAGAGCTGACAACGTGAGAGCAGCACTACAATGAGTGAGTGGACGGTGAGCGCCCTCATCTACCGCCAATATATATATATATATATATATATATATATATATATATATATATATATATATATATATATATATATATATATATATATATATATATATATATATAAATAGAGAGAGAGAGAGAGAGAGAGAGAGAGATATCCTTCCATCCGTCATCCAGTACATTTTTTGCCCCATCAGGAGGGCCCGGGCCTAGGCTACTCTGTCCCGACATTCAAGGAAAGTATACCTCACTCGTCACTGTGTAGCATCATGTCAACAATAAACCTCATCCATCTCTCACATGGAATCCCTTACTGTCTACATCTGGCTGCAGTGCCTTAACGGTGCCCACTACACCATCAGACTTCATTTGGTTCTATGGTAACCACCCAGCGCAGTACGTGGTTTCATAGGTTATGTGAAATAATTTGCCGTACCCCTCAGCGTACAGTCATCCGAAGGCAGCAGTACATCGACTGAGTGGATGATTGGCGCCTCCATCTACCACAAAATAACTCGGTAGTGACGCCACATGCCCTCACCAGGATTAGAACTGTGGCGCTAAACAGGCCGGCAGTTTCGGAGTCAGAGCCTTCCATTTCCCCACATACACCAGCAGCTCACGCAGTCTGGCGGTACTGCCCAATATGCGTCACGTCAAATTACCTAAATTAAAGTGTGCCAGTAATACGTTATTCTGGTGAGTGGCTGTTCTAAATAGTGAGCTTCTTAGTAACTCTACACGCAACGTGCATTTTGAGGTCAGAGCAGCGGACATCATGGAGAATGGTAAAACATACATGGCATCTCACACACACAAAACAAAAAATAATTAAATAAATTAAAAAATAAATAAATAAAAAATGCTTTACACAATACCATCGTGATGTTTATTCAGCAGCGTAGCTATGTGTCAAACATTGGACTCTAAGACATCTTATTATTTATTTATTCATTTATTTATTTTTTCTTAGCATCAGCGTAATGGGAAATTAAGGTGGGAAAGGCAAAGAGGATAGAACTTTTTTTCGTTTTAATTCTCAAAGGCCTTACATTACCTAGTCCTTTCTCCAAAACATTAAATTTTGTGCATTCCCCCCGACCAGTTCACACATAACTCTTCCTGAATATTATAAAACAATGAATTCCTAATGGATTACGTAAGAGGCAGGAACTTAACTCCTTAAAGACCGATAACTAATTCTTCATCTTATTCTTTAACCACCAGAGGACTTTATTCATATAGGGAATATCTTTAGTCGTGAAGCAGTTGATGCAGGGTGTATCTAATCCCTCCACTGCAAAAAATATACCCTAAGCTGAAAAAATCGCATGAAAATAGAAAGACAAATAAAAACAAGAAGAAAATCCCTGAATGATTAATATTCGTGCCCCCACCAAGGGGCAGAATATTAGACTTTGCCCTGTGACCTTGACCTTCCCTGACTGCTCTCAAAACGTATTCCCTCTATCCTTGCTATGCTCTGAACCCCAAACAAAGTTTGGGCTAAATCAAATTGAAGCTTATATATATATATATATATATATATATATATATATATATATATATATATGCATAAATTGCTGATACATAGAAAATCATAAGTGTTCTTTAAAAAAGACAAATATTTGAAGAAAGAATAATATGTTTATTCCTACACAGTTGTACGTAAACTAAACATATAGTCAATTAAAAAATCAATAAAAACTATCCTGAGGCTCGACTATTTCTTGTTAACTTATCGATGTTTGCAATATATCAACATGTCGATTAAACACCTTTAAGAGAGAGGCCTAGTAGCCGCCTCGCCGCTGCTGGGGTCTAAAAGGTGTGAGAGCATCACATTAAATGGTTTCTTTTCGGATTCCCACACTCCAACCCACTGCGGTGGGGGCGACTGTGATTTTAGTTCATGCAGCCACGATGGTTGGCAAATGCAAAATGACAGTTTGCAATGTACCAGCCAGGTCGATGAAACACCAATATGAGCGCGGCCTCGGTGCCGCCTCTCCGCTGCGAAACTAAATGGTGTGAGACCATCACATCAGGTGATGTTTCCTTTTGGATTCTCACATATTATCCATGTTTCTTCTACTTGTGTCAGTATGATGAGAAATCCTGGGTGAACTGGCGGATAGTATGGTCCATATTCTTGTCAGTTAAGGAAATTCACTAACACCTCTTCCCAAGCGATATATTTTGTTTACTACATCTTGCCGTTCCCTTCTGTCCTATGGATATCATTCTAATATAGCCATAATTTGCATAAATAACGTGCAAATCGTTATTAGTCAGCCGTATCCAAAAATATATCAGTAAGCAAGGTATTAGGGAGTCTCCTTAACTGACGATAATACGAGCCCACGTTCTTTTTACTACAGTGTCAACTAAATGCAATATACGAGCAAAAAAAAAAAAAAAAAAAAAGTTCTCACAGCCATCAGCGGTCCATTTCTTTAGTGTTTGATCAGCAGCTCCTCGTCACGGTATAACTGAATGAACTCAAACGTGAGGTATATTTCTAGCATAACAGTTAACATAATAAAACGCTGACAGATTGTACATAGAACTGGGATGAGTGTTTTCGATGTGTATCCTTTTGCTTACACCCTCAGGAAGATAACACACAGGATGGACAGAGATGCTGGAGAGGTACGGTGTTTTGGTGTGTTGAGGTAGCACTAACCCAATACATTCAAATCAAAGCACCAAAGGGTGTACTCAATGTCAAGTTTCCCAACTAGCTCTATATTGAGTTGTTTACGTGATACTGACAATCTGTATATACCAAATACAGGCCAGGTATTAATATAAAAATCAAATTTAAAAGTATGCCCTTGAAAGTTAACAATTTGGAGGGGCCCTACTATATGTCATGATAATGATGCAGCACATTTATTTATTCCTTTATTTCCTTACTTAATTATATATTTAATTAGTGATCTGAGAAAATATTGACACGAATTTAAACCTCTACAGCAAGAAGTTTTCCCCAGATTTAATGAAAATAGTTTAGTATCAGCAAAGAGAATTAAAGGTCATCATACAAAAAAAGTTAATCAAACCTATTAATAGCCTGTTCATTACAAGAGGTCTGGCACTCAGCTGAATCTCTCTCTCTCTCTCTCTCTCTCTCTCTCTCTCTCTCTTTATATACTGTATATATAATATATATATATATATATATATATATATATATATATATATATATATATATATTATATATTTTGCCAGACGCCTCAATCCCGTTTGGGGTGGCCACAAACAAATCGCCTCCAAGTCGCCCTGTCCCCCGCCATTTCTCTGCCCTGCTCCCAACTTACACCCCCCTCTCTCATATACCTCTCCACCCCATCCCTCCATCTCATCCTTGGCCTCCCCCTCCCTCTTCCCCCCTCCACCTCACTCACATACACTCTCTTCGTCAGTCTTTCACCCTCCATCCTCTCCACATGGCCAAACTGACAATTATTCCCACCAAATATATATATTCGGTGGGAATAATTGTCAGTATACCATCTATCTGTCTGTATATCTACCTATCTACATATGTGTTTCCGCCTACAGCCAGACGCCACAAATTAATCTCCTCCTTATCATGTTGTCCTCCACTATCAGGCTGCCATCTCTCCAACTCGCATCACCCTCGCTCATATAGCACTCCACCTCATCCTCCATCTCATTCTCCATCTCATCCTCCATCCTCCCTTTTCCTTTCTGTCCTCCACCTCACTCACATTTTCTGAGTCAGTCTCTCAATTCTCCAGTCTCTCTGCATGCCCGAACCATCTCAAGGTACTTCTAATCCAGGACATCCACATCAACATCAAAACGTTCCTTCATTTCCTCATTCGTCTGTCTGTCTCTTTTCATACATAACAGCAGCATTCGAGGTACATTAAGAGAACTACAGGCTAAAGATTCTCTAGCACTCACACATCTTCTCAGAATACGTACAACTTCACGGGTTAGTGTTGTCCCATTCCACGTAAACACTTTACGTATCCTGTGTAACTGCGGGAGCGATTGTCATTCAGTTAAAAGTCGTTTTCTAGTTTAGCTTTGTGCTGTGGAACTAAATTCCATACAGTGATCATAAACTTGATATAAAATATTATAAAAGTACCGTCAAGATGTGGAGATGGTAAAAGCGCAGAAAAAAATGAATAAAGCACAGAAACAGGACAGCATTTGAGATGGGAGGAAACTGAGGTCTGTACCCATTACGCATTTCACCAGTTATAAACATTTTGTGAGTACAGTGTGGAATGTACTGTAGCAATGGGTGTAGAACTATGAATCTCCTCCTATCCCAAATGCTTGCAAGTGTGTGTGTGTTTTATTTATGTCACGTTTTTGCTCTGTTTCCATTCATAAAACTTAGCTATCATTTAGATTTTTTTTTTTCCATAATAATTTTCAGTATGTTCTGTAACAGTCATCTCTGCAAATTTCTTCCAACCTTTCTATGCTGCACGCTTAACTTAATGAGGATAAAATAGTCTTTCGGTGGCAAAAATCACACAGAAGTTTTCATTATACTGACGAGGTAAAAGTCTACCAGAAAATTCAAGAATGTTTAATTATTTTTTGTATCCACTGAGACTTCTTTCAGATTTGGGTCATTTTGTTCCTTTTCTTTATCATATACCTTTAGTTAGTTTTTAGCTAAATTTTGCACCGCTTATTCCCAACCATCCCTCACCCCTCCATGTCTCCCGACACACTAACCAGGAATTCACTTTAACATTTACTGTACCGAATTCCTCCCTCACCGAGCGTGCTTGTGTGCGTGCGTGTGTGTGTGTGTGTGTGTGTGTGTGTGTGTGTGTGTGTGTGTGTGTGCTCTACACTGAGAGAGGTTCTCATACAGCAAATATACAAATATCACTAACAAGTAAACATATTAAAACACTATAGGCAGGAAAAATATCATCTTGAGAAGAAAGAAAACCCTCGAGAAAATCTTTTGAGAAGGTGAGCTATCTCCAGTGTTCAATATAATTTTTTTTCATCTCTCTGTCTGTCTGTCTGTCTCTGTCTCTGTCTCTGTCTCTGTCTGTCTGTCTGTCTGTCTGTCTGTCTCTCTCTGTCTGTCTGTCTCTCTGTCTCTCTCTCTCTCTCTCTCTCTCTCTCTCTCACTGTCATACCTATTCCTCTGGAAGACAAGACATTCTACACAACAGAAGAGACAAAGTTTTTCTCCCCATTGTATCCGTGACCTGGCGAGAGATTTGTGTTCCTTGTTGCTTGCCCATAGTACAGAGAACGTGTTTTTTTTTTTTTTTTTTTTTTTACCACGAAACGTTTGTGGGAAGGGAACCCAGTGACGTGGCAGTTCACACACACACACACACACACACACACACACACACACACACACACACACACCACATTCATTTTTTAACGTTCATTGATAGGGTTGGGTGTGCTGCTTTTTTATGACAATTAACCGTTTGACTTCTTATTATATCTCACATTCAATTGCACATCATTAACCAGAATAATATACAGTTCCAAGGAGCCTACACAGCAGCTATATTGTCAGTAAAAGGGGTGCTGTGTGGAGGTAAAGGGGGGAAAGAGTATAATTTTAGATTAATTTTGCAAAGATTATTATCAGGTATGTGTTACCTTAACAGAAAGGTATCCAGTCTGCAGTCCACTGGGTTTACAGATCTACTACTACTACTACTACTACTACTACTACAACTACAACTACTACTATTACTACTGGTTAAAAAAATAACTAGAAAGCACACAGGGAGCGCACACCTCCGCAAAGGCCATTGTCATTCACAAAGGCTCTGGATCCAGATCAGTGGATATAGGATCCTGTCAGGACTCAAAAATATCATAAGACAATACATAATAATTGGTAACGTACATACGTAATGTAGAGGTTAGCTGAAAGTCATGCCTGGGCGAGAAGATTGGAGGAAATGGCGTTTGCATTCTCAGTTAGGAATTTCAAAACACAGCACAATGTGACCCTTGACCGGAAAGTCCCCAGGCTCAAGAAGTTTCCACACATCCGTGCCTTACACGTGACATAACCACTCATATACAGGAGAAATAGGAGAGAAGAGTTAGAAAAGCAGAGAAGGAGTTAGGAGAGAGAAGGAAGCAGAAGGGGGTCTAGGAGAGAGAGAGAGAGAGAGAGAGAGAGAGAGAGAGGCAGAGGCATGGGAAAGGCAGGAAGGAGCGAGCGAACCGCTCTCACCTCAATACACTCTTGTGAGACATACTCAGTATTAAGCTTGAGATATTCCCTTTGAAGAAAATAAACTACAGTCAAACCCCAGACTCATCTTTATCTTTCTCCTGCCATAGACAACAAGTAAAACGAACATTTTTTCCTTTAGTAATATCCCTACAAATCAACACTGTTACTGTACGTCGGTGACGACTATGGTATGTTATATCTACAAGTATGATAATCCGAATCCAGATCCCCCCAAAAATATATAAATATATTTTTTCTGGTCCATGACCAATCATTCCACAAAATTGAAATTCATTGAGAACTTTTGGAGATATTGTGGGGGATACTCCGGATCAGGATCAGGATCCTCCCCCAAATTCAATAATTTCTTCCTTGGCCCATGACCCACTCTTCCACAATATTTCAACAAAATCCGTCCATAACCTTTTGAGTAATCCTGCTAACAGATCCGTGGATGTAGGATCCAGATCTAAATCCGCCCCCAAATATAATCAGTTCTTTCTTGGTCCATAGTCTATCTTTACACAAGCTTTCATTGAAATTTCTTGAAAACTTCTGGAGATATTGTGCGGGATACTCTGGATCCGGATCCGGATCCTCCCTCCAAATCTAACTTTTTTTTCCTTGGCCCATGGCCCAACCTTCCACAAAATTTCATCAAAATCCGTTCATATCTTTGAGTAATCCTGCTAACAGACAGACAGACAGAGAGTTAGAAAGACAAACAAACCAGTGGTTAATAATAACCCCGTTGACGGAGGTAATAATAATAATAATAATAATAATAATAATAATAATATCTAGAATGCTGAGATTTCTGAAGCAATATTAAAAGTAATCCACATTCCAAATTAAAATACTCTTGTTATCACTGTAGACCTAATATTAAGAGACTCGGCGTATTTTTTTTTTTTTTTTTTTGACTTTGACCTGTGACCCTGAGATCAAGGTCAAGATCATTCATACTATGGAAATCATATTCACTCATGACCAACTACAATTCCATCGAGTTCGGTAAAAATCGTCCGAATACTTTTCGACATAACACTTTCAGACATGAGGTGGCTATTTTGATTTTCCTCAATACCTCAAAAAAATATTAGTTGGATCTCAGTGTAAGTATCCAGGTGCACTAGTATATGTTGACGACTTCATATTAATACATTTGCAAAGCAATTCATTCAGTAGTTTTTGCTGTGCAGGAAAGCAAAACTTGAAAAAGTATCAGAGGGCGCTAATGCAGCACAAGTACTAGGGAAAAAACAATTGTAAATATATATATATATATATATATATATATATATATATATATATATATATGAAAATTTCAAGTCTCTGTCTTGAACGATCTTGGAATGCCAGCCTTCTAGATCTTAAGAAAAAAAAAAAAAGAAATAACATCACACTATCAACTAGAGCTGCACTAGGAGAGCGCATACCAGTGCAAATGCGGGATCAGGATCCTCCCCTAAATTTAATTGATTCCTTTTTGGCCCGTGGCAATCCTTTCCACAAAATTTCACTGAAGTTCACTGAGAACTTTTGGAGATACTGTGCGATAGGATCAGGATCCTGATCCGGATCCTCCCCCAAATTTTAAGAATTCTTTCTTGGCTCGTGGCCCACCCGTCCACAAATTTTCATTGAAATTCATTGAGAACTTTTGGAGACGTTGTGCGGTAGGTTTCTGATCCAGATCCGTCCTCAAATTTAAAGAATTCTTTCTTGGCCCACAGCCCACCCTCCCACAAAATTTCATCGTTTGGAGATATGGTGTGAACAATCTATCTATCTATCTGTCTATCTATAGCCCAACGCCCTAATCCCGCAAAGGGTGACCACAGACAAAACGCCTCCAAGTCACTCTGTCACCCACCATTAGACTACCCTTCCCCCAACTCATCCCTCCTCCCTCATATACCTCTGAACTCCATCCCTCCACCTCATCCTCGGTCTACCCCTCCCTCTCCCTCCATCCACCTCACCTACATACACCCTCTTAGTCAGTCTTTCATTCTCTATTCTCTCCACATGTCCAAACCACCTCAGTGTATTTCTCCTAATCTTCTCAACCACGTCCACATCCACCCCACAACGTTCCTTCACTTCTTCATTCGTCAACCTGTCCCTCCATGTCACTCCACATGCTTCTCACAAGTAACTCATTTCCACTGCTCTCACTCTTGACATGTTCCCCTCTTGCAAGGTCCACGTCTCGCTTCCATACGTCAGGGTAGGGATCACAATACTATCATGCAGTGACTTCTTAACTTCCATACTCACCTCCCTATTTCTCATCACTGCTTTCAGCGAACCAACAACCTTCCTTCCCTGCTGCACCCTTTCACGCACTTCATCCCCCAAAGTTCCATCCTTACTCATCACACTACCCAAGTACTTGAATGGACTCACTCTCTCCATATCCTCACCATCCAACCTCACTGTACATTCTGTGACTTCATTCCTCTCAAACACCATCACTTTACTTTTGTTGACATTAACTTTCAGCTTCCTCCTCCTACACACTGTCCCAAATTCATTCACCAAACCTTGCAACTCCCATTCATCTGCTGATGATACAATACTGTATCATCAGCAAACAGCAACACTGGAAGCTTCCAAATCTCACCCTCATTCATTAGAGCTACCCCCACATCCACTGCCCTACCCTGCACCTCCTTTACAACCCCATCCATGTATATAGTAAATAGCCATGGAGGCATCACACAACCCTGTTTCAGTCCCACATTGAGATCAAAGAACTCACTCAACTCACCATCCACTCACACCGTAGCCCTAGCTCCTTCGTACATACTCTTCACAGGATTCAACAATTTCCCATCCACTCCATATATTCTTAATACCTTCTCATACCTTGCCTATCTATTCTGCCATAAGCTTTCTCCAAGTCCATGAAGGCAGCATACACTTTCTTTCCCTTCTCTAGATACTTCTCCACTAAACATCTTAGAACAAATATCTGATCTACACACCCTTTTCCCTTCCTAAATCCCCCTTGTTCTTCTCCACCTAGCTCCTCTGTCATATGCCTAACCCTATCAATGAGTATTCGACCACACTAAGAAGGCAAATACCCCTATGGTTGCCACATACTTCTCTCTCCTCTTTTCCTTTATATAAAAGAACAATTATACCTGATTTCCAGTCCTCTGGAACCCTTCCCTCTTCCCAAGCCAATCTACACAACTTCCATATCCACTCCACTACAATCTCACCCCCATACCTCAGCATTTCACCACATACTCCATCTGTTCCTGGGGCCTTTCCCAACTTGATCTTCTTCATTGCTTCCACTACTTCCGTCCTACTGATCTCTTCCTCCCTCCTCTCATCTCTTCTTCTCCCAGCCATTCCCCAACCACTTATACTCGCACTGCTGTCACTCTCTACACTCAACAAATCCTCAAAGTGCTCCTTCCATCTCCTCAATTTCTCTCTCTTCACCAACAATCTATTATTCCTATCTTTCACTCCCCTACTATTTCCCCTTTCACACTGCCTCACTTTCTTTACCTCCTTCCAAAACAATTTCTTACTCTCCCTCCATTTCACACTCAGATTCCTCCCAAACTCTTCATCCACACTCTTCTTATTCTCCTTCACCAGTCTTTTCACCTCCCTTCTCCTACTCACATAAACCCCTCTCTTCTCTCTCTCAAATAATAAATTCCAGATCACAACCAAAATCTAATCACTTGTTCACTGGGCCGTACCCTACCCCTCCCAAAAATTTTCATGAAAATTTATTCATAACTTTTTGAGTAATCCTGCTAACAGACAGACAGACAGATAGACAAACAAAGAAAAGCAGGGTAAAACATAATTATACCACCTGGCGGAGGTAAATAAGAAGTACACAGGATGTTGTGTTCTTGATAATAATACCTCTGCCACAACCACAACTACTTCTACTACTACAGCTACCACCACCAACACCACTACTGCTAAAACTACCATCATCACCACAGCCACCGCCACCACCAACACCACTACTACTAAAACTACCATCATCACCACCAACACCATCAGCACCGTTGCCACTACTACTTCTACTACTGCTGCTGCTACTACTACTACTACTACTACTACTGCTACTACTATTACCATTACATATCTCTGATGGGTTGTAAAAATATGACCCCAAGTCTCCATCTTTTAAACCAGGCTATCCTATTTACGACATCACTAAGCACTAGTGAGACATTAGCCAGTTCCATCATCTTTGTCTAAATACTCTCAATTTTGTTAATATGGATGCATCGTGCCTGAACCTCAATATTTTGGCAAGAATACCGAAGCTTTACTCCAGATTTTAATACACAATTGTCTATATTTTGGTGGTGTTGTGGGCATATGAAGAGACACCATTTACTATGTAGAATTTAAAAAACAAATATTTCCCAGTACAGAATAGTGGGGTAGAAAAGCAATGAGAACAGTTAAGAAAAAAATTGCAAAGCAGGAATGATTAAAGAGCCCAACAAGTTAAAAGATAGATAGATAGATGTGTGTGTGTGTGTGTGTGTGTGTGTGTGTGTGTGTGTGTGTGTGTGTGTGTGTGTGTGTGTGTGTGTGTGTGATTTACAGTAAAGTCGAGGTTGTAATACTTTGTGAGGGGTGAATATAACGTACAGAATTACACCAACAGAAGAATCAGTAAGGAATCCCAAAATCGAGGTGGAACAATAAATGTAGTAATGATGGCGAAGGAGACTGTACCCGATGAAAGAAGGAGGGAGGGAGGGAGGAAGCGAAGGAGGAAAGAAAATTGAAAGAGGAGGAGTTATTATGTTAACTAAACAAAATATTCTGGTGTGGGTTTGATTCAAATATCGAGTGTGTTCACAACAGGCAAAAGAATGAAGTGGCAGGTAAACCTTTATAGGGATTACTAATGAGATAAAAGCTCAGAAACGCTTTACTTATGCCAATGAAAGATGAACCCTGGACTTGGATGTATGGCAAGGGACTGAAAAATAAAATAACCCTTCTAAGTTCGACATTAAGAAAGGTGTGTGTTTGGATCAAATGGTGAGGAAGATACAAACAGCAAGTATTTATTTATTTATTTACCTTAGGAAAAAGGTACCCGTTTGGATAAATACTAACGAAAAGAATGTCCATAAAATTAAGATTCATTAAATGCACATAAGCGTGCAAGCGCGCGCGCACGCACACACACACACACACACACACACACACACACACACACACACACACACAGGAGGAGCACAGTACTGGAAAAACGGTGCAAGTTTTACCAGTAAACTCCGCTTTGTGAGCGCATGATCAGCGAGCGAACACCATGTTATCACAGTTTCCCTCTGATATATCAGTCAGAAGATCATTTACGAAACAGGGCGTTTCCCCTGGATGATTTCTTCCTGAATAATTTTTGAGTATTGATTAAGGTTAGATTCGCCCATTGAGCATTGCGGAACACATAATATGAAGCGGGGAAAACCAGATTTCTTAATATAGCTCAGGGTTTGTTTGAGCAACATAGGTTCCAACGGTACGCGAGTGCTGGTGTAAAGCGATGAGCCGTAGCACTCATCACATGCACAATGCTAAATTCTAAAATCTCCGCTGCCAACCTGCCGTGTTGACGAAACTTTAACGATAAAGACATGGTTATTGATGAGATGATTAAAGCAAGAAATGGGGTGTTTTCCCTTGGTGATGTCATCATCAAAACAGCAAAAACTTTAATGTAAAGTTGTTGGCAAAATGTCCGACATTTAGTTGCCTGAGTTGATGCCAAAAAGCAGAGTGTTACGACGGAAAATCTTTTTAATTTAATTATGTAACTGAGGCGTTCACCGATTGAAGCCGAACACTCCCTTGCAAAACTAAGCTTCTAAGGGTTTCCTATGCGTTTATGGGTGAGTTTTTAGTTCATAAAAAAAAAAAAAAAAATGAATGAATGTATCAAATGCAGAAAGAATTTCAACGCTGATCAACACAGGAGTAAAGTCGGGCCGGGAAGCTCATTTCCAAACTTAACTGAGGGTAAACATCGCTCTCTCGCACGTTCGTAAGAAGGCCCTTATATTCAGGCGATGGGAGACGTCTCGCAGTGGCAGGATTAAGAGGGAGAACTGGAGGGTGAAACGTACCTGAGGGAGAAGGGCAGAGTGAAGGAGATGGTAAAGCATGGATAAGGAGGGGGAGGGGGAAATAAACCCAGATTAATGATAGGAGATTTAAGTGAGACACAGTACCGGTAGTTTGCGTGATGGAGGGTGAGGGGAAAGATTGAAGCCTGGGATGGACGGTTACTTTACCCTGTCTATACCCTCTCCTTCCTTCCTTCTCCCTGCCCCTTTGTAATGGAATGTAAGAAGATTGAGGGTTATTTCGATTCCTTCTCATCCCCTCCCTTCTCTCCCCCTTTCTGTCTTTCTCTCTCTCCCCCTGTTTCCCCTTCCTTCCGCGTGATGGAAGGTGAGGGGAAGGGCTTTTGTGATGGAAAGAGGGTTATTTTCACGCTCACCCCCTTCCCCTCCTCTCCCCTCCCCACCCTATTAAGTACCAATTAAAACACAAGACTACTTCTTAATAATTTATTAGTCATTTAATGACCAATAAACTATGGTTATCAAGAAGTAGTCTTCTGATTTAGTGGTCGTTAAAGCAAAATTGTTGTCCTCATCCCAAACGCTGCCGAAGTTTTTTTTTTTTTCATACATTTGTGTGTGTGTGTGTGTGTGTGTGTGTGTGTGTGTGTGTGTGTGAGAGAGAGAGAGAGAGAGAGAGAGAGAGAGAGGACGAACACGGCTAGCAGAAAATAACGATGACGAAGATGAAAGAACAAAAGAGGAGGAATCTTAAGAACAAGGGAGACGAAATGGGTAGAAATGAAAGAATAAAAATGAAGGAAGGGAATATACAAGCGAGACTACAGACACGATTGATGTACGGGTATTGAAGATAAACGGCAAATTAATAACAGAGTTTAAGAAATGCGATGAAGGAAAGGGAGAACTGGCCACGCGGGGACGTAGGATGTGGTAAGATAGAGAAGGAAGAGATGGGAAGGAAGGAAGGAAGGAAGAGAGCGAAGGAGTAGGAAGGGAAGAGGACAGAAGGAAGAGAAGGGAAGCAAGGAAGAAAGGAAGAAGGGGGAAGGGGTAGGAAGGAAAGAGGAGAGGAGGAAGAGTAGGGAAGGAATTGGAAGGAATGAAGAGGAGAGAAGGAAGAGTGGGGAAGGAAGAGTAGGAACGGAGGAGGGAAGGAAGAGGTAGGAAGGGAGGAGGAGGAAAAATATAAAGACTAGGAAGAGGAGGTGGGAAGGAAAGAAGGAAGAAAGGAGGGAGAGAGGGAGGGAGGGAGGAAAGAAGAGGAGGGAAGGAAGAGGAAAGAAGAAGAGGAGGGAAGAGGAGTAAAGGAGGAGAAGGGGAGGAGTAGGATAGAATGAAGAAAAGAAAAGGAAGAGTAGAGATGTAGGAAGGAAGGAAATGGGAGGCATGGGAGAGGAAGGAAAGAATGAAGAGTAGAGAAAGAGAAGGAGTGAAGGAATGAGAAGGGAAGGAAGAATTGGAAAGAAGGAGTGGGGATGAAGGATAAAGGAAGAGGAAGGAAGGAAGAAGGAGGAAGGGAGGAGAAAGGAAAGAAGGGAGAACAACGACAGAGGAGGGAAAGAAGAGAAGGGAACGAAGAAGAAAGAGGGAGGGGGGAGGAAGGAAAATAGGAAGAGAAGGGAAGGAAAAGAAGAGAGGGAGAAGAAAAGAAAGAAGAACAGGGAAGGAAGAAGAAGGAAGGAAGAGGAAGAAGGAAGAGGAAGGCAGGAGGAATAGTGAAGGAAGAGGAAGCAAGGAGGAGTAGGGAAGAAAGAGGAAGGACGGAAGAGAATGGAGGGAAAGAAGAGAATGGAAGGGAAAGAAGAGAATGGAAGGGAAAGAAGAGAATGGAAAGAGGAAAAAGAGAATGGAAGGGAAAGAGGAGGAGGGAAGGAGGTGAAAATGGCACTGGACTCAGCATTGAGAGTGTCATGATATACGACTGGGATGGATATTGGGGTGGCAGAGTGGCTTCGATATCTGGCCAAAGGAACAGCTGTATCCACTCTGGTGGCGGTGTTTTACTATATGTGAAAACTAGTCTCCATGTCCTTGTGCTTTCCAAACCCACTATTACCAACATAGTTGCCAGTTATGTTCAGCTAAGTATTAATTCACACAAAATAAATATATGTCTCGTCTATCGTCCTCCAGCAGTCAACTGAGACAGATGAAAAACTTTATGATCAAATTGCGGAAATTAGTTGTCAAGAGGATAGCGTAATTTTTGGAGACTTTAATCTACCGGTAACAAAGTGGGGTGAACCATTAACGGCACACTCAGGGCAAGAGCTTTATAGGAATCTTCAAGCAAGCGCCCTTTCCCAACACGTAGAATACCCAACGAGAGAACACAATATCCTAGACATCATCTTGACTACAAATGATAACCTAGTCAACAACGTTGAAATAGGACCTGAGTTTAGTTCCAGTGATCACCGAATTATACAGTTTAATATTACTACTGAAAAAGTTAAAGAAACAGTGAGCAAAGAAAAGGTCCCAGATTATTGAAGAGCTGATATCACCAGGCTCAGAGTGCTACTTGCAAATACGGACTGGAATCAAATGTCTGAAACCGATGACATAAACCAAGCATGGGAAATATTCACCAACAAATTTAATGAAGTGGTAAAGTCATGTGTGCCACTACGTAAGAGGCGTCCAGCTGGAAATAGTAAACGAAAGTGGTGGTCCAGTGAAATCAAAAGTAACTTAATAGCCAAAAAACAGGCATACCATAAATATGAAACTACACAAAATAATGATGATAAAACACATAACGAAAATCTACGCCGCATATCAAATAGACTTATTAAACAAAGCAAAAGAGCTCTGGAGATCCACATTGCTAATATGTGCAAATCAAATCCTAAAGAATTTTACAGTTACATTAGAAAGAAAAAGGTTATGACTACATCAATAGGTCCCCTAGAAATGAGCAATGACAAATAAACAGAAAATGAGGTCGAGATGGCAAACATTCTTAACGATTACTTTGCGTCTGTTTTTACAGTTGAAAACACCACCAGAAACCTACTGTTACCCACAAACCAAGCAAATAGCACGGTCTTTAGTAACTATGCTATCCATAATAACGATATTCTTTCAGCCATACCTTGTGCTAACATACAAAACCCCCTGGCCCCGATAAAATATCACCGAGAATTCTCAAAGAAGCAAAAAATGAGTTACTGCTGCCACTCTCTGTCTTATTCAATAAATCGTTAAGTACTGGGAAAGTTCCACGTGAACGGAAACTAGCAAATATTACACCAATTTTCAAAAATGGAAATAAGTCGCACCCAGGAAATTACAGACCAATCAGCTTAACATCAATAGTGTGCAAGTTAATGGAGAAAATCATAAGAGATAAAATAGTTAATTATCTAGAAGAAAATAATATAATTAAAGACCCGCAGCATGCATTCAAACATCGTCGTTCATGCTTAACTAATTTACTGGACTTCTTCCATGATGTTTACAAATCATATGATGACTCAAGAGCAGTGGATATAATTTACCTCGACTTTCAGAAAGCATTTGACACTGTCCCTCACAAGCGTCTCATGAGCAAAATAGAAGCACATGGAATAAAAGGAAATATGCAGAAATGGTTACAAGACCGGCTTTCAGACCGAAAACAGCGAGTTGTGATACACGGAAAGGAATCCAAATGGCGTAATGTGATCAGTGGCGTTCCCCAAGGCTCAGTACTTGGATCGATACTTTTTTATTATCTATATAAACGATATTGATGAGGATCTAAATTGTAAAGTATCCAAATTTGCAGATGATACTAAAATAACCAGTAAAGTAACTTCAAAATTACAGTGGCAGCAGTTACAAAATGACCTTAATACTTTAGCAGGCTGGGCAGAAAAATGGCAAATGAAATTCAACACAGAAAAATGTAAAGTACTTCATACTGGAAGTAACAAATTACAAAATGAACAATATCCAGTTATCAAGTACAGACAATGAAAAGGATCTTGGTGTGATAATATCAAATGATCTATATGTGAGAAGGAGAAGGGAGGTTAAGAGACTGGTGAAGGAGAGTAAGAAGGAAGTGGATGAAGAGTTTGGGAGGAGTCTGAGTGTGAAATGGAGGGAGAGTAAGAAAATGTTTTGGAAAGAGGTAAAGAAAGTAAGCAGTGTGAAAGGGGAAATAGTAGGGGAGTGAAAGATAGGAATAATAGACTGTTGGTGGAGAAGAGAGAGAAATTGAGAAGATGGAAGGAGCACTTTGAGGATTTGTTAAATGTAGAGAGTGAGAGCAGTGCGAGTATAAGTGGCTGGGGAATGGCTGGGAGAAGAAGAGATGAGAGGAGGGAGGAAGAGATCAGTAGGACGGAAGTAGTGGAAGCAATGAAGAAGATCAAGTTGGGAAAGGCCCCAGGAATAGATGGAGTATGTGGTGAAATGCTGAGGTATGGGGGTGAGATTGTTGTGGAGTGGATATGGAAGTTGTGTAGAGTGGCTTGGGAAGAGGGAAGGGTTCCAGAGGACTGGAAATCAGGTATAATTGATCCTTTATACAAAGGAAAAGGGGAGAAAGAAGTATGTGGTAACCATAGGGGTATTTGCCTTCTTAGTGTGACTGGTAAAATATATGGCAGAATACTCATTGGTAGGGTTAGACATATGACAGAGGAGCTAGTTGGAGAAGAACAAGGGGGATTTAGGAAGGGAAAAGGGTGTGTAGATCAGATATTTGTGCTAAGATGTTTAGTGGAGAAGTATCTAGAGAAGGGAAGGAAAGTGTATGCTGCCTTCATGGACTTGGAGAAAGCTTATGACAATAGACAGGCAAGGTATGTGGAAGGTATTAAGAATATATGGAATGGAGGAGAAATTGTTGAGTGCTGTGAAGAGTATGTACGAGGGAGCTAGGGCTACGGTGTGAGTGGATGGTGAGCTGAGTGAGTTCTTTGATCTCATAGTGGGACTGAAACAGAGTTGTGTGATGTCTCCATGGCTGTTTGATATATACATGGATGGGGTTGTAAAGGAGGTGCAAGGTAGGGCAGTGGATGTGGGGGTGGCTCTAATGAATGAGGGTGAGATTTGGAAGCTTCCGGTGTTGCTGTTTGCTGATGATACAGTATTGTTGAGTGAAGATGAATGGGAGTTGCAAGGTTTGGTGAATGAATCTGGGACAGTGTGTAGGAGGAGGAATCTGAAAGTTAATGTAAACAAAAGTAAAGTGATGGTGTTTGAGAGGAATGAAGTCACAGAGTGTGCAGTGAGGTTGGATGGTGAGGATATGGAGAATGTGAGTGCATTCAAGTACTTGGGTAGTGTGATGAGTAAGGATGGAACTATGTGGGATGAAGTGCGTGAAAGGGTACAGCAGGGAAGGAAGGTTGTTGGTACACTGAAAGCAGTGATGAGAAATAGGGAGGTGAGTATGGAAGTTAAGAAGTCACTGCATGATAGTACTGTATTGTGATCCCTACCCTGACCTATGGAAGCAAGGCGTGGACCTTGCAAGAGGGGAACAAGTCAAGAGTGAGAGCAGTGGAGATGAGTTACTTGAGAGGAGCATGTGGAGTGACGTGGAGGGACAGGTTGACGAATGAAGAAGTGAAGGAACGTTGTGGGGTGGATGTGGATGTGGTTGAGAAGATTAGGAGAAATACACTGAGGTGGTTTGGACGTGTGAAGAGAATGGAGAATGAAAGACTGACTAAGGGTGTATGTAGGTGAGGTGGAGGGAGAGAGAGGGAGGGGTAGACCGAGGATGAGGTGGAGGGATGGAGTTGAGAGGTATATGAGGGAGGGGGGGTGAGTTGGGGGGAGGGTAGTCAAATGGTGGGTGACAGAGCGACTTGGAGGCGTTTTGTCTGCGGCCACCCTTTGCGGGATTAGGGCATCGGGCTATAAATAGATACATAGATAGATAGATAGATCTAAAACCAAGTAAGCAGTGCACTGAGGTGGTTAAAATTGCAAACAAGCTGGTGGGTTTAACTGGAAGAACTTTCGAGTTTAAATTGGAAAAAGTCATACTTGCCTTGTACAACTCACTAGTGCGCCCCCATCTTGAGTATTGTGTGCAATTCTGGTTTCCGTACTACAGAAGACATTGAAAAATTAGAGAAAATTCAGTGAAGAATCACAAAAATGATACCACGACTTAGAAACAAACCATATGAGGAACGGCTTGAAGAACTTAAATTATTTAGCCTAACGAAGCGCAGGTTAAGAGGGGACCTTACCGAAGTTTTCAAAATCATGAAGGGATATGACAACTTAGACATGAATAAATATTTTGATATAGAACGGTTGAGTCAAACCAGAAGTAATGGCTGCAAAATTATGGGAAAGCATTTCCAATCCCATGAAGCAAAATACTTCTTCTTTAACAGAGTTGTAAATATCGAACAGATTACCCTCCGTGAACATTATCTCAATTGAGACATTCAAAAACAAAATAGACAAGTATTTGCACGAGAATCCTCAGCTGACTCTTTTTCTGTCCGAATAACTTGGTTTTATAGCTACACGTAAGTTCATTCCCCTTTTGTCTACAAGACTCCCTGTAAACAACGTACCCGTACATAGTGTCGCGTCACGTCATTATACATTTTTCAATTAATTCAATGCAAATAAAGTAATATAAGCACAGATTAGGATCTGCACAGATAGCCCTGAGTTAACGGTCACTAGTCTTACTTCCGACCTGTGATGGACTGTGGATCACTGAGGGTCACAGTTAGCCAAGTGACCACCATCGGGATTTTTTTTAATGTATCAGGGGTCACTGCTTCATAATGAAACTTGTGTACTTGTCCCACATGGGAGAATTACTTGTCTCAGTGAAGTGAACGGAGCTAGGGCATGATTGACTGCTGCCTACCTTAAAAGCGCCAGGCAAGGCTCCCGCACTACCCCTAAACATCCACACTGTGCAGTCCTCTCGTGTCTACAGGACACCCCATAAACTTAACATAGCGTCACGTCACGCCATTATACATTTTTCGATTTACTCAGTGCAAATGTAACATACAGTAAGCACAGAATAGGATCTGCACAGATAGCCCTGAGTTAACGGTCACTACTCTTACTTTCAACCTGTGATGGGCTGTGCATCACTGAGGGTCCCTCTTAGTCAAGTGATCACCATTGGGATTTTTTAAGTGTGCCAGGGGTCACTGCTTCAGGATGAAATTTGTGCACTTGTCCGACATGGGAGAGTTCCTTGTCTCAGTGGAGTGAACGGAGCTAGGGCCTGATTGACTGCTGCCTATCTAAAATGTGCCAGGCAAGGCTGCCGCACCACCCCTAAACATCCACTCTGTGCATTGTACATGCACACTGTGCACTGTGCAGTCCTCTTTTGTCTAAGACACCCATCTTATATAGTTTTCAATCTCCCCAATGCAAAGAAAGTAATATAAGCACAGATTAGGATCTGCACAGATAGCCCTGAGTTAACGGACACTACTCTTACTTTCGCCCTGAAATGGGTTGTGGATCACTGAGGGTCCCTGTTAGTTAAGTGACCACCATCGGGATTTTTTTAATGTACCAGGGGTCACTGCATCAGGAGGAAACTTGTGTACTTGTCCCACATGGGAGAGTTCGTTGTCTCAGTGGAGTGAACAGAGCTAGGGCCTGATTGACTGCTGCATACCTTATAAGTGCCAGGCAAGGCTTCCGCACCACCCCAAATCATCCACACTGTGCAGGGTGTAGTTTCCATGTTATGTCCACAGACTTTTCATTAACTAAATATACCGGTTTATAATGTCATGCCGTAACTATTAGTTTATTTGATTACTTTCTCTTTCAGGTTACTCAGTCGGGTAGCTTATAGACAAACTATTATAGAATGTGACTTTTCCTTTCCAGTGTTTCCTACGAAATTTCCCTGTCAGTTTTTCCATGCTGCATGGTGGTTATTCTCACTTTTTCCTGGAGGGTTTGAGGGTGGGGGGAGCCTTCTTGCTTTACTATCCTTATCCTTCAGCATGTACAGTTAGATCTTGTAGTCATAGTTTTCTCTGTAACAAGCAGCCTCGAAAGGACCAGAAGGTCTGTTGCTGTTTGCTTTCCTATGTAATCCTATGTAACCCCTGATCATCATCCTCTTCTTCCTCCTCCCCCTTTTCCCTGATCCTTCTCCTTCTCTTCCTCCTCCTCATCCCCCTTATCCCTGATCCCCCTTCTCCTCCTCTTACAGCAAGGTTCAACATGTGGTATTGCACACATAGCACACAGTCCTTACATGTTTTTCTTGGCGATCTTCTCAGTATCAGCGCAGACACACTTTACAGTGTAATTGGAGATACTTAAGAACTGGGAAGCAAAACAGAAGGCTCTCCCTCGCCCTCCAAGACACTGGGGCCTGTGTTCTCATCGGTTTAGGAAGCTCCCTGGCACCTCTACCTTTGCAATTTATTTTTGGATAGGGCAGGTTAAAATCAATTTGTGTGTTATCCAAGGTGAGGATGGTGGTATTTGAATCGTTCAAGTGACACGGAAAAGGATTAAAAGAATTAATCAGTATAATAACCAGCTTAAGAGGAGGTGTTAGGGAGCTTCCTTAACCCGCCGTGTGCCGGCCACTCCCAGCTCTAAGTGTCACCCCCGTGACGGCCAATTTTAGATTTTTTTTTTTTTTTTGCTTAAATGATAGATTTTGATGTGAAAAAAAAAAACGAATATGAACATAAAAAAACTCACCGGAGGCTTGAAGTGCGTTTTTCGTAGTTTCTCAGGCCGCCCGCAGGTGTGAGCGGGCGGGGAATCCCCAGCGGCGGTGAGAGAAAACCCGTTTTCTATACAAGGTAAACTCAGGTATTCTCGCCAACGTGACTCAGGGAAGGTATAGGAATGGTCTTAACAGTTTTCTGTCCACTTCTCACCCCCCAAAAAAAAAAAAATCTTATTTCATTAAAAAATCGTGTTTATTGGGGGAAAAAATCACTTACTTATGCAACACTATACATATCACAGTGAATCCATTGTCTTGCAGTTACGAGAGAATATGCATAACGTGACTTCACAATGTACAGCCCTTTCACTTACAGTAAATTATTTACAACATGCCTTCAGTATAAACAGACATTACCAGAGTCTTTTTGATCCTCTCACTGTGAATATATCGTCTAACACTTCCGAGAACATACATAAAACTTTACTCCACAACGTTCAGTCCTTTCACTTACGAGAAAATATTTATATGTCATCACTGTATGCAGTACTTATAATAACACTTCCTGAGCGTCTTTTTTCGTATTTACAACACTTTTTGAGCGTCTTTTTTTCGCTCGTCATTACCACACTATTGTTTCTCAATAGTTAGCGAGAGTGTGGTACGCCTTGAAGCATGAGTATACGCACAGTCCTACATCACACTCTGCAACCATATACCTTGAGTCCTTCCTCTGAGTACGTGGCCTTACAGTGCTGTTTGCACACATGTGACACCTCCGCTGGGGATTCTGATGTGTTGCACTTGGAGGAACGATTTTGGGGAAGTGTCAAGAGATGAGGTGGAGAGGTGTGGCGACGGTGTGGCGGTGGTGATCAGCACTTCTATCTTCACCATATTCACCCACTATCTCCCGCACCAGCTCGCGAATATAGTCCTCGAATGTCTCTTGGATGCCAGTGGTCTGTGCGTGGAGATAGTGAGCGTTGAGGATGGTGATGTTGAGGAGATGGAAGAATAATTCTTTATACCACTTCATCGTGGGCCTGGCACAGTCAACGCTAGAAATCATGGCGTCTGATTGATCCACCTGTAGCATATTCACGTTGTACACCAAAACAGGTTCTGGTTTCCAGACGTGGCGAGCCATTCTGCCCTGTAATCTATACTGTCTGTGCGGTGTACAAGGGGCCAATGAGCAGACGAGAGGAGGTATACTTCGCGGTTGTGGTGCCATGCTGTTGCGAGGATATTATGGGCATTGTAAAAAACAACCTCATATTTCTTAAGCTTTCTACCCACCTTCACCATGTGCTGACGGTTCTTCTATACAGTGCCGTACAGACCAGTTTCATGGAGGTGAAGGTACCTGGCGAGAAGGGGGCTTGTGTACCAGTTATCAAGGTATAAGACTTTCCCAAATGAAGGTATTCCTCAATCATCGTTTTTACCACAGTCCCTGAGAGTCCCAAACTTCTATCTTCTGTGGTGTCCGTCTGAACACCTGTGTACAGGACTATGTCCTGCACATACCCAGTCTTACAGTCGCACATCACGAAGATTTTGAAGCCAAACCTGTGTCTTTTGCTGGGGATATACTGACGAAAAGCAATATTACCTCTCCATAGCACTATACTCTCGTCTATGACGAGGTCTCGGTGTGGAGAGAAAGAGGTACGGAATTGCTCTCGAAGGTGATCAAAAACCAGACATATCCTCCTCATCCTGTCCATGTTGTTTGCGTTAGCAGGGTCAAGGGTGTCAAAAAAATGAAGACGGCTCATGATGTACTGAAAGCGATTCCTTCCCATCACCTTACCAAATAATGGTGTCACCATTACTGGATCCACAGTCCAATACGAGGGAAGCTGATTTTTTTTTCAATATCCCCATCAAAAGCACAAGTGCTAGGAACACATACATTTCACCCAGGGTCACGTCAGATTCAAACAATCGGCTGTGTCGTGTCTGTGTTATCCCCCCACGTTCAAATGCAGCAAAGGCGTTGGTCAGGGCCACAATCTTCAAAACAAACTCCACAGGAAAGTAGTTCCTGAAGAAGTCAAGCCCTACTGGAGGTATGGTGAAGTTCAGGGGCACTACACCCGGCCTCATTTTCGTGGGTAAACGGGTGAATGTGGGGGACAAAGTCACTACCGTCCTACCACTCCCACGTCGTTTCCTCATCATCATCATCATCGCCACCGTGTTCCTCGGGCTGTGGGGAAGCATGGGGAAGTGTGGGGAATGGGGGAAGAGTTTCACGTGAGGTGCTGGGTGTGGGGAAGGCGGGAAGACTTTGTCCTGAGGTGCTGGGCTGAGCTGGGTCACGGGGAGGCAAGGGAGAGCGTGGGCGAGATGAGTCACTCTCCCCCAACAATGGAACTTTCCAAAATCTTCCACGTTTCCTCCTCACACTTTCCTCCCCACGTGACGAAATTCTTTGCCTCCCCAACCACCCCTCAACTGCAGGACTACCTTCCTCCTCCCTTTCCTCCTTATCGTCGTGATGTGAAAGACGATGACGTGCAGGTGGCCTCCTACCACGTGTTGCCCTAGTGTACCCCACATACCTGGATATCCTAGGTGAGAGAATTTCATATCGCTACTACTTTCCTCCTCAGGCTGGATGTAGTCCTTATCCTGTGTGTCGTCATCATCCAGATCACTTTCCCCAGTATAGGGAACCCTCAGGAGGTCCTGAATCTCCTCATCAGAGAGACTGTGGCTAGACATCACTGCATTGTATGACTGACACAAGCAGAGTGAGGCAGAGCGAGCGTGAGGCGGGAGCGCTTGGGTGTATGGGTCAGGCCGCCTGAGGGCAGATACAGGAAGGGTTGCCCTGCAAGCACACCCATTTTTGCGTGCCAAGCTTGAAAGTTGCGGTCACAATGATTTTTTGAAATCGAGACGGTTTTAAAATGGCACTGGCACTGAGCGCCCAATTAAGCAAGACCATTTTAAAATAGCACTAGCATGGGGAGGGTTAACAAACGAGAGTACGAGCCTGGAAATCATTCATAGAAGGCAATAGTAACAGAAATGGAGTTGAAGTAAACAACAGACAAAGAAGCTGAAAGAATGGCAGGAGGGAGGAAAGGGAAGGAAAAACTGAATGGAGGAAGGAGAGAGAGAGAGAGAGAGAGAGAGGAACTGCATGTACTGTACAAAATACCAGTAAGAATAGTAAATTATAGGTGTTATTTATCAAGTAATAAAAGGATTACTGCCTCCCATACACTTTTTTTTTTTTTTTTAACTTGCCTATAACTGCCATGTTTCCATCTTGAATGTTTAATTGTAACGATAGATTAACCCTAGAATATGATGCTAGTCACGAAGAAGTGCTATGGAAAGGATGTAAGCTGTAGTATTGTCTTTTTCAGCCACTGAGTAGCGCTGATCATGACGCGTGAGGACGAAAATGTGGGTCAGGATAAGATGAAAAAGTATAATGAAACTCTCTCTCTCTCTCTCTCTCTCTCTCTCTCTCTCTCTCACTCTCTTTCTCTCTCCTTCCTAGGTGTATATAGATAGTGTTGCCTTCCGTATATACCATAAAGTAACAGTTAATGGTGGTGCAGGGGAAGGCTATGACGTCAAAGCATATATGTACAAGTTGACCCAACTAGGTCAAAAGTTAACCATTGTCACGTGACCTTGACCTCAAAGCGATTGTTGTCCAAGACGATAAGTTAACTCCTTGGCTGACCCTCAACCATTCTACCTAGCTTGGAACCAGAAAAAAATATTCGATCCTGGGTAACCTGATTTTGAGAAGGAAAAGTAAACACAAATGCCTGTCTTCTAGTCGGGTATGGAGGCGCCTTAGCATCTCTTACTTAGAGATTTATTTTTTCTTATGGCTGGTTAATATCACTTTGAACGTTATGCGTATGACGATGTTTGAAGGATTTATATGGCACAGAATAGGACTGCAAGGTGTAATAAGCACGATAAATCGTGTAGGAAAAGGTGTTAGGGAGCTTCCTTAACAGACGGGAATATCGGCCAATGTCGTGACGAACATACTGGTGATATTTAATTGCAGACTTGTTGATATTTTCTTAACGGTATCTTAAGGGTGCATTAAGATGACACTAAGTATGGTAATCTTGTAGGTTAGGAAGCTCCCAAACACCTTCCCTTAACAATTATTCCTCCACGTGCCAGTTTAATAATTTTTTTAAATCTATCTATCTATCTATTGCCAGACGCCTCAATCCCGTTCGGGGTGGCCACAAACAAATCGCCTCCACGTCGCCCTGTCCCCCGCCATTTCACTGCCCCGCTCCCAACTCACACCCCCCTCTCTCATATACCTCTCCACTCCATCCCTCCATCTCATCCTCGGCCTCCCCCTCCCTCTTCCCCCCTCCCTCTTCCCCCCTCCACCTCACTCACATACACTCTCTTCGTCAGTCTTTCACCCTCCATCCTCTCCACATGGCCAAGCCACATCGGTGTATTTCTCCTAACACTTTCTATCACATCCACATCCACACCACAACGCTCCTTTATATCCTCATTTGTCAGCCTGTCTCTCCATGTGACTCCACAGGCTCCTCTTAAATAACTCATTTCCACTGCTCTCACTCTTGACTTGTGTCCTTCCAACAACGTCCACGCTTCACATCCATACGTTAGAGTTGGTATCACAATAATGTCATGCAGTAACTTTTTCACCTCCATGCTCCCTTCCCTGCTTTTTATCACTGCTTTCAAGGAATCAGCAACCTTTCTTCCCTGCTGTATCCTTTCAAGCACTTCACCCTCCAAACCTCCATCCTTACTCATCACACTACCCAAATACTTAAACGTACTCACATTTTCCAATTCCTCACCATCCAACCTCGCTGTACATTCACTAACTTCACCTCTCTCAAAGACCATCACTTTACTCTTCTCTACATTCACCTTTAGATTCCGTTTCTTACACACTCTCCCAAACTCATCCACCAAGCCTTGCAGCTCCCCTTCGTCTTCACTCAACAACACAGTATCATCTGCAAACAACAGTACAGGGAGTTTCCAAACACTATCCTCTCTCACCAGGGCCACTCCAACATCCACTACCCTACCTTGTACCTCTTTTATTACCCCATCCATGTACAGATTGAACAACCATGGAGACATGACATATCCCTTTTTTTCTTTTTTTTTTCAATATTAATGCAATTAATGTTGATAATATACAGGGGTAAACGTGATACAAGAGGCTAGGAAGGTGTAATATGGAAAATAAATCGCTAAGGAAGGGGTGGTAAGTAAGCCTCCTCACCCTAAAAGAATGCTGGCCAAAAGAAATGTCTAAACGTGTGGAATAAATATCACGTTTATGTTTGTTACGACTTTGTGTTTACGTTTACTACTCAGGTAAAAATATTTCAGTTATTTTGCTACACACACACACACACACACACACACACACACACACACACACACACACACACACACACACACACACACACACACACACACACACACACACACACACACACACACACACACACACACACACACACACACACACACACACACACACACACACACACACACACACACACACACAAACTTCACTGGAATGTCCAATTCATAAATTTAACCCTTGCACTCCTAGGACGGCATTCTCAGTTAGTCCCTCCTCCTCCTCCTCCTCTCTCTCTCTCTCTCTCTCTCTCTCTCTCTCTCTCTCTCTCTCTCTCTCTCTCTCTCTCAGATCTTTTCTCCTCCCTCTTTAACGCTCGCGGGGTGTTAATTGGAAAATGAAAGCAAGAAGTATGCCGAAATGGAAACAAGAGAGAGAGAGAGAATGGAAGGGAACTGAGGGATATTGGTGAAACGAAAAGAAATGTGAGAGGCTGGACAAATAAGAGGGAGGAGGTGGAGGGGGAGGAGGAGGAGGAGATGAAGCAGAAGAAAACTAAAAGAAGAAAAATTACGATGAGGAGGAGGAGGAAGAAAAGGAAGAAGAATATAAAGAATGACATGAAGATGGGGAAGAAGGAGGAAGGACGACTAAAGGGGTGAGAGGATAAAAGGAGGTAAAGAAGAGAAGAGGAAGGATGAAGGAGTAATGAGAAGGAAGAAGGATGAAATATGAAGGAGGAGGAGGAGGAGGAGGAGGAAGGAGAAGGCAGTATCAAGAAGGAAGGGAGAGAATAGGAAGAAGAAGGAGGAAAAAGGTAGAACAAATGATACGAAAGGAAAATAAGGAGAGATGTAAGAAAAGGGTAAAGGGAAGAAGGAAGGAAAAGATGAAGTAGGAGAAGACAGAGGAACAGAGAGTAAGAAATAGGAATAATCAAAGAAGAAGTAAGAAACTAGAATGAGGGGTAAGAGATGACAGAGAGGAAAAGTAAAAGCCACACACACACACACACACACACACACACACACACACACACACACACACACACACACACACACACACACACACACACACACACACACACATACACACACACACACACACGAACGCATTTACGTATAAGTACCACTTAGTAGCCAAGAGAGAGAGAGAGAGAGAGAGAGAGAGAGAGAGAGAGACAGACAGAAGGAGAGAGAGGGAGACAAACAGACGGAGACACTGCCTGAGAGATATAAACTTGTGGAATAACATAGTGCGTCGCAGAGACAAAAAATGGAACCCTGTAAAATAAATTGGGAGAAATATTGAAAGAAAAAAAAAAAACATGAGTGTTGATAAGGAACAGGGAAAGGTATACATACAGATAAATCGATATATAGATAGGCAGGTGGGTAGGTAGATAGACAGATAACTACCCGGTATATACTTGTGTAGCCAGACACAGTTTGAAGGAAACAAACATGGATCTATGGATAAGCAGATAGTTAAAATAATATAGTCCTAAAAGTAAACTGCAAGAAAGGATATGATATGGAATTAAAGGAAAAGTGGTGTTATATTTACGAGCGCACACACACACACACACACACACACACACACACACACACACACACACACACACACACACACACACACACACACACACACAAACTATATCGCTTCGCCATGCTGAAAGTGAAAGAAAATAATAATAATAATAATAATAATAATAATAATAATAATAATAATACAAGGAAAAATACTTGATAGTTTCAGAGAGCTCATACCTCAGCCCAGGCCAGTAAGATTCATTATGTATTTCGGCATCCAAACCAGAACCCAGCTCAAAATCTGACCAGGTGACTGCTTTTACGATCTAACATGGTCAATTAATTCTACTGTTTCAGGCTGCCCTGTTTCACA
>NC_137002.1:19644643-19822143 GCF_032717465.1 Coenobita brevimanus
AAAACACAGCCAGGTAAGGGTATTTTTGCCTGTATCAGCATTTTAAACCTTTGGTGAGCGATTTCTCTATGAATTTTCAATGTTTCTCATAAAAGAGGAGGTTTTAGCCCCCCCAGAAAATCGAAAGTCTGCCGGGATTAGGGGAGGTCATTGGTTAAAAATCTGCTGGAATGGGGCGGGTTAAAGAGATGAAAAGCCTTTGACTCCACCCTATTGAGAAGTGCTGTATGAGGGGGCCCTCCCCACATATGAGAGTTGTACTCAGCACAGGGGTGAATAAAACCTGGGTATAAAGTTAATAACTGTGCAGGGGATAGAGGGTATGGAGTCAGTTTAGCACACCTAATCTCTTGGAATTTATAAGAGATGTAATGTGATCTTTCCAAGAAAAATCCTAAGAGAATAAAACCCCAAGTATGTTTCTGGATGATGCAGGATTGAGTTGGGTATATTAAACATTTGTAGGTACTCCTGTGGAATATTTTGTTGGGTTGATAGATGTAAGAACTAAGATTTGATGCATTAAACACAACGTCACTTTTTCCCTAGTCAGAGATACGAGCCAAGTCAGACATTAGGTGTACAAAAGCCTCATCCCTTGTTTGTTGAAGTAACTGCTGAGATGGTCATTGCAGGAAATGAAAGGAAAGATGAAGGGTGGAATCAACAACTTAATATGAGTGGGTAGGGTTAGAGATACAGCTTAGAAGGCCATTGATCAATAAAAGGAAGAGAGATGGTGATAGGATAGAGTCCTGAGGAACACAACTATTGATAGGTTTAGGAGAAGGTCGGTGGCTGTCTACAACAACAACTATAGAACGACCAGAAAGGATGCTATTCATGAAGTCACTTATAGATGGATAGAAAGCCTTCAGAAACCATACTTGATGGCATGAGTGTACTTCAGAAGATGCACGGCGAAAACCATACCTTCGCTGAGCTCTCTGAACAGCTGTTTGGTCTGATTAGAAATGCAGGAAATGGAAGTGATAGAATAGATATTGTGTTCGATGTTTACAAAAACAAATCAATCAAAGCTGCTGAGAGAACAAACAGAGGATCAGCTGAAGAAGTTGTGTTTGCATCCATTATGCCTAAGCACCTCATTAAACAGTGGTGTCACGTTCTTTCTTGCCCTTTGAGTTAAGCCAAACTAATTGAGTTCCTTGTTGAAGATTGGAAGAGATCTGATATGTGAGAAAAGCTGCAAGATACTGAGCTGTATGTGACCTGTGACTGCCAATGCTTCAAAATTACAGCTGAGGGCCGCGAGAAATTTGAGGAACTCAAAAGCTCACAGGACGAGGCGGATACTCGTATATTGCTGTATGCAAAGCAAGCAGCTGCTCTCTACTGTTCAGTTATCATTGTTGCTGATGACACTGATGTTCTGGTTCTAAGCCTGGCATTCCAAAATCAGATCAGCTGCAACTTGTACATAAAGTGTGGCACCAGAACATGAGCAAGAATTCTTTATGTAAAGAAAATGTGTGCAGCTGTTGGCCAGGGAATATGCCATACACTTCCAGGGATGCACTCTTTTACTAGATGCGATACTGTCAGTGCTTTCTCAGGCCAAGGCAAGCTGAAGCCCTTGAAACTACTCCTTGAGAATACCTCATTCCAGGAAGCATTTGCAGATTTGGGACAGAGATGACAGCTTTCAGATGACATATTTCAGGTACTTGAGAACTTCACTTGCAAAATGTACTCTGCACGATTATCCATCGCTTATGTCAAAGAACTTCGGTACAATCTATTTCGAGCCAAAAGATGGGATGTGGAGTCTGGCCAGCTTCCCCCCTGTAAAGACTGCTTGTACATGCATGCTCTGAGGGCCAACTTCCAGTCTGCAGTTTGGCGTAGAAGCCTAGAAAAGTGTTCTGAGATCCCTAACCCAGATGACAGTCATGATTGGAAGACTACTGAGACTGGTGATCTCACAATCAAGTGGATGACTGAATCTCCAGCTCCAGAAGTGATTCTAGACCTTCTTGCATGTAGATGTAGACAAGCATGTATGGCTCAACAGTGTGACTGCCGCATAAATGGACTCAAATGCTCAGAAGCTTGTTATTTACAGGACTGTTCCAATATGGCTGATGTGGTTGATCAGCAAGGTCATGACATGTCTGACGAGGAAGTGTGAATCATTGAACCTAATACCTTTTGCTGCAAATATATGAGAAACTCTTGTGTTTATTTCTACATAAATCTGACATCTAACTTTAACCTCTGTAATTCACATCTGCTAGAGTTGCGATGTTATGTAAAACATTTCATTGAAAAGTCTGCCATGAAAGAGTAATTCACTTAACACTATGTTCACTTCATCAAACATTGTCTCAGAAATGTAATTTACTTTGTAGTTTGTAAATGTTGTAAATTTTATGCAGAAGTAAATTTCATTAAGCATGTAAAATATTTTGGCACAATGCTCCTGAGACAAAATAAGAACATGTAATACAAATAAATAGTAAAAGGGATTTGTCTGTTCAACAAACATTACCGATATAGTAATAAAACATGCATTTAAAATTGAAAACATGTTTTATTTTTTCTACTTTTTAGACACATACAACAAGCATCCTATAATTTTACATTAGAAGGCACGCTATTATTGCATGGTCAAAAAGTTTTGTACATGCTTTGTTAAACTGTTTCAATTGAAATAATGCTAAATATCAATGCTGGGGATTACCTACAAATGGCCTGATGACAGACCTTAAGCTACTCATTACAGAGGGCTATCATATATATTCAAGCTCGACAGACATGTTGGCAACTAACATGCAATGTTAGGTTTAGTTCACCCAAATGGTACCAGTTGGTCAAATTTCAGCCGCTGGCCCACGGACTATGTGGGGTGAGAAGTGCTTGTAAGTGTAATTGTAGTGTTGGAGTAGCTTTGGATATATATATATATATATATATATATATATATATATATATATATATATATATATATATATATATATATATATATATATATATATATATATATATATATATATATTGTTACGGAACAGAGAAAGATAATGTACACTTTAAGTGAGAATACTAAAAATCACTACTGTCCCGTAAAGTTCCAGGTTCAAAACAAAGAGTTAGGTAAAATTACAAATCAAAGTTTAATGCTCAAACTAACAATAAAACATTCAGGACTCATAAGGATAATGTAATGGCAAATAAACAGGTTAAATATATGGTTAACTGCAATAGCCTCTATTAACACGAAATTAGCGAGAGTAAATTTATCTAAGTCAGCCCTGATAAAATGAGATACCAGATAATACTCAGTGAATGCCAGATAAATTATTACAGATACAAACTATTATCAAAAATGACTGACATAAAACCCAACATTAATAAAAACCTCACTAGGCCCAAGAATCAACCCCATGCTACACAGTACAAGAAAAAATGCAATAACAGTTATACTCAAATTACACACAGCTGCTAGACGTTTGGAGATTTCTTGAGCACTCACAATAATAATAACTCTACAGGGGAGGACAGAGATGTGAACAAAATGAGGAGCAGATCTAAGTGGCAATGATGCAGAGACTGAGCTCATTATATAGGGGCCAGGAGAGCTTGATACAACTTGTAAGAAGGACGCGCAAATGAAGCCATGGGGACAGAGAGCTGAAAATCCCGCTCTGAATAACAGAGAGAACGACTTACTCTACTATAACGGTAGAAGGGGGGGACTGAGGCAGAACACGCTCGTGATCAAACATGCAGCATACTGTGCGTTAAAATTACACAAAGGATGATGAAATCATAGGCTATGTAACAATATATATATATATATATATATATATATATATATATATATATATATATATATATATGTGTGTGTGTGTGTGTGTGTGAGCAGGATTTACTCTGGATTTACCTATCTAAATAAGCGTCACGAAAGGATATATTTATGAGCAGGATTTACTGTGGATTTACCTGTACAAATCACGCTATTCTTTCTCATACTCAACCCATCACACTTTGGTCCGTATTCTCGTCGGGTAAGGATGCTCCGTAACACCTCTTCCTAAGCGATTTGTTTTGCATGTTGATCCTTACTATCGCCTTCTGTGTCATTTAAATATGTCCACTACCACCATTTTCAAGATAAAAAAATCCAGATTGATATTTGCCAGTCGTATCTAAAAATAAATCGGTAAGGAAGAGGTGCTAGGGGACTTCCGTAACCGTCGAGAATTCGGAATTGTTTATCTTGTACATTATCAGCTAAGCACGCTGTTCCTCCTCACACTTATGCTCATATTGTAGTTGGGTAAGGAAGCTCCTTAACACCTCGTCCTCAGCGATTTATTGTTGAATACGACTGGTTAATATAGTTTTGTAGTTATCTTTGTACAGTATGGCGATATGGGAATGACACAGGTAACACAGACACGGAGAGTACGGTGTATTAAGAAAAAATACATGGCTTAGGACGAGGTGTTAGGGCGGATCCTTAACTACTGAGAATAAGACCCTTAGTTTCTCACACTTTATCTCTCACACTATCACCCTCACACTTCATATCGCCACTCACAGAGGCACCCACGACCCAGGAATCATACTTTCACCTCTTAAATTACATCTGTTTTTATATCTATCACTCAAATTGTTCATCTACTCACACTTATCTATCGTTCCTCATCTATCGATTCGTCTACCTGTCGGTCTGAATGTATGTCTGATTATTGGTCTATGTATGTCTTTCTATTCTTATCTATTTATATCTGTATTAATATATGTCTGCCTATTTGTCTATCAATCTGTCTGTCTATCTGTCTATCTATCCATCTGCATCCATCCATCTGTCTGTATCTATATGTGTCTATATCTGTCTATCTACATCTGTTTCCCTCTATCTATATCAACATATTTTTCTGTCAGTCTATCTGTCTACCTGTATTTATATATCTGCATGTGTATATTTGTCTGTCTTTTATATCTATCCAGTTGCCGATTTATCTATCTAAATATTCGCCAGTCAGTCATCATTCCCACCTACGTCACCTCACACAATGCCATTCACTGCCACACCCCCTCAATCACCCGCATGAATTCATCGTTAGGTCAGCCATTACCCACACGACAATTACCCATCCTCTCGTAGCACCCCACACCTACCTGTATATCACCATTAACACAATTACCTTCCACCCATGTAATTAGTCTGTTATAAAATATATAATCTCCACACCATAATATATATCAACACAAGCTGTCACACTTTACCCTTAATATTTTGTCACAGCTTATACGAGTACATTCGTCAATATCGCCTCTCACCAAACTATCCACCCTGCACGTGTCATACATTCCTTGGATAAATAATTCATGCACAGTTCCCTATAATCATTCTCACACCTCACCATACACACACACACACACACACACACACACACACACAAAACAATACTCGATTCATCAAGCACCCATTCACTCTAAACATACCAAAGGCTGCCTTAGAGCTCTAACACAAGGCAAATACCACAAGAATTCCATATAACCGCTTGAGCATTGTGATATCTCTTTTAATATTTTTTTTTTACCTTCTGGCGAATCTCCTACGGATTATATATATATATATATATATATATATATATATATATATATATATATATCCATCATCCAATCCTACGTTGCCCCATGAGGAGCGTAGGAGCCCGGGGCTAGGCAGTTGGTCTTGACATTTAAGATGAGAGTGACCAGCCTCACTCATCCCTGAGTGGCATTACGTGAGCAATAAACCCCAGCCACCCCTTGGATATAAACCTTCACCGGCTCAATCCGATTGTAGCACAATAATTACCCACTAAACCACCAGGCGCCAAAATTTGGTTATATGGTTACCACCCAGCGTAGTAAGTGGTTTCCTGGTGTACAGGAAACCATTCGGCTTGTCACTCAGTGTAGAATCACCCACTGGCAGAAGGAAGAGGAAAGAAGAAGGAATGAAAGAAGAGGGAGTGTAAAGTCACCCGTAGGCAGAAGGACGAGGAAAGAATGAAGGAAAGAAAAGTAGAAGATGGAAGGAAAGAAAGAGGGAGGAGAGGACAGGGCAGACACCCGAGAGCAGCACTACATTGAGTGAGTGAATGGTGAGCGCCCCCACCTACCACAAATTATATATATATATATATATATATATATATATATATATATATATATATATATATATATATATATATATATATATAATATATATATATATATATATATATATATATATATATATATATATATATATATATATATAATAAATATATATATATATATATAAATATATATATATATATATATATAAATATATATATATATATATATATATATATATACAGAGAGAGAGATATATAATATTAAAAAAAAAAGAAATACAGTGAGGCAGGACAAGGAGCGAATGGAACAGTGCGTTAGCCTAGGTTAGGTTGGGTTAGACTTTTTTTTTTTTTTTCTGTGTCCAACACTGGGCATAGGCTTCACAGCCTGCTGGCAAGTCCCAGTAATCCTCCTGCATTCCTTACACCTCCACATGTCACCACTTCTGCTCTAACACCCAATATTCATTATTAATACATGGTAGGGATGTCTCATACAGGACTGGTGTATTGGTATTAGCGGTGGTATTTTTACGTGTTGCATAGTCTTTTGGTAGATCAATAAAGTCTGCTTTTATGAAAATTCAAATCCTTAAACTGCACCCTGCCCCAGCGGGGACTCGAACCTGGGTCCAATAGGACTGCCTGCCACCTCTCTACCGATTCAGGCTAATTTATTTATTTTAATCCAGATTACCACCACAAAAATTTCAGCCCTTTTACTCTTGCGACCACCATACGATTCTGTGCCCTGAATTTAAATACAGTTCCCATTAACCCCCTGATTACGACAGATATTTCAAGTATTGTATTCTTGTTAGTGCTGTTCCATTCTGTTTATATCATGTATTCTGTACTATGCACAAATTAACCAGATCATACAACCCCGGACTGCGATCCACCTTCTAAATTCAGGTACCACCCCCCCACACACACCGTCTTTTAGGCATGATCACGGATCAAGTTCCACCTTGCATTATCCCAGACTCATAGCAGACACACACCAACCATTTCACACCACGCAAACCACACCACACAACCCACAACCCACACCATACAACACATACCAACCTTCTCACACCACCAAACCCACACCATCCAACCCACGAACCATCTCACACCACCCAACCTACCTCATACCTCTCACACACCCACCGTCTTCCCCACACAGCGGTTCCATCCAACCACTCGACTCCTTCAGGCACTATCTCACACAACCACAGTCTCCCCCACACCTCACATTCTTCCTCACCCTTTCCCACATCCCCACACTCAAGCCCACTCCGGTACACTCTCACATTCTCTCACCCACAAGGCCGTACCATCCAGCCAAACACGACATAGTCCCATCTTACCGCCCCATTTCATCACACACACACACACACACACAGATACAGGTCACGTTAGCTCTCTCGTCACACCACACATACCAACACTACCGACCCAGATAATCGACCAAAGACACACTTATCATATACTGCTGTCTGAGGCTGGCTGATAGACTGTCCGGTGATGACTGAAGCTGTTGGATTGGGAGGTACATTACACTCAAAAGTAGACATAGGAATATACATGAAAGTAAAATGGAAATTCAAAGCAAAAGTGTAATGAGACAGACGAAGTGTCGAAGGAGAATAATTTATCTTTGGACTACTAAAGGGATCCATTATAATTATGCTTGAAGATGTCTTGAAGATATCAAGGAACAATATACTTCTAAGGAGGACTCAATGATAGTTTCTTTGGCCCGCCAGAAGTGTGCAAAAATAGATAGTAGAAGGCATATTATCCATTAAAGATGACACATTGACTAAGACATTACCTAAGCACTTTTAAGATTCCTTCGATGTTTACAATAACTTCTTTAACAAGCAAATTATTCATCTTCCTAAGGAAATCCGGTCATATCAATTCTGGACTCGAAGAAATAAAAATATAATAGTATATGATACATATAAAGGGGAATAATTAAACACATAACTGACCAATGGATTCGAATATAATTTTGCCGATGATCGCTTTTTTTTTTTTTTTTTTACTAAGAGACGAGCTGTACTTGAAAAGGAGATCGAAAATCATTAAACTTTCGAAAACTTGCAAAAATATGTGAAAGAATATGCATTTGCCACATAACTGACGCGTAGCACTCACACACATTTTTGACAATGACGGTAAGTGCTTGATAGAGACGAATATTGTACCTTAAAATTAAAAGGGAGAATCGCACCCTGAACCTCTGATTAATGTGCAAGAGAGAGAGAGAGAGAGAGAGAGAGAACGAAATTTCACTACCTTGGACGCCAAACATACTTTTCGTGATGACGGTATGTGTATGATCGAGAGGGACATTTAACTTCAAATTACTCTCATCTTAAATGTCAGGACCAACTTGCCTAGCCTCGGGTTCCTATGCTCCTCTGTGGGGCGACATAGGATTGGATGATGGATGGATGGATGGATGGATGAAGACAATTGGAATCTTATTTTTGGCTTAGGAGGAATGTACAAAATATGAAAATGGTGAGGCTGTGTGTGTGTGTGTGTGTGTGTGTGTGTGTAGACTGTAGGCTATAAAGGGTACAAGGGAACCATTTAAATATTCACACACACACACACACACACACACACACACATGTACAAAAGCAGACACGTGCCCACACATATAAAAAAGCTAACACCGACGCACACACAGAAAAGCAAACTCACACGCACACATATGTACAAAAGGCGGCACACGCACAGATATATAGCAAATCAGAAACACACACACACACATAGGAAAAGCAGACACATGGACACAGGAAGCAGACACACTCCTACACAAAACTGAAGACACACGCACACACATTCACAGAAGCAGACACGCAGACACATAAAAGTAGCCTCCACACACCACACAAACACACAAAAGCACACACGCCACACAAACACACAAAAGCACACACGCCACACAAGCACACATGCAGAAAAGTAGACACATACACACACATAGAAGTGCAAGCACCCACGCACACATAGCAAAACAAACACACACACCCGCATGCACATGAAAAGCAGACACACACACGCTCACATGTACAAAAGCAGGCACACACACACACACACACACACACACACACACACACACACACACACACACACACAAAAGGAGAAACACTCGCACACAGAAAAAAACGACACACACGCACACAGAAATATCAGGCACACATACACATTCCCTTTTAGATACAGACAAACACAGGTGAAGACTAACACATGCACAGAGGTGTAATTAATACGGACATACACACACACACACAAAGATACCGAAACCCATCCTTGAAGCCCACACTCACATCGTTCGAGAACTCCCACTCTGACTGACACTGTTGTTGTTACTTGGCACTTTGTAAGAGTGTATATAACAAAGCTAATTGGAAACGAAATCAGTCACTTTTTTTTTTTTATGCGAGGAAGAAGGAACCAAAGGCCATGAGCCCGCAGTAACAGTTCCCTCCAAGCGAAAAACAAAATACAATAGAGATCCAAATTCAAGATCCGATCATTTTGAGATGCCTGGACACACTGCGTTTGAAAGACTGGAGATCATAGGTATACTGTACGTGGGTTAAGGAGCTTTTCTGGAGTCCATTTTTCTTGTGATTTATCTTTTTCCATTCCTCACTTCTTGTTTTCTCATTTCTTCTTTTGTGCTAATTCTTCCTCAGCCTCCCCTCTTCCTCCTCTCGGACCTTCCTTAGTAACCCTTCCTTTCCCTTCCCTTCCCTTCCCTTCGTTTCTCATCTCATAATGTTTCTTTTTCTAATTTTTTTCCTTTCCCATTTCCTTTCTCATTTCCTTTGTACACCCTGGAGTAGAAAATAAAATGCCTCCCAAATTTTGGCACGTACTGAGTGGTTCTTTTTTTTTTCTTTTTCTTTTTTTTTGCCTATCGACCAATGAGGCCGGAGCCCCTGGTCATTAAGGCAAAAAAATATATATGTATATACATTGACACATATATACATATTGTTACGGAACAGAGAAAGATAATGTACACTTTAAGTGAGAATGCTAAAAATCACTACTGTCCCGTAAAGTTCCAGGTTCAAAACAAAAGAGTTAGGTAAAATTACAAGTTAAAGTTTAATGCTTAAATTAATAACAAAACATTCAGGACTCATAAGGATAATGTAATGGCAAAAACAGGTTAAATATATGGTTAACTGCAATAGCCTCTATTAACACGAAATTAGCAAGAGTAAATTTATCTAAGTCAGCCCTGATAAAATGAGATACCAGATAATACTCAGTGAATGCCAGATAAATAATTACAGATACAAACTATTATCAAAAATGACTGACATAAAGAACCCCACACGAATTACAAAAACTTCACTAGGCCTACAAATTAAACTTATGCTATACAGTACAAGAAAAAAATGCAACAACAGTTATACTCAAATTACACACAGCTGCTAGATGGTTGGAGATTTCTTGAGCACTCTCAATAATAATATCTGTACAGGGGAGGACAGAGATGTGAACAAAATGAGGAGCAGATCTAAGTGGCCATGGTGCAGAGACTGAGCTCATTATATAGGGGCTGGCAGAGCTTGATACAACTTGTAAGAGGGACGCGCAAATGAAGCCATGGGGACAGAGAGCTGAAAATCCCGCAAAGTATAACAGAGAGAACAACTTACTCTACTATAACGGTAGAAGGGGGGGACTGAGGCAGAACACGCTCGTGATCAAACATGCAGCAACTGTGCGTTAAAATTACACAAATGATGATGAAATCATAGGCTATGTAACACCTCCCCACAAAGAAAAAGAAATTTACAAAGGAAATTTCTTATTACTCTAAAACAATCTGTCTAAAGTCTAGATAAGCAATCTGCAATAACATTTTCTTTCCCCTTGACATGTTGTATGTCTAATGAATACTCCTGAAGAAGTAGACTCCATCTTGTCAATCTCTGATTTTTATCTTTAAACTTACTAAGGAATTTCAGTGGGTTATGATCGGTATAAATGACTATGGGGTCAAAACCAGAACACAAATAAAATGAAAAATGCTGTAAACCCAAAATCAAGGCCAAAAGCTCTTTCTCAATAGTTGAGTAGTTCTTTTGAGGTGGAGTGAACTTCTTACTGTAGTAAGATACAGGATGTTCAATACCCTGATCATCCTCTTGCAGCAAAACAGCCCCAGCTCCTGTATCACTTGCATCAACAGCCATCTTAAAAGGCTTAGCAAAATTTGGAGTAGCGAGCACTGGCTGACTTAATAGAATAGCTTTAAGTTTGTTGAAAGAGGATTCACAGTTATCGGTCCAGACAAATTCAACTCCCTTTTTCAGTAGGTCTGTAAGTGGTGATACAAGAATAGAAAAGTTAAGAACAAATCTCCTGTAATAACCTACCATTCCCAAAAATCTTTGTAGCTCTTTCCTACTTTTAGGTCTGGGAAGATCACTTATAACCTGAACCTTAGCTCCTGGTGGTGCAACATGTCCATCACCAATTACATACCCAAGGTACTGAACTTTAGCTTGACCAAACTCACACTTTGATAAATTAGCTACAAGATTAGCATGAACTAAACGGTCAAGAAATTTACTGACATGGCATAGGTGATCTTTCCAGTTGTCACTGAAGATTAATACATCATCAATATAAACAACACACCCTGCCAAACCCTCTGTTACAACATTCATGAGCTTCTGAAATGTGGCTGGTGCATTCTTCATACCATACGGCATTACAGAACATGCAAAAGCCTTTCCTAGTGTTACAAAACATGAGATCTCCCTAGCACGTTCAGTCATAGGTACTTGCCAGTATCCCTTTAACAAATCAAACTTACTTATGTACCTAGCCTTTCCGATCTTGTCTATGCAATCTTCCACACGAGGGAGAGGGTAAGTGTCTGTTTTGGTTATCTGATTAACACGTCTGTAGTCGATGCAAAGCCTCTGTGACCCACCTGGCTTAGGGACTAGAGTGACAGGAGAACTCCACTCGCTCTGACAGGGCTCAATCATCTTGTGGTCCAACAGGTAGCCAAGCTCCTTCTGGATGAGAGGAACTTTCACTGGGTTCACACGGTAAGGAGGCAATTTAATTGGCTTTGCGTCTTCAACATCGACATCATGCATCAACACAGTGGTTCTTCCTGGAGTGGCACGGAACACTTGCGGGTACTCCTGCAGTAATGCCGAAAACTCCTGCCTTTCCTTGGGTGGTAGATGAGAAAGCTTAGTCTGGAGATCATTCATGATATCAGGATTCTTCCCCAAACTATCACTCAGGCTCATACTGCATGGGAGAGCTTCACTTGCAGACTCGGGTGGAACAGCTACAGTGCAGACTGGATTATTTTCGTCCCGCTTGTGATATAACTTTAGCATGTTGATGTGACATAGTTGCTTGCTCTTTCTACGATCTGGTGTGGCGATGACATAGCTGACATCACTGAGTTTCTTCTCCACGAAATAAGGGCCACTAAACTTGGCTTGAAGAGGTTGCCCATGAACTGGTAGCAGAATCAAAACCTGATCTCCTGGCTGAAAGTGGCGTAACCTGGACTTCTTATCATACCAAGTCTTCATCTTCTCCTGAGCAGCTCCTAAATTCTCTCTCGCCAGCTGTAAAGCAGTGGACAGCCGTTCTTTGAAATTCATCTCACATACTCCAGCAGGTTGACGTCATCTTCCTCCGACAGCCAGCATTCCTTGAGTAGCTTAAGGGGTCCTCTTACTTCATGGCCAAACAGTAGTTCAAAAGGTGAGAAGCCCAGTGATTCATTTGGATATTCTCTTGCAGCAAACACAACGAATGGAAGACCTTTATCCCAGTCTTTCTGATGTTCCAAACAGTATTTCTTGAGCATCGATTTGAGTGTTTGATGATATCTCTCCAACGCTCCTTGGGTCTGGGGATGGTAAACTGAAGACGTGATCTGAGTGATGCCCAACTCTTTCAGAGACTGTTTGAAAACGTTTGACATGAAATTACTTCCCCGGTCTGACTGTACCTCCTTGGGCAGACCAAACTTTGTGAAGAACCCTAGCATTTCCTTAACCACGTTCTTTGCTGAAATACTTCTAAGTGGAATGGCTTCAGGATAACGAGTAGCCATATCAATCATGGTCAACACATAAGAAAATCCTGAAGAAGTCTTAGGAAGAGGGCCCACAATATCCACCAACACACGGGTGAAAGGCGCCTCAAAAGGAGGAATGGGAACTAGAGGTGCAACCTTTTCGGTCTGATTACACTTCCCCACAACTTGACAGGTGTGACAAGACTTACAATACCAGGAAACATCCCTGAAGATACCTGGCCAGTAGAAGTGTTTCAAAAATGCGTGCCACAGTCTTCCTCACTCCAAGGTGTCCTGCCAAACTGGAATCATGAGCCACTCGAATGATATCCTGCCTACAAACACGAGGGATGACAACTTGATGTACAACCTCCCATTCACAGTCGGCTGATGCTGTTGGGGGTCTCCACTTCCTCATAAGTACTCCTGACTTTACATAATAACAAGTAGAAGCACCAGCTGACTCTTCCTCACTGCAAGCAGAGTTAGCTAGACCTTTC
This sequence comes from Coenobita brevimanus, assembly GCF_032717465.1. Classification (NCBI taxonomy): domain Eukaryota; kingdom Metazoa; phylum Arthropoda; class Malacostraca; order Decapoda; family Coenobitidae; genus Coenobita; species Coenobita brevimanus. The sequence goes on from NC_137002.1 coordinate 19,658,353, forward strand.
AACTCAGGGTCAGCAACCTGCAACTCAACCAACTCTTGACGAGACAAATTATCAACACTACGGGGTACTGCCTCATCTGGTGAGTGGTCCAAATTAGCAAGAAAAGTGTCAGCTAGGATAACATCATCATCATCATTATTATCCTCTAAATCACCAGTAACTTTAGACTTAGCCCTAGTGACAGCACATGCAGGGAACACATCAGGGACATCACAATCCTGGGACGCAGCCACTGGCTCACTAGACAACTGAGGAGCTGGACACACTTGACTTCCACCAATATCATTTCCAAGTAAGAAAGTTACACCTGACATTGGGAGTGTCTCAACCAACCCAACCATAACGGAACCATTAACAAAACCAGACTCTAAATTCACTCTGCACAGAGGAACAGAGAAGTAATTATTCCCTACACCTTGTAACATTACAGTTTCATCAGAGGAATTAAAATTAGAGCCTAGAACACTGGTCAGCATAAGGGATTGGCAAGCACCTGTATCACGATATATTTGAACTGATTTCCTGTCATTACTGTCCAGAGGACTGACAAAACCATCAGACAGGAAATTAGCACATGAACTCTTGAGAGTGTCACCCACGTTACTGCTCAAAAGAGGAGCTCCATCATGAGAATTTAAGTTACCCCTCAAAGCAGGTTCAGTTAACTCAGTTAAAGAATTCTGGGAACTCTCAAGAGTGGACACTAGACCAATTGACTGAATATTTAAAGACTCCTTTTGTTCACATCACGCTGTCTCCTGAAACATCTCTCCGTAGTATGACCAAGCTTACTACAATAAGTACATTTACTTTTCTGAAATCTAGAGGTGAAGCTGGTATTTACTTCCTGAGAAACATCATCCTTATTCTCTTTCCTGTTACCTGTACTCTGAGTAGAGGCAACGTACTTACTCTCAGCTTTCCCTTTTTCTCTAGAATATCTCTTGTGAGTGAGAACATACTCATCAGCTAAAACTGCAGCATCAGACAAATTATCTATTCTTTTCTCATCAAGATATAGGCTTACATCTTTACTAATACACCTTTTGAAATCCTCCAGCAAAATCATCTGCTTAAATTTACCAAAATCAGAATCCACATTCTTAGAATTTAACCACTGCTCTAACAGATCTTCTTTCATTTTTGCATACTCAACATGGGATTGCTTATCTTGCTTGTAAGTTGTCCTAAATTTTACTCTATAGGCTTCAGGAACAAGCTCATAGGCCTTAAGAATCAAGCTCTTAACTACATCATAATTATCAGACTGATCCTGAGGCAAAGATGCATAAGTTACTTGAGCTTTACCGGTGAGAACAGTTTGAAGGAGTACTGGCCAATACTCCTTAGGCCAATTAAAACCTGTAGCTACCCTCTCAAACAACTGAAAATACTTTGTTAAATCAGATTCATTAAAAGGAGGGACAAGTTTAACATTTTTAGCCACATCAAAACCATCAGAGCTAGATGATCCAGTTCCACCTTGTTTCATGCGATACTCATGGTCTGCCTGAATCCTAGCAATTTCAACTTGTGCCTCAGCCTCCTTAGCTTTTGCCTGAATTTCAGCTTCCTTCACACGAGACTCCGCCTCCTTAGCCTTAGCCTCCTGCAGGGCTAGCTGTAACTTAGCTAATTCAATCTGCGTTTGCTCATTTGGAGGAGTTACATTAAACAAGCTTTTATTAATCATGCCAACAATTTGATCTTTAGAATGATGAGAGTGAACTGCAATTCCCAATTGTTGAGCAACAAGCTTAAGTTCATTCTTTGTTCTGTTTTCTATATCACACACTGTTTGCACTTTTGACAAAAAATCATTGGCTTCATCAAGTGCAGAAATAGTAGCCATCATGAATATATCACAGTCACAAAATATCAAACAATATCCTTATGATAATATCCTGAATATCCTGATATGAGGTCGCCAAATTTATGTTACGGAACAGAGAAAGATAATGTACACTTTAAGTGAGAATGCTAAAAATCACTACTGTCCCGTAAAGTTCCAGGTTCAAAACAAAAGAGTTAGGTAAAATTACAAGTTAAAGTTTAATGCTTAAATTAACAACAAAACATTCAGGACTCATAAGGATAATGTAATGGCAAAAACAGGTTAAATATATGGTTAACTGCAATAGCCTCTATTAACACGAAATTAGCAAGAGTAAATTTATCTAAGTCAGCCCTGATAAAATGAGATACCAGATAATACTCAGTGAATGCCAGATAAATAATTACAGATACAAACTATTATCAAAAATGACTGACATAAAGAACCCCACACGAATTACAAAAACTTCACTAGGCCCACAAATTAAACTTATGCTATACAGTACAAGAAAAAATGCAACAACAGTTATACTCAAATTACACACAGCTGCTAGATGGTTGGAGATTTCTTGAGCACTCACAATAATAATATCTGTACAGGAGAGGACAGAGATGTGAACAAAATGAGGAGCAGATCTAAGTGGCCATGATGCAGAGACTGAGCTCATTATATAGGGGCTGGCAGAGCTTGATACAACTTGTAAGAGGGACGCGCAAATGAAGCCATGGGGACAGAGAGCTGAAAATCCCGCAAAGTATAACAGAGAGAACAACTTACTCTACTATAACGGTAGAAGGGGGGGACTGAGGCAGAACACGCTCGTGATCAAACATGCAGCAACTGTGCGTTAAAATTACACAAAGGATGATGAAATCATAGGCTATGTAACAATATATATATATATATATATATATATATATATATATATATATATATATATATAAACACATCCATCCATATGAACATACACACTTTCATGCACACGTACATATATATATATATATATATATATATATATATATATATATATATATATATATATATATATATATATATATATATATATATATATATATATATATATATATATATATATATATATATATATATATATATATATATAATTTTTATTTTATTATTTTTTTGTATTTTTATTTTTATTATTTTTAATTTTTTTTTATATTTTTAACCTTATATTACTTATAAATAAAAATACCTAATCTAAAGACCCTAAAACTAATCACCTAACAGACAAATCACTAACCTATACTAAATCCTAAGAGACAAATAACTAGACCTACACTAATGGTAAAAAAGCCTAGACCAAGAGAACACCATCGACTGCAGATATGTAATGCCTTTCTACATTACATACCTGAACTCATCACCTGGTGACTCAGTTTATTTACCTGTATATATATATATATATATATATATATATATATATGAGCCTCTGTAGTACAGTGGTAGAGTGTACGTTTCGTACACGGGTGAGCCAGGGTTCGCGCCCCTCCAGGGTAATAAACTTTGACAGTGTTCACCCGGCCACGTACTGCATTGGCGGACACCAGGGGTGCTGTGGTTGAACCAGTGTCGCTTACTATAAAGTATGCTTGCACCCAGTCGGCTTACGCGGGCCAATTACACTTGGTTCACAGACTACACACACATCCAAAGCCACTCCAACACTACAATTACACTAACAAGCACTTCTCACCCTACATACAATCTCTACTAGACAGCCTAAGCCACTTGGTAGAGATACATTGGCTGTATCGTCCCGACTTCGGTCCAAGTTGTAACCGCAGAGCATTATGATTGCCACACACCCCTCCATCAATTTTTTCCGCACCCACAGTGACGTGTCTGTGTGCTGCATCTGGCGTACGTCTAGAGTAGCGGAAAACAAGCAACACCTTTTGGGATGTGTTTTGATGGTGGATACGGCTGGGATGAGTGCGGCTATCAGATGTTCTTTGTCTTGTTTTCTTTCTCTCATCTGTTATCTATTCACTTCTTTGTTTCGTTTGTTCTTCCTCTTTGCCTTTTGTTCATCGTTTCTCTCTCTCTCTCTCTCTCTCTCTCTGTCTCTCTCTCTCTGTCTCTCTCTCTCTGTCTCTCTCTCTCTGTCTCTCTCTCTCTCTCTCTGTCTCTCTCTCTCTCTCTCTCTCTCTCTCTCTCTCTGGGAGAAAAGAACTTAAAAGTAACAACTGATGTCAGTGTCTAGTTGTATTAGGATGTTTAGAACTGGGGAAGAGAGGAATGGCAGGAAAGACTGGAGGAATGAGAGAGAGAAAGAGTGAAGGATTGACAGATACGTAAATACAGTAAGTAGATGAAGAGAGATCGACAGATAGTACCGATAAAGTTGATTGGTAGGAGTATAGCACGAAAACATAATCATTTAGGAAGCAATTAAATCTACAGCAGATTCACATACATCGTTGGATTGCTAATAATAGTAACATTAGAAGTAGTAGTAGTAGTAGTAGTGGTAGTAGTAGTAGTACTAGCAGTAATAATAATAATAATAATAATAATAATAATAATAATAATAATAATAATAATAATAACAATACTTACTAGAACACCGTAGAATTGTCCAAGAACAATTTTGATAAAAACTTTCAACAGCCATTGCCTACTAGAAGCCGAGCTATAAAGGGACCGTGAGGTCAAGGTCACTGATCTTGTGCATATCACTTTAGGTCATTACAGTCTATAAGTCCAACAAGTTTGGTGGATCTAGCTTTAATACTTCATAGAAAATTAGGTGACATCCGAAACATCCATAATCCCCCCCCCTTTTATTTACCTCAGGCTAGGTGAAAGTCATTGATCTTGTACATGTCACCTTAGGTCACCACAGTCTACGAATGCAACAACGTTGGTGGCTCTAGTTTTGTTCTTTCATGGAAAATTAGGTGATATTTGGAATATACGGGAAAATCCCAATATTTGCAATCTCGGGAGATGTTCATCTAATTAAGATCATACTTCTTTCAGATCTGTTTCCCGGCAAGGGGCATACGCCATAAAATTTTCAGCTTTCTAGCTTAAGTGTCAACAATTTGGTTTTCTATGTTCTGGATAATATCCGGAGATCAGGTTAACCGACTTCCTTCCAATTTGGACAGTTGAAACGGCAACCTGGGGAACTCAGCTGACAACGAATGAAGACTACAGGATAAATAGCCTCCAAGTTTTGGCCTTTTACTTGTTAAGAAAAAAGAATAATAAGATTATTGACCAAACATAACTTCTCACAGCGATGTGGGAAGTTTTAATAATAATAATAATAGAAATTTTAGTAGTAGTAGTAGTTGTTGTTGTTGTAGTAGCAATGATGAAGATGGTAATGATGATGATGATAATAATAATAATAATAATAATAATAATAATCACCATCATGATCATCATCATCATCATCATCATCATCATCATCATAAAAATAATAATAATTAAAGCGTAACTCAGGTGACATCAAAATTTCCCCGCCCCCACCCCAAAAATAAATATCACCGAAAAAGGAATAAAAATTATCTCTGAAACTGTTGGTATTTGAGCTACAGCGGATCCTTGTACTTTGTTGGAAAGCTAACAACAACAACAACAGCAGCAGCAGCAACAACAACAACAATAATAATAATAATAATAATAATAGTAACCTATATTATGTTGATCCTACTTCTGTATGTTTGTTGGCTTGTTTTGTTACTGTAACACAGCATTAAAGGCGCAACGCAGCGCAATTTTTGTTAGAGCGATGTACCGTTTAAATGCTCTAACTTGAAAAATAAAACAATTTCCAGTCCAACCGGGCCACCGGTTCCAGAATTATGACTTATTTTTTGGTCTTTTGACATGGCGCAGAGGCCGCCGGAGGCGGCCTTTAAGCGAATAATAATATTATTAATAATAGTAATAATTATGATAATAATAATAATATAATTTACCGTCACTAGATTAAAAAGAAAAACATCGTCCAAATTAAGCGTAATATCAAAAGTTCTTTATCCTGGAAACAATTAAATAAACACCGGATCCTACACACATCATTGACAGACTCATGAAAAATAAGCAATTGTTGTTACGTACAGTCAAAAACAAAAGTCATGTTGTCATATCCAGCTTTTCTTTGTAAAGATTTAGAAAATAAGTTTTCGCCATGAGCAGAAGGCGGCACTGATATTTTAGTCATTATTTTTCTTTAATCACGAATCATGAAAAAAGCTTTTGTTGATTCAAAAGATTAATTTTCAATGTTCGTGAGGAAAATGGCTGGAGAGGCGACAGGACTGTTGATGCTGACTGTACATGAATTCACAAAATCTGTTACCGCGTTGGTGAAATGTAAGAGAGAGAGAGAGAGAGAGAGAGAGAATCATGGTATTCAGAGACCAACAACTCAAGGGGCCAATGCAGTTCTCACCTCGCTGTAAGACCCTCACTCACCACAGGATAGTGCTCCTGTCTTTTCCAATCTTTGAAAGATCAGAATTTTTGTCAACATGAATCTTACCTGAAGCCCTCGAGTCGTTTTTATAACTTGAGATTTTCAGAATAATCCCATCCCTTTCAGTGGTCATGAATCGTTAGGGAGATGGTCGTGTTGTCTTGGAATCTCTAACATCTCCCTAAGCGATTTATCTTGCTCATTACTATCCACTTCTGTGTCATATAAACAATTCCATTTCCACAGTTTACAGCATATTATCATACACGTTGATATTACCAAGCCGTATCGTAAATTAAATCGCTAAAGAAGAGGTCTTACGGAGCTTTCTTAACCGATGACAATACGGACCCTGGACTTTGGTATATAACATTTTTCCTTCAGCGATATACTCGTATTAACCCCCCCCGTGTGTGTGTGTGTGTGTGTGTGTGTGTGTGTGTGTGTGTGTGTGTGTGTGTGATCTGACGGAACGGCCACCTCCACAGGCTTCCCTCTGTCTGTCTGTCTGTCTGTCTCTGTCCGTCTGTCTGTCTGTCTGTCTCTCTCTCACACACACACACACACACACACACACACACAAACACACACATGTACTTTCCCCTCCACTTATTCCCGCCACCAAGACCATCCCCTTCCCTTCCACTCAACTCATCCACCCACTGACGTTATTACAAGGACAATTTCTCCGCCATGTTTTCCTTAAGGCCATTTACATCTGTCTTACGAGTAGCCAGGGGGATATTATAGTTCTTTCATGCTAACCTGGCCAAAATTTTCGTCCTTTTACGGCATTATTCAGAAAAAAAAAAAGACAATAGTATGGTTCAACCGCCTTTCCATCGCACTTAAACATGACTAGCATCACATTCCAGTGTTAATCTTGTGTTACTGTATAACAGTCAAGATGGAGAGATGGCAATTTTATGCCATGTTAGAGTAAAAGGGATAGAGGACCAGACATTGCCCACCCCTTCCTGAATCCTCCCGGGAGGGTCTTTGCATAGAATTTTATTAGTCGCGTTTCGCAGATGAGAATTTGGGTATAAAAAAGAAAGAGTGGAAAAATAAAAAGGAAAGAAAAAACAGAGGAGAGAGTATTTCGAGGAAAGAATGAAGAATATATGAATAAGGGAAGAGCAGAGAGGAATTTTTTTTTTTTTTTTAAGGGTGAAAAATAACGGAAGGGAGAGAGGAACCGAGAGAAACGAGAATTTCACGAGGGAGAGGGTGAAAAATTGAGAAATTGATAAAAGAACAGAAAGGAAGGAATATTTTGAGGAGAGAGTGAAGAAAAGGAAGCTTCTAACAAAGGAAAATGGAGGGAATAGAGTATTTGAATGGGATACGTAGATAAGGAGAACTTTGACGACAAATGTAGGGAGTGCAATGAAAAGACAGAAAAACAGAGTGAAAGAATATTAAGCCATAAAAGGAGTACAAAGGAGTACAAAATAAAGCAAACAGAGACTGACCTATTGTTTCGTACTTGGCTGTTTGTAACAATAAAAACTACGCCTATGATATCTAATTTTATGAGCTGAAGATAAGGATGGCATAGTAAGAGGGGACCTGGGGAAAAAAGCAATGTGTTAACTTTCACTACATGGACCTCTTTTTCTTTTTTTTTTCTTCTTTTTTAATTGCTTTTTCCGAACGAGTTTATTCAGTTCAGGGGAGGCTTTGTTAAGTGGAAGAGTCAGGTATCGTTTACTTTGCCTCCTTTACTAATATGTTGTTCTTAAAAGTTAAAAGAAAAAAAAAGTCTTGTAGTATCAGGAACATTACTGGCGTCCTCAGATGAGGCAGGGAGAGACGAGGGGTTTGGAGGTGAAGCAGGGAGAGAGGAGAGGTCTGGAGGAGAAGCAGGGAGAGAGGCTGGGTTTGGAGGTGAAGCAGGGAGAGAAGGCGGATTTGGAGGTGAAGCAGGGGGAGAGGAGGGGTTTGGAGGTGAAGCAGGGAGGGAGGAAGAGTTTGGAGGAGAAGCAGGGAGAGAGGAGGGGTTTGGAGGTGAAGCAGGGAGAGAGGAGGGGTTTGGAGGTGAAGCAGGGAGAGAGAAGAAGGGTTTGGAGGTGAAGCAGGGAGAGAGGAAGAGTATGGAGGAGAAGCAGGGAGAGAGGAGGGGTTTAGAGGTGAAGCAGGGAGAGAGGAGGGGTTTGGAGGAGAAGCAGGGAGAGAGGAGGGGTTTGGAGGTGAAGCAGGGAGAGAGGAGGGGTTTGGAGGTGAAGCAGGGAGAGAGGAGGGGTTTGGAGGTGAAGCAGGGAGAATGGGTGGCCCGTGTTCTTGTCGGTCAAGGAATCTTAGTAACATTTCTTCCTAAGCAATATATTTTGCCTAACATCTCTTCCTAAGCAATGTATTTTGCCTATTGCTTCTTACCATCCTCTTCCGTACCATTTAAGTGATTCAAAAACCACTATTCTCAGCATAAATATCAAACAAATTGATATTAATCAGCTGTATCCAGAAATTAATAGCTTCGGAAGAGATACTACGGAGCTTCCTTAACCGACGAGAATACGGGTCTAGGGTCTGCGGTGAAACAGGAAGAGACGAGGTTTGAGAAGAGAAACAGGGAAAATTTAAGCAGGTATTCTCATCGGTTAAAGAAGCTCCCTAACGCTTTTTCTTAAGTGATTTATTCTTCCTGTGACACCTTACTGACCTTCCCTGTGTTACACGAATCCTTCCATTATCGCCATGCATTGCATAAATAATGTACCGAAGGATATTAACCAGCCTTATTGAAAAATAAATCTCTAAGGAAGAGGTGCTCCGGAGCTTCGTTTTCCAGCGAGGCTACTGGCCTTAGTGGTAGAAAAGGAAAATATGTCAAACAGGAAGTCTGGGAAAACGAAATATGAGAAAAGAAGAAAGAAGTTATATTTTGAAAGGGAACATGGAAAGCGAAGTGAAATTACAAGAGGGAAGTGGAAGGGAGAAAAGAGTCAAGAAATATATGAGAATCTGAGAAGGTAATAAAAGCACACTGTGTTTTAGCAATGAAATACAAATGGAGAAAGTAAAGAAAAAGAAATAGAAATAAAAGAAGATAATCTGAGAGATAATGTGAAAACAAGATTTAGAAATAAGAGATAAAAAGGAATGAGAATTCAACAGGAAAATAAAGTAACATAAAAGAGAAAAACTATAAGTAATGTAGCTATGGAAATGTTTTACAGACTGACAGGAATATAAGTGAAACATATACATAAAAGAGACTGAACAGGGACTTAAAAGCGTGATGTGGGAATGATAAAAACACAAGAAGCAAAATAATCAGAAGCTGGAAAAATTTTTAAGAAAAAATAGAGAAACGAAAATATAAATATCTGGAAGAATGAGAAGAGGAAGATATAATGGGAGTTAAAGTAGCAGTCGAAAGGTGGAAATAATGCAGAAAAATTAGAGAGGGAAAAAGCAGAAAATAACCAAGACATTCAAAACTGTGAAAAATATGATGTGGAACTCTAAAGAAATCTTGGTGAAAATGAGAGAAAAAAGAATGAGAGAGAGAGGAGAACGAACTGTGCGAGAAGGAAAATTTTTTGATGAGGTTGGCATAAATGCTAAGAAATCTAGGCAAAATGAGAAAGAGGGGGGGAGAGAGAGAGAGAGAGAGAGAGAGAGGAGAGAGAGGAGAGAGAGGAGAGAGAGAGAGAGAGAGAGAGAGAGAGAGGAGAGAGAGGAGAGAGAGGAGAGAGAGAGAGAGAGAGAGAGAGAGAGAGAGGAGGGACGTGAGTAGCGGTAAGTGGGTGTTGGGCAGGGTAGTTTATAAGGTAAGTGGGTGAGTGAGAGTGGGTATTTTGTGATGCAAATGGGGTGGGAGAGAGAGGCTGTGCGGTAAGCGAGATACGGTGTTGAGGAGGGTAGGGGATGGGGAGGGGAAAGAGAGGAGGAGGGGGGATGGAGAGGAGAAGGAGAGGGATTAAGGAGAGGGAAGAGGGTGAGAGAAGGGGATGGGGGAGGGGAAAGATCAGGGGAGACGGTAAGAAGAGGAGAAAATAAGACAGAAGAGGGGACGGGGAAGGAGAAAGGGAGTAGTAGATGGGGATCAGGAAAGGAAGAGAAGTAGGAGATGAGTGAGAGATGGGAAGGAACGGAGGAGAGGGGGTGAGGAAGAAAAAGAGGGTGGGAGAGGGGAAAGACAGTAAGACGTGGGGTTGGGTAGGGGAAACAGGGTAGGAGATGGATGGGGGAGGGGGAAGAGCATAGGAGCTGGGTGGGGGAGACGAGGGCAGGAGAAGGGGATGAGGAGGGGAATGAGAGTAGGAAAAGGGTCGGGGAGAGGAAGGAGAGTAGGGAAGGGAAATGGGGGAGAGGAAGGAGAGTAAGAGAAGGACTGGGGAGAGGAAAGATGAAATTGGTGTGGGAAGGGAAAGAGGAGACGGTAGGAAAAGGGTGGGGCGGGGAAAGGGGAAGGAGTGGAGATGGAGGGGGATGACGCGGGGAAAAGAGGGAGGAGAGGAGATGGAGAGGGAAAAGGAGGGAGGGGAGGAGTCGGAAAGGGAGAAAGGGATGGAGAGGGGTGTGGGGGAAAAATTAGAAAAAATTTAGAATATACCCCCGGTAGTGTCGTAAATATTTAACTGGCTAATCACTTGCACTAAACAAGACAAAAATAGGCCTACAACACTACATAATTTGTCCGGATATATATGTCTTACTCCCAGGACTCACCGGGATCGTAATGACGTGTAGGTTGTGTTCCCTACTAAGCAACTAAACGATCTATTTAAGGATCCTCAAATAAAAACTGGAAACCCTGGTGAAATATTATTCGCCCAGTCTTTCGCCACTAAGGGTCATTTAGTTACTTAGCTTAAGAGTAGCAATGGAGAGGCTTGTAGGTTGTTGCCATATGGTCGGAGTTGTTGAAGATGTTGCTTGTTGCTAGTGCTTGGCGGATTACTGGAGGTTACGGCCTGGACCAAATACGTACTTTTTACGTAAGCATTACTATTTACACTATTTATAAATTAAAGTGAATTGATAATGTTCATTCCCATCTAGGAGGAAGCGCTGTCGTAAATTAATTAATCAGTCCAGTCTGTCCCAACCGAATTCTCTCTCAATACCACGAGAGTGGTTAGACTGCTTCCAAGCGTGACTAAGGCATGACTGGGACTGCCTCCGACTCGACTCGAGACCATCTGAGACTAGGACTCAATGAATTAGGACTGAGAGCGTGGGCGAGAGCCCGAGCAACTGAGGTCTCGAGACTCGTAATTGACCGAGGCCTAGCCGAGACTAAAACTTAGACCTCTGGAGAGAAGAACAGAGGCGATCCACCAATCAAATAACTAAAAATGCATATGTGCACATTCCATCCATGGCTGGGAAAAAGACTAAATTATGAACCTTAGTATAAATATACTTAATCCTATATACCCATCACCCTGGGTTACGTATAATACATTATACTTCCAAAATATGACTGCCCATCACCAACTAAAATAGAAAATGGGAGGAATTATTCCTAAATTTCCGACATCCTGGGGGCCAAGAAATCTAAACATCACCCCGTTTAATTAACTCCCCCAGGTGAGCTCGGAACCGTTGTGCGGCTCCCCGCTGTGGTCTATCTGAGCTTCCCGCATCTGTAACCCTACGGCCATGAGTAACGTCCCCGAGTGCTGTATTAAGCGCCTCCGGACGGGAACTCACGGCTGTTTCTAATGGATATAATTTATTGATAGTCCTGAGTACAAGGCCTTGGGCCGTCTTTAACTTCACTGTACAAACTATCCCTTGCTTATCCGGATAGCATTCAATAACTTTCCCCAGTGGCCAACTATTCCTTGACTTATCAGTGTGAATTAACACTACATCCCCCTCCTTAATATCAACATCCGTTTTATTAGCCGACTTTTGGCGTACATGTCTATCGAGAAGGGATGGCAAATATTGAGTTTTCCATGAATCCTGCCATTTGTTAATCAATTTGGATAACTGATGGTACTTAGCGTTCAATTTATCAGCTTCAACGTAAGAGAGATCCAAATCATAGGGTGCCGTAGTTATTGCAGGCAAGGAGTCCAATCGATATCCACAAATAAGATGAGAAGGAGTGAGGGCTTCTGGCTCACCGAGGCTGTTAAGGACATACGTTAAGGGGCGGTTGTTAACACGGCATTCCACTTCCGTAATTATAGTGTGTAAATCATCCATGTTTACTGGTTTTCTGAATAATACCTTTTTAAGATTCCCTTTTACTATGCCTATTAGTCTCTCATAGAAACCACCGAACCATGGAGCTCTCGGCGGTATGAATTTCCACTCACATTCTCTGCTGATGAATTCATCTTGGACTTCCGCACTCTGCAGGACCTGATGTAGAAGTTCGGATCCTAATTTAAAATTAGAAGCGTTGTCACTGATAAGTAATTTCGGGCAAGATCTTCTCGACACAAATCTCCTAAAAGCATTCAAAAAAGTTTCGGCAGTTAAATCTGTGACCAACTCCAAGTGAACTGCCCTGGTGACAGCGCAAGTAAACAGTACCACATACACCTTTTGCTCTTGTAGGGTGTCTGGTTTCAAGACTTCCATATAGCCTGTATAATCTAAACCGATTATTTCGAAGGGTCTAGCTTCTTCCACCCGCTCTTTAGGTAAGGGTGGTGGAGAAGGATAATGATACGGTCGTCCTTCTAACCTCTTACATGTATAGCAGGATTTAATTGTAGATTTCACAACTTGTCGGCCTTTAGGGATCCAGAAGTTTTCTCGCAATTTGCACAATGTATCAGAAACACCACCATGCAAAGTGGTTTCATGAGCATATAGGACCAATAATTTCGTCAAATGTTGCTGTCTAGGCAACAACAGTGGAAATTTAGTGTGAAAGGGGAGACCAGCTTGGTCCAGCCTACCACTACATCTGATCAAATCATTGTGCTCAAATAAATTTAAACTCTTAACCAAATCTGGCATCCTTGTTACAAGTGGTTTCTGAAAATATTGGTAAACTTCGGGGAAGCTACTCTTCTGTAAGTATAGCAACCAATATTGTTGGGGTTTCATTAGGTTTAGAGTTTTGTTCCCCCTAATCTTTTGCAAAAATTGGAAAACCAAACTGGTGATCTTTATTAACTTCTTCCACTACCAACTCTTTCCGGATCAAACAAGGGTTCAAGTTCTTTTTCCTGAACTTCTAGGACAGTCAGCGCATTAGGCTCCATCTTCGTCTTAAATTTCTGTTCTGGCCAAAAATCTTTATTATTCAACCATTCCGGACCATGAGACCAGGAGTCACTATTTATAAATTTATCTTAAGTTAGGCCTCTAGTTAACAAATCAGCTGGGTTATCTTTAGTTGTGAGATGGAGATAATAACAGTCAGGATCAGCATCTCTCATATCTTGTACTCGATTTTTGACATACAAGATGTTACTTTTATTGTTCACTACCCATTGAAGGGCTACTTCATTGTCTGACCATATATAGGTGGTATTAATCTTTATATTACTTAAGGTCTTCCTGATATACACCCCAAAATGGACTGCTACATACATGGCTGTTAGTTCTGAGGTAAAGTTTTACCTTTTGGAGGAGCTACTCTTGCCTTAGAAGATAAAATTATAGGAACATCCTCATAATTACTGATGTAAGCAACTACTCCATAAGCCTTGGGTGAAGCATCACAAAACAGATGTAAATCATAGGAAGAACCTTCTTTTCCCACCGTTCTCGGAAATTTAACACTTGCTAGGTTGTTGCATTCTTTTGAGAGGGTTTCCCAACTCTCCAGCAAGTCTGTAGGTAAAGGGTCATCCCAGCCTAATTTTCTGGTTCATGTTTGTTGAATTAGAATTTTTAAAGGAATAATTAGGGGAGAAATTAGTCCTAGGGGATCAAAAATTTTACTAATGTTACTTAATAAAGATCTTTTGCTATCAACTGTATCCCACTCTACATTTTTTACATTAAGGACATCAATGTCTGGATCCCACCACAATCCTAATATTTTATTACAGACTTCAGAATCAGAATTTATTTCAGTGGAGTTAGATGTCCACTCCTGCAATGGCATGTTAGCCTCTTGCATAATCTTGTTGGCTATCAGATGAAATTTCTTTAGATCCTCCTCAGTATTTACAGTCCCCTGAAGATTGTCCATATATAGCGAATCTTTAATTTGGTTAGCCACTTCTATATTTTCTTTTTGCTGCTCTAAGTGATAATTTAGCATAATTTGCAACAAGAAGGGTGAGCTAGTGGCTCCAAAAAGGACTGATTTAAATCTGTAAGTTACCAGAGAACTGTTATCATCATGAGGATTACTTGGCCACAAAAATCTGGTGAAATCCCTGTCTTCTTCTTGAAGTCCTATCCGTAAAAAAGCTTTGCTGATGTCTGCTGTAAAGGCATATTCATTAGTTCTGAATTTTAGCAGCACATCTAATAGATTTTTGGTTAGAGTTGGACCAGTGTACAAACAATCGTTCAAGCTGTTATTGTGGGAGCCTAATTTGGCACTACAATCAAATACTATTCGCACAGGTGTAGTCTTACTGTCTCTCATTACTGCCAAATGAGGAATATAATGAGTATTTTGTCCAACCTGTGCCTGCTTAACTTACTCGATAAACCCCTTTTCTAAATGACTCTTGATTAACTGATCATATTTATCTAGTAAATCTCCTTCACCTTTAAGTCTCTTTAAATTTGAATTTAGGCGATTAAGAGCTAATTTATAATTTGTGGGCAAACTAGGTCGATTGCTTTCCAAGGAAGTTTTACGCAATATTGGTCATCATAGTACTGAACAGTCTTTTTATAATTTTCAAGCACAAAAGCTTCTTCGTGAGTTACCTGTTCAGGTTTAATGCCAATGCTATCCATTTTCCACAAATTGGAAATGTCAGGCTCTTCTGAATTTAGTGAGGGCTGCAAGCATATATTCGTTACCATAGCAACCTGAATTGCTTTCCTTGTACTTACAAACTTGTCAGGAATATTGCCATATACAACTAATCCTCCTTGTACTTTTAAGAAATTTATACCCTTGAATTTAATGAGACCATAAACTAATTTAGGATAGAAATCAGCACCAATAAGGAGATCTATTTTATCTATGTGATCAGTCAAACCAGGATCAGATACTTTAATTTGTTGATCTTTCAAATAGGTCAAACACTTCTCTAGACCATCTGTTCTTATGTTGTTAGGTAAGGTGTCTCTAACCACAGCCTCTAGTCTAGTGTACTTCCTGCCAGCTTTAACAGTAATCTTAACTAGCTGATATTCTCTTCTCTGATCTTCACTAATGAAGCCGGACAGCTGTAAATTAATCGTACCACTAGGCTTTAATTTAAGCTTGTTTACTAGGTCCTGAGAAATGAATGTCCTCTGTGATCCTTGGTCATAAAGAACTTTTGCTTTAATTTGAGATTTATTCTTAATAATATGAACAGCTCCAACCGGTAAAGCAGTTGAGATGGTATGTTGATTTGTTGGAGTGACTGAGCAAATTTGTGAATTAAGTGTATTCAGCTTATCACACAAGACATTGTGATGAAACCCCTTTTTTCAAAGGTCACATCTTTTCAAATTGAAGTTACATTGATCAGTCTTGTGCCTACAAGTACATCTACCACACCGTCCTATCTGTTCGAGTCTTTCTACACGAGTAGAACGACCTGAATACGCCTCACAGCTCTTGGACAGATGTGCTCCATCACACAAAATACACTTCAGCTGCTGAGCTGGCTGCTGACTAGCCGATGCAGAGGTTTGTGACTGAGCATTCTTGGGAGATGTGGGTGAAGATACTTGTTCTGAAGTGTGGTAAATCTTAGGAATTGATTTAGGAGATAATTTGACTTTATCAGGCTTCTCTTTAGTTAAAGCACCTTTAGTACTGGAATCTGATTTAGCTTCAGGCCCTTTGGACTCTAAATGATTAATAACTTTTAATAATGAGTCCCTAATTTCCTGTAGCTGGGGATAATCTTCATTTGTTACATGCTGGATTCTCTCAATAGTTTTACTGGGTAACTTTTTCATTACTAGTGGAGAGATAAGCCAACTGGAACTACTTAAATCACACCCCATTTTTTCCAATTTCCTAAGGGTGCATTCTAGATTAGCCCTAAATTCTGCCAAGGAATTACAAGTATGAATAGGAGTTTTAAGGTGTAGCAGTCGCATTGCAAGTTCGTGCTGATTTCTCTTAGGATTATCAAAAGTTGCCTTAAGTAGCTGCACTGCACTGCTATATCCATCACTTTCTATACTGAAACCATCGATGAGTTTCTTCACGTCACCTTTTAACACTCCTCTTAAATAATTTAATTTGTCTACTGGACTAAGATCTTTTCTGGAATCAATACTGGCAACAAATTGATCCCAGAAGGAATTCCAATTAGCCGAAGTGCCATCAAACTCGGGTAGTTTAAGTGTGGGCAGCTTCGACTCAGCCCTTGGACAAGTTAAATGGGTAGACTCACTTTTCAGAGAGGAATTAATTTGAGCTATTAGTAGGCAAATTCTCTCTTCTTCGTTAGTCTTAGCTATAAAAATTTCATTAAATTCATCATCGTCCTTTGTGGCTTCCAATAAAGAATCATAAAGTGTTCCCATGACAGTCAGCTGGTTCTGTAATTGCTGGCTCCAGGCCTTAAGTTTAGTGTAGTCTTTGTCAGAGGATTGGAATTCATCATTTATTTTACCACTGAGAGTGGTGACATAGGCCTTATGGCCTGCAATCCTCCTTGACAAGGACATATTGAACCATGTCTGAAAATCAAAATTAATAGAATCACTAAATGTAGCCTACAGCAATGAAACCACTAGAATTAAATTAACTAAATGTACATAGAAGAATTCAGCATCAAACAGCAATACTAAGAATGATACATAAATCTGAACAACTAAATTAATAGTACAATTAAATTTAGATTACAAATTAAAGCCTTCTAGGGGTTACTACAAAATTAATCCATATTTAGTTTGTGTTAGCAACCCACTGATCATAATGAAATTTAATAGCTCCTCGCACCTTGGCCCAAATTCTACGTCTTCCTTCCCAAGTAGGGTGAATTTGGTCCATGACTCGTACCTCCAGAGGATAGGTCTTACCACCAAGCAAAATAATTTTCCCTTTTAGTTCCTTGGTTATTTTCTTATTAACCGCGTTCATGATCTTATTGTAAACAATGGGATCCACATATCGAGGATGATTATGTGGATATTCCCTCTTTTCTACAGTGCATATCACACATTTAGCACCTGCATCTTCTATAGCCTCATTAATTTGTAGTAGTGTAGCCACTAAGTCCTGCACGTCAGTTGACTCATTAATATCGTTTCCCCCCAACATGACTATAACCAAATTATAGCAAGGTCTAAGTACTTCTGCAAATTCCTCGTACTCAAAAAACTTGTCTGCTCTGGCACCCCCTACTCTGATCATCTCCATGGTCACCAAGGGCCATGGTGAAGGCACATACATCAAGGTGTCACAGGTGACCAGAGAGTGGCCTATATAAGCCACCCGATAATAATTTAATTCCAGAGCAGTCGCCATGTTGGAGTGTTAATCCTGTTCGAAGGACCACTTTGTGGGGGAAAAATTAGAAAAATTTAGAATATACCCCCGGTAGTGTCGTAAATATTTAACTGGCTAATCACTTGCACTAAACAAGACAAAAATAGGCCTACAACACTACATAATTTGTCCGGATATATATGTCTTACTCCCAGGACTCACCGGGATCGTAATGACGTGTAGGTTGTGTTCCCTACTAAGCAACTAAACGATCTATTTAAGGATCCTCAAATAAAAACTGGAAACCCTGGTGAAATATTATTCGCCCAGTCTTTCGCCACTAAGGGTCATTTAGTTACTTAGCTTAAGAGTAGCAATGGAGAGGCTTGTAGGTTGTTGCCATATGGTCGGAGTTGTTGAAGATGTTGCTTGTTGCTAGTGCTTGGCGGATTACTGGAGGTTACGGCCTGGACCAAATACGTACTTTTTACGTAAGCATTACTATTTACACTATTTATAAATTAAAGTGAATTGATAATGTTCATTCCCATCTAGGAGGAAGCGCTGTCGTAAATTAATTAATCAGTCCAGTCTGTCCCAACCGAATTCTCTCTCAATACCACGAGAGTGGTTAGACTGCTTCCAAGCGTGACTAAGGCATGACTGGGACTGCCTCCGACTCGACTCGAGACCATCTGAGACTAGGACTCAATGAATTAGGACTGAGAGCGTGGGCGAGAGCCCGAGCAACTGAGGTCTCGAGACTCGTAATTGACCGAGGCCTAGCCGAGACTAAAACTTAGACCTCTGGAGAGAAGAACAGAGGCGATCCACCAATCAAATAACTAAAAATGCATATGTGCACATTCCATCCATGGCTGGGAAAAAGACTAAATTATGAACCTTAGTATAAATATACGTAATCCTATATACCCATCACCCTGGGTTACGTATAATACATTATACTTCCAAAATATGACTGCCCATCACCAACTAAAATAGAAAATGGGAGGAATTATTCCTAAATTTCCGACAAGGGGTATGGGGTGAGGAAAAAGGGGAGAGGAGAGATTGGAGTGGTTAGGAACTTGAGTGGGAGTTTCATAGAGAAATGTAGAGAAATGTAGAAGTAGACAGAAATAAAAAAGGCGTAGGACAAGTGCCTATCGAGTACACGAGGCCCATTGAGACTGGTTTCTCTCTCTCTCTCTCCCTCTCTCTCTCTCTCTCTCTCTCTCTCTCTCTCTCTCTCTCTCGTTCCCCGGAATACAGCACACAAAACCTTCATCCTGGGTAGGCAAGAACGTTGAATGGTTTTCGACTATACTGAAAAAAAAAAAAAAAAGTTAGCTGAATTTTTTGGGTCTGAGCTAAATCCTCATGGAATGGTCATTTAAAATATCATTAATTGAAATTAAAGATGCAAGAGTCCTTTTTTTATTATCATTAATCTCGAGGACTGGTTTATCTTATTTTTACTCACTGCACACGAGTTTATTATTATTATTATTATTATTTTATTTTATTTTTTTTATTATTATTATTATTAATATCATTAGTAGTAGTAGTAGTAGTAGTAGTAGTAGCAGTAGGATATTATGTGGAGACCTTACGAAGTAGAAGGGTTGGATATAACCTTCACTGGCCTCTTGACTGGTGCTGGATAGGGGGTCCTTAGCACGGTGGCACAGATAAAACCAGGTGGCGTCACTGCCTGGTTATACAAACGCCCCTCAACCCCCTCCCTATCCCCCTAATATGGGATAATGTACTGCAGGAAGTGGGTAATTTCAGCCTGCTGTCTACTGGGGTCATATTCGGATAAACTTGGGACTGGAACCACTACCACCCCTTCACTGCAAGAGCTTTGCGCAAACGGATGAAAATCGCCAGGAACAAGCAAGAATGATCAAACAGTATAAGTAATTAAGATTTAGGGGTTAAGGACATGAATGGCAGCAGAAGCAGAAAGTACGGGTGTATAGAAGTGATTCTCAAAACGGTAAATAAATACATAAATAAATATATAAATAAATAAATAAAAATAAACAAATAAAGAAAAACCCCAAAATAACAGACACGAACAACAGTAAAATGTCGTTACCTTAATAATATTAAAGTCTGCTATTTCGTATGCTATTAAAATATAAACTCACGCAAGGGAATTACCGTAAGAAAAAAAAGCAGATGAATGAAAAATTAAAAGAAAGGAAATATGGATTTAAAAAAATTATTTATTTATTTGTAAAGTAATCAAGTGCATTAAATTTTTCGGTGCATGAATGAGAACCAAAAATGGGTAAAATAAATGGAAGAAAAGAAGAAAAAAACATGAAGAAGCTGGAAATAACTAGTTGAGAATAGAGGAAATGAAGTGCTGTTTTTTATAAGATTAGAGAAATGATGTAATATAAAGGAATAAAGGAACAATGGACATAAGAAAAATTTTTGAAGTGCTTCAGAATAAGTAAATTTGATACAGATGTTGAGATTTGAAACGTGAGACCAATTTTCAGTGCAGTATGAGAGAGAGAGAGAGAGAGAGAGAGAGAGAGAGAGAGTGACTTTTTACACTGACTGGCCACCCTGCTGTTTCTCGTGCCTCCTGTGCAATGCATGTGTTCAGTGTCATGCAGCAGTTATTAAAATGTTTCTTTTGGCTCATATACTCATGCCAGGACGATATAAGGTTGCAACAAGAATGCTGGCACTTGCAAACCAGTGCAATGTTGTATAACTCAGGAAATATCTGCACTGTAATCGTCAACGTCGTCGTGTTCGCCATCGTCATCATTATCATCATAACTGCATGGTCTGGGACAGATTTAAAATATATATATATATATAAAAAAAGGCACAAAGGTGTGTGAACATAAATATGCATGGTTCATTGAAATAGCCCACACATCCACCAGTTAGTAATTCAAAACTCGGAAATTGTCGGAGAGAGAGAGAGAGAGAGAGAGAGAGAACCCTCGTCATAAAGGGGATCCAAGCTTTGTAAATGGATTCCAAGCTTTATAAAGGGGATTCAAATCTTGTAAAGAGGATCCAAGCTATATACAGAGGATCCAAGCTATATAAAGGGGAGCTAAGCTTTATAAAGGAGATCCAAGTCTTATAAAGAGAACCAAGCTTTATGAAGGGGATCCGAGCCTTATAAAGAGGATCCAAGCTTTATAAAGGGAATCCGAGCCTTATAAAGAGGTTCCAAGCTTTATAAAGGGGATCCAGGCCTCATGAAGAGGAACCAAGCTTTATAAAGTGTATCCTAGCTTTATAAAGGGGATCCAGGCCTCATGAAGAGGAACCAAGCTTATCAGAAAGGAAGTCGTTGTAGTGAAGGGATTGGATAGTCTCCATTTGCTCTTGCAGTCTGTTAACATTTCATCTTCAATCTTGCCGCCTTAGACGATTTTGATCTAACTTAAGGTGGACCTCGCGGTGTAAAAGGGTTGAGGATTTCAGAAGGAGGAGGAAGAGGAGGAGGAGGAGGGAGAGTTCCCACATAAGGAAATATTTTATTTTAATTGAACAGACTCAAAGCCGGACTGAATTTTTTGTATCTTCGGGAAAGGAAATAAAATCTTTTCTATTTCCGTATAATGAATCCATCCGATACAATTATTGAAAACTGGAAATAAAGAGAGTACCGTCAAAACTTTTCATCCATTTCCAATCAGTAAATAACAGTGAGAGTCCGATGCATTTTTTGTCGACTGCAGATATCACGTATTTGTCATCAGAACGCTGTATATTGGAGAGATTATTTACATGGAGGAAGCTTACGTACATACGGAAAAATTGTGCAATGTGAGCATGCAGTGTTGAGTGTGTGTTGGGGCGGGGATGGGACAGTTGCACAGGGGAAAGTGTGTGTGTGTGTGTGTGTGTGTGTGAGAGAGAGAGAGAGAGAGAGAGAGAGAGAGAGAGAGAGAGAGAGAGAGAGAGAGAGAGAGAGAGAATGAGAGCTATTACATGAGATACAAGGAACTTCAGAGTATGTAAGCTCTATATATGTATGTATACATAGTTAACATTTTGCAAACCATACTGTACTCTTCAGCCCACGTCTGTAAAGAAATTCAGCGCATGAATGGTCTTGCATGAAATTATGATTGCATGCATGGAGAGCGTATGGGTCAGGCCAGTGTGTGTGTGTGTGTGTGTGTGTGTGTGTGTGTGTGTGTGTGTGTGTGTGTGTGTGTGTGTGTGTGTGTGTGTGCAGTTGCAAATACACTGCACATTATCTTCACCCTGACTTGTGTATGAGAGAGAGAGAGAGAGAGAAAGAGGGGGGGGGAGGAAGGGGGGGAAGGGATGTAGGCAAAGAAAAAGAAATATAGTCCTGGCACTGAGATTAATAAATGAATTTCCAGGAAATGAGTGGATTAATTGGACAGGATTGGACGGATGAATGAGCAAGCTGAATACGCGTTATTAATCTCCGTCTGTACCCCCTCCCCTTCGCCTGAGAGTGAATGGTGCTTGAATGAATTACGGAGACTTAGTTCTATCTGAGACGGAAAAAATGTGTGTGTGTGTGTGTGTGTGTGTGTGTGTGTGTGTGTGTGTGTGTGTGTGTGTGTGTGTGTGTTTGTGTTCCAGCGGACGCAGGTTCGAATACCGGCTGGGGCATGAAACAGTTTAAAGGATTTAAATTTCGTTAAAGGTAGACTTTATTGCTCCACCAAAGACCAGCAGACATATGGTGAAACCATCCCTGCTAATACCAATACACCAGTCTTGTATGAGACAGCCCTGTCATGTATTCAGTATGGACCGTGCGTTAGTGCCGAAGTGGTGACATGAGGAGGTGCACGATATGTGGAAATACTGTTGGCCCTCTGGGAACGGGCTGCCTAGCCTATGACCAAAGTCATGCACATGGAATTTGGGAATTAATGGCTATCCTAACGTATACTCTGTTCACTTTAACGGCGCCAACGTCGTGCACATGAAAAATATATTTGGTCATTAATGACTATCCTATACTCTGATCAGTTTAACGGCGCCAAATTGCCATGTCTCCGTCTTGAATGCTAAGCCTGAACGAGGGATTAACACCAGAATATGTTACTGGTGATGCAAAGGAGCTGTGGACAGGATGCAGGCATGGGATACTCCAACGTACTTACCATCCAGTCCTCATCGTTACTGATTTATTTATTTTCCTATGAAGTGCTGGAGACATGGAAATTTTCTACTCCGTTCTTCTTGCAGTGGCAAGTTTCCTTCTCGTAACCATGAATTGTTGTTGAAAGAACGCAAGACAGGGAAAGTTTCTAATGACTCAGACCATCCTGATAAAACTGAGGCACGACAAACGATATTACAGAGTACAACCATTGTCACATCTATTAATCCCTTAACACCGATACCGTACATTTAATTTATATCCTTGCTGGCTATTTACGAGTCTATATATACACCATAAGTCAGGTTAGAATTCTTTTACTGGAAGCCTCCACCCAGATAACAGGGCACCGCAGTAGGCTCCACATCACCCCATTACGTGGTTTTATGGTTACCATCCAGCGTAATAAATGGTGTCCTGGATTACGGGAAACCATAAGACTTATCACTCAGTGTAATTTAATCTGAGCGAAAAAAAGGGAGAAACGTAAAAAAAAAGTGAAGGAAGAAGTACGCAGCTCTACATCAGGTGAGTGGATGATGTTTGCCACCACCCACCACCATGTGCAAAGGAGTAAATGAGAAAAGTACAAGAAAAAGAAAGATGGAAGCAGAGATATGAAGGGAAGGGAGGGAGAGAGAGAGGTCAGAGATGGAAAAAACAAACGAGGGAAGAGACATGAAAATATCTGTATGTCAAAATGGAAGATGAAATAAGGGATGGGCTACAAAAGAGAAGAGAGAGAAAAAAAACAGAATAGGTTGGAGAGAGAGAGAGAGAGAGAGAGAGAGAGGGGGGGGGTATGTTAGAGGGAAGAGGCATTTGCGAGGAGAGTAAAGGCGTAAAATAGATGTATGAGAGAGAGAGAGAGAGAGAGAGAGAGAGAGAGAGAAGGAAGGGGAGGGGGGTATGTTAGAGGGAAGAGACATTCGTGAGGAAAGTGGAGTTAAACAGATGTATGAAAGAGAGAGAGAGAGAGAGAGAGAGAGAGAGAGAGAGAGAGAGAGAGAGCCAAGTCGTGTCAGTTGCTCCTTTTTCACTCTCTGTAATTTTCTTTAACAAAATCAGGCTTTACTGATCTACCAGGAGACCCGCCGACATGTCGCAAAAATACCCCCGCTAATACCAATACACCAGTCCTCTATGAGACAACCCTAGCATGTATTCAGTATGGACGGTGGGTGTTAGCGCCGAAGTGGTGACATGTAGAGGTGTATGGTATGTAGGAGGACTGCTTGGCCTTGATAGCAGGCTGTGAAGCCTATGCCCAGAGTCGAACACATTAAAAAAAAAAAAAAAAATACATTGGCATATGAAGGAGGGTGACTTACAGTGGCTACAAGTATTTGATGATGAATTGTACTACCCTAATTATCTCTGTTTATTTATTCATTATTTTAACTTCTTTATTGTTAACATCGTCATCATCATCATCATCATCATCGTCAAATAAGTAGGAGAAATAAAGTAGGATGTTTTGGAGTGGCGAGATGACACGGTAATTATGCCGTTTATGAGGCCGAGAATGACTGTTTTCCCGCTTTGGCTGGTATTCTTGTCAGGTAAGGAAGCTCCCTAACACCTCTTCCTTACCGATTTATTCTTGGCTGCGGCTAGCTAGTATCATTTTCCAAGTGAATTATGCAGAGTAAGGTGATATTAGAATGACTTAAGTAGCAGAAGTAGACGGCAAGGTGTAGAAAGCAAAATAAATCGCTTAGGAAGAGGTGATAGGAAGCTTACTTAGCCGTCAAAATACGGTTAGCAAATATTTGAGTTAACATCGAAAACAAGGTAAAAAAAAAAAAAAACATAGCATAGAAGAGTATGAAGGAGGGAGGCGTGGAGTGGCGAGAGGACATATTTATCAGGCTATTTATAATGCTGTTAATGCCTCGATGTTCACAGCATTTAGCTTTATGATACGGTTGATTTTATACACGAGTGACATCGATAATCACGAAGAAGTGCAAAGCTCAGGAGAACATGAGGGAGTGTGTTTTGAAATGGCAGGAGGAAATGATGACTGTCAATGATATGTCCGTTCATGGTTCTGATTTAAGGGTAAGCTAAATTATTTTAGTTCGTAAGTGTGCGAAAAATTACGAGAATCAAGTGACAAAAAATGAGGGAAGGCGGCATAGAGTGGCTGGAATGAATGGCGTTAATGCTGTGCTACTTTTACCCTAACTTGGCCCACACTTTCATTTTCCAGCCCTAGATCATTGTCACGGCACTTCATTCTGACTAGCATCATATTCCAGTGTTAATCCAGTGCTACAACCCAGCATTCAAGGTGGAGGGATAATAGTTTTAGACCAACTTAGAGTAAAAAGGGTATAGGTGTAGGAGCGTCAGTGGTTTAATTTTCACGGTGTCCAGGTTTTAATATCTACTTGGGAAGACCGACGAAACAAGAAGAGACAGAGGATGAGATGGAGGGATGGAGTGTTGAGTGGAGAAATTTACTTTAGACTTTAGACATTTTATTGAGACAAACAGTTATATATACATATACGTATACAGGTATATATATATATATATATATATATACATATATATATATATATATATATATATATATATATATATATATATATATATATATATATATATATATATATATATATATATATATATATATATATATATATATATATATATATATATATATATATATATATATATATATATACGTATACAGGTATATATATATATATATATATATATATATATATATATATATATATATATATATATATATATTTACTTATTTATTTATTTTTTTATTTATATATATTACATTATCACCTCAAAAGGATGAGGAGGCTGAGCTACTCTTCACCCTACTCCGAGATATACTAACATAATACAATAATGTATTTTTGACCCTGCTCTGAGATATTACATAATAGCATAATGTACTCTTCACCCTACTCAGATATTATGTTCAGTTACTCTTACATCACAATAAAGCAGTGTCTACTTAAGTATGTGTTTGATGTTTTTACAATTCAGTATACTTCCTATTTTATCGTTATTAAACATCCAAACGACTTGTTCGGTCACTGAGTCTACAGCAGGATTTCTAAACTGCGCTAATTTTGAGCAGTGAAGTACATAGTGTTGCAGGGTGTGGGCTCTGGGTTCATTACACAGTCTGCAGCACGTTTTATAATCGGGCGTATCTATTCCAAGCTGCCACAGATATTTATAGCCTAACCTCAGTCTAATGCATACGGAATCTTTCCATTTATTTCTATATTTTCCATATGTAAAGTGGGTTCTCAGAGCAACATTAGTATAGTGATACATAGTTTCAATACTAGAATGTTGCTGTTCCATTCTCTGATTTTCCTCTTGACCTTGTTTTGTTCTTATTATAGTTTTAATATGTTTCAAGGTTAGTTGGCATACTACATCTATGTCTTTTTTTTCTGCTGCACTCTTGGCTAGTTCATCAGCTCTTCCGTTACCTGGTATTCCAACATGGGATGGTATCCATGTGAATGATATTCTTCTACCAGACTGCTTGAGCTGATGCAGGACAGCTCTACACTGGAAGACTACGTCTGCCAGTGCAGGTGCTGTGCTATTAATGGACTCCAGCGCTCGTAGGCTGTCTTCGAAAAATCACACGTCTCCTTCACCTCCTGTGATCTCCCTGAGGCCGTATAATATTGCATATAGCTCTGCCTGAGTGGAAGACACGTTGTTGCTTATTCTAAAATTTATTTCGCTCTGTACACATGCACTGTTTGCTTTATCTAATATTACGATCCCACACCCTGCTCTGCCATCATCTCAGACCGAACCATCGCAGTAGACGTGAGCAGTGTTTTCAATGTAGAGTTTATTTATTTGGTTTTGTACATATGTCCTTAACACACCTACAGCATAACATTCCTTCTTTTTCTGTAATGGAGATATGCTCACTTTTACCTCTTCCTCTTCCCAGGGTGGAGGCCTAGGTGCCTGCGGTATCTCCTCACAGAAGTTTTGTACCTCGTATTTGAGTATGTTCCTCGCAAGCTCTTTCACATAGCCATTCTCGCCTTGCCTCCAGAAGGTTCTGGTTCCGTTAACAACATCTTTGATGCGGTTACGGAGTCCCAGTCCGCTTTCTGACCGCATGTGGAGAACGAGAGACTGACTAGGGGTGTATTTATGAATACGGTGGAGGGGAGGATGGGGAGGGGGAGACGAAGGATTAGCTGGAGAGATGGGGCGGAGAGATATATGAGAGAAGAGGTTGAAGTTGGTTGGAGGGCAACCAAATGACAGAGGACAGGGCGACATGGAGATTTGTTTGTGGCCACTCCTTACGGGATCAAGGCGTGTGAGTGTAGATGGATAGATAGGTGAGTAAAAAGAAAGATAAATAGAAACTGTACGAGAAAGACCGAGAAACATGTGAAGGGAAAAATGGAAGATTCAGTGGAGGAGAATGGCTTGGAATGGCAGCAGGAAGGGGCAGTGACATAATATATTTTCCAGCATATGTTACAGGAATCTGAGAGAGTTATTATAGTAGGTAGGGAGGTGGTTTGCTTTCCTAATGGACACGGGTTCGAATCCCGGCTAGGGAAGGGAAATATATAAGGCCTTGAATGCCGCAATAACGGACTCGATATTGGCAGTGTTGTGTGGATAAATCGTCCTCTGACCAACATTAGGGACAAATGCGTGACGGAGCTTAAGAATGCAGGGCTCGGGGTTGGTGGAGGGGAAGGGGGGTTGACATGGGGTGTTGAGAGATAAAGAAACGGTTTAACTTTATAGGTGTTTTTATAGCGGTGGTAAATGGGAGGAAAATTAAAACACACACACACACACACACACACACACACACACACACACACACACACACACACACACACACACACACACACACACACACACACACACACACACACACACACACACTATAGCCCTGAAAAACTTGAAGGGAAAATTCTGCCAGATGACTTGCTGAAATTGCAGCAAAATTGGCCCTTACCTGGGGAGAATGAAGGAGGTAAATTAATTTGTAAAAAAAAAAAAAAAAGAAGAAAAAACAAAAAGAAAATTATAGGGTGTGACAACAGCATCGAATAATATTTAAAGCAATAATAATAATAATAATAACAATAATAATAATAATAATAATAATAATAATAATATTAACAAGGTTAACAGGTCAAGCCATATTTTAAGCAGACAAAAATGGTTTAAAGGAAATATACAAGTAAAGTCAGAGAGAGAGAGAGAGAGAGAGAGAGAGAGAGAGAGAGAGAGAGAGACGCGGCCTAGGCTTACGCTTGGAAGGAGGATAGTGGGAGGGAATATTTGCATACCTTTTTACAGGCGATAAATAACGCCAATTTTATGCGAATTATAAAAATGTTAACAAAGAGGATAAAAAGGCGTAAAATAGTTACAAAAATACCATCGATTATAAAAGAGGGATTGCACTGGGAGATGGATGGTGTTGGGGTATTACATCACAGCAGAAAAAAAAAATGAGAAATGTACATAACACAATTGCTAGAGTAACTGAAAAACATAAAAGACGGAAAGAAAAATCAGACATACGAAAGAGAAGGGTATATCACTGCAGAATAAAACGATTATAAATGTAAATAAAATATTCGCTAAAGTAATTACAAGCCAGGGAGATGCCTTCGCGAGTCTCTCGTCAAGTAGTTGCATTTTCTCATGTATGAGTGTCCCGGCTAGGTCCAACCCGGCCCGACTGTAACGCTTTTGAGACGATTATACTATCTCAGCAACCACAGGGCCGATCAGTGTGTAGTTTGCTCCATATGATAGCCCCATTCATTAAGATTTGTTTTTGACAGGATTCATCACACCCAGGCGGTGCACGAGGCAAGTGACACGCGCCAAGTGCAGCATGTCGAAAATCTTAAGAAAGAGGGCCTCAAGCCAGACAGTTTGTCGTAAATGTATGGAGCTGGGTAGGTATACAGCCATCAATATACTCTAGGCATCCTCAGGGTGTACATTTCACTGCTCTTGGATTTAAATGGCCTGGCTCGTACCTCGCCGACAAAGGCATTTTATTGGATTAAAAACATAAAAGACTTTTTTAAAAATGTAAACATAAATCATATAAGAAAGAAATGGAAAATACAGCCTAACCCAGCACAATCTGGGTGGGTGTGAAGGACATTTAAAAGTCGTTGGTTTTACTTATAATGAATCATGGACAAATTAAAGGGGCAAAAACGAAAAATATTTCGAACAGACACAAGGAGTAAAAACAAGCGACAATCAGAGAGTGCAACACCCGCGAACACCAACTGGTTTAGTGGCCGAATATTTAGATTTGCCGTGTGACCTTGGCCTTTGACAGATTAATCCCAGAACCGAATTAGTTCATTCTTGGCGACGTCATAACCCTTCCACCGGCATCGGTTGAATCATATCAGCACTTAGTTGACTTGCCCAGTGACCTTTCCCTCTGACCTTGATCTATGACTTGTCAAAAAACTTTATCTCTTCATTCTTGCCTGATCTTTAACCCTTCCATGAAAATTGGTTCAGATCGGATCCAAACGTAGTTGACTTTGCTCTTCTGACCTTGGCCTTTGACCTTTCCCTGTGATCTTGACCTTTTATTAATTATTATTCTCACATAAAACTTCTTGTATTTTTGCCTTATGTTCAGACATTTCACTTAGTTTGAACAAATTAAGGTAAAACCTGTTTAAGCTGACTTACCCTGTGACCTTAGTCATTGACCTTTTTTTCTAAAAGATAAGAGGTTTTCTCCTTTCCTGTCCCTGAACAATTCTACCAAGTGTGGTTAAAATCGGATAAAAACTGAGTTATTTTGTTAGCACACACACACACACACACACACACACACACACACACACACACACACACACACACACACGCAATCCTACATTTTGTCTTACCAGGCATGTGTGTGTGTGTGTGTGTGTGTGTGTGTGTGTGTGTGTGTTTGAGTCTAGCTACAGTATCATTCTATTACCATTTCGGGATGCAATTTACCCCAACCATCCCACTAACCAATTAAATTTTTACACCAGTGGCTTGACATGTGCCTGGCGCAGCGACCAGTGGATGCAAAAAGCGGAGAGAGAGAGAGGGGGGGGGGGGTCACATAACTCGTTTTCTCTAAAGGCTGTCTCCAAAGTTGAATAAAATCGTAAGTAGGTTTGAAGATTTAAAAAATCTGTTATTATACTGAAAGAATATACTAGTTCAGTACGAGAGGTCTTTTCTAGTCCAAAAAATTTCGCCTAGAAACAGCAAGAATAAACTAAACGAGAGGATACAGTTGTACTGTAGAGGTTAAATGTCAGGAAGAGGTTTTTTCTGTCTTTTTATCTGCATGTCTATCTATCTATCTATCTGTGTCTATCCATATATTCATTTATCCATCCCTCCCTCCATCCATCCACCCACCAATCTATCTATCAGAAATGCCGCATGACGGAAGGGGTTCACAGATCACGAGCTGGAAAATGAATTTTTGTTGTATAACACTATATCCACCCACACTCTACCATACGGCCTTGGATGAGGACACCTTCCACACTGGAAGTATGGTTGAAAGTCCTTAAAAAAAAAGTGTTTCAAGCACCCAGCTGTAGTGATGGTATGGGAGTAGAGGAGCGCGTCTTGTCTGTGCATGCCTGTGTGTGCTCGTGTTGGTTGCGGCCAATGAGAACGTAGCCTGGCCGCAAGCCTCGCGTACTGATTGGCTGGCCATACGTGGCGGTGTGTTTGGTGAGTTTTTGCTGCGCCATTCATCAGCCCGCACCGTTGTGCTCTGTTAGCAGCACGCAAAAAGGATTTCTCTATATTTTACAGCCCACCCGTATGAACGTTTTTTTGGGGGGGTCATAGCACATTCATAATGTTTAATGGTAGGCCTACTTATCTTCATTCTAATCAATGTCGTTTTTTGCTTATGCAATCAAAATATGCCAGAAAACGGGTTCAAAGTTCAGCAATAAATAAATAAATAAAATATTTAAAAAATGTTATTGATTAACATTAAATTGTAAGAATCACAATGGACACTCAAAAAACTTTCCCAGAAAAAATCTGTCATCAATATTTACAAAGTTAAGGTTGCGAGAAAATTGCTGTATTTTGAACCCGTTTTCTGGTGTTTTATGATTTGGCGTGAGACCACAATATGTTGCGCGAGCCTTCTGTATCCAACCATCCATCCATCCATTTATATATCTATGTCTATCTGTCTATATATCTGTCTCTTTATCTAAATCTACCTATTTAATCTGTCTGTCTACCCATTAATCTGTCCCTCTATCTGTCTCTTGCCAGACGCTTAAATTCTGTAAGGGTAGCCACAAACAAATCGCTCCATGTCACCCAGTCCTCTGATTCGTGCAAGTCAGGAAATCGCTAAATGCACTGGGTGGTAATCATATCACAAACCCATGTATGTTCCCTACGTGGCTATAAAGTGGGCTGGCGGGGGGCTAGTGTCACGCCTTTAGAATCAGCTAAATATAAATACAACGTGTTTTCTAAGCGAACTAAAATCATGTAGAGACGACAAAAATAAACAGAAAAACTATAGTCAGGGGCGTACCTAGAGATTTTGGGGCCCGGGGGAGCTAGGTTCTTTGCGGGGCTCCCCTCCAACATCTAATGAGATTTGATGAAAAATATTTGCAATGAACAAACATGCTCCACCACTTAGTTGATAAAAAAGGCCAAAGCTGACCCACTAGATTAAGAATCAGCATTCAGCTCTATGCACAAATGAGTTAAGATATAAGCAGATCGTTTTTTTTTTTTTTTTTTTAATGCGAAGAAGAAGGAACCAAAGGCCATGAGCCCGCAGTAACAGTTCCCTCCAAGAGAAAAACAAAATACAATAGAGAGCCAAATTCAAGATCCGATCACATTTTGAGATGCCTGGACACACTGCGTTTGAAAGACTGAAGATCATAGGCAGCAGGAAATACAGACAGAGGGAGACAGTTCCAGAGTTGACCTGTTGCATAAATGGTTGACCTGTTGCATAAATGAACGACTGGGAGTAATGATTAACTCTTGCATTAGAGAGTTGGACAGAAAAGGGATGAGAGTTTGCTGCCAGACGGGTGCTACGCGCCCGTCGTAGAGGTGGAGGAATGCAAGCAAACAGTTCAGAGGAGCAGTGACCATTAAAGTAGCGATAGAAAAGAGATAAAGATGCAACAGTGCGGCGAAGAGACAGAGGTTGAACGGAGTCAGTAAGAGGAGGAGAGTTAATGAGACGAAAAGCCTTTGACTCCACCCTATTGAGAAGAGCTGTATGTGGGGAGCCTCCCCACTCATGAGAGTTGTACTCCACACAGGGGTGGATAAAACCTCTGTATAGAGTCAGCAATTGAGCAGGGGTAAAGAAAGAGCGGAGTCGGCTTAACACACCCAATCTCTTGGAAGCAGATTTTACAAGAGATGTAATATGATCTTTCCAAGATAAGTCCCGAGTAAATGAAACCCCAAGCATGTTCAAGGATGATGCAGGATTAAGCTGAATATTATTAAATATTAGTGGATATACCTGTGGAAGATTTTGTCGGGTTGATAGGTGTAAGAACCGAGTCTTAGATGCATTAAAAACAACCAGATTATTTTTACCCCAGTCAGAGATACGAGCCAAGGCAGACATTAGGTGTGCCATAGCCTCATCCCTTGTTTGTTGAAGTAACTGCTGAGATGGGCGTTGCGAGAACCGAATGGAAAGGTGAAAGGTGGAGTCATCGGTGTATGAGTGGATAGGGTTAGATGTACAGCTTAGAAGATCGTTGATGAATAAAAGGAAGAGAGTTGGTGATAGAACAGAGCCCTGAGGAATACCACTGTTGATAGATCTAGGAGAAGAACGATGGCCGTCTACAACAGCGGCTATAGAACGACCAGAAAGGAAGCTAGCGATGAAGGCACAGATAGAAGGATAGAAACCGTAGGAGGGCAGTTTGGAAATTAAAGATTTATGCCAGACTCGATCGAAAGCCTTTGAGATGTCAAGTGCAATGGCAAAGCTTTCGCCAAAGTCCCGAAAGGAGGATGACCAGGAGTCTGAAAGGTAGGTGAGAAGATCGCCAGTGGAGCGTCCCTGATGGAACCCGTTCTGACGATCGGAAAGAAGGTTGTGATAGGAAAGATGCCTTAAATTTTTCTATTGAGAATTGACTCGAAAACTTTTGAAATATAGGACGTTAAAGCAATTGGACGATAGTTGGAGGGTTGGGAGTGGTCACCCTTCTTTGGGACTGGCTGAATGAGAGCAAACTTCCAGCAAGAAGGAAAGGTACAAATTGACAGACAAAGGCGAAAGAGTTTGCCTAGGCAGGGTGTAAGCACAGAAGCACAGTTCTTGAGAACAACAGGAAGGACCCCATCAGGCCCATATGCCTTGTTAGTACTGAGGCCAGTGATGGGAGAAAATACATCAGCTAAAGAAATTTTAATGTCAGCCATGAGGAAGTCATGGGGGGGAAGTGATGGAGGAACAGCACCAGAATCGTCTAAGGTGGAATTGGAGGAGAAAGTCTGAGCGAAGAGATCTGCTTTATCAGTAGAAGAAATAGCTACAGAACCATCAGAGTAGAAAAGAGGAGGGAAGGATGATGAGGTAAAGTTGTTAGAAAGGTTTTTGGCAAGGTGCCAGAAGGGGCGGGAAGAATTCGAGTTGGAGAGTTGAGAGCATATAGTACGGATGAAATTATTTTTAGCAGAGCGAAGAACAGACTTAGCACGATTCCGGGCAGAAACGTAAAGATGATGTGATTCAGGGGTGGGTTAGCTCCGGTACCTTTTGTAGGCCCTCTCCTTGTTGTGGACAGCATTAGAACAAGCGTGATTAAACCAAGGGTTTCTTGCGTTAGTCAAAGGATATGAGAAAGAAATTAACAGTTTTAATTAGGGAGGTGTGTACAATTATTATTCAAGTTGCCAGATATCTCATTCTCAAAACTTATCTATTGTCTCAGCCGGGATTGTCGGGATGATAAATATATTTTTAAATATATATATATATATAAAAGCTTATAAATCTTTAAGGCTTTGGGGGGCCCCTCTCAATTGGGGGCCCGGGGGGCAATTTCAAACAGCTCCCCGCCCCCCCCAGGTACGCCACTGACTATAGTCATTGTATTTGGCAAAAAAAAACTGATCAGTAGAAGTGGTATGTTTCAGGTTCAGTAGAAAATAATGTGCAGGTAACGAGAATAAATGAAAATAAATGAAAATAATGACGCTCTGGTACATAGAGAGAGAGAGAGAGAGAGAGAGAGAGAGAGAGAGAGAGAGGGGTGGGGGGAATGGCACAAGACACACAGACTGTGGCATGAAATTACCAAGCACACAGGATTTACGGAAGGTAATTCCAGGAAGTATACTGGCCTTAACGACAAGATTATAGCCAACCTTTACCTATCCTTATCCTTCCTCTTCCTTCACCTTCCCCATTCCTCTTCCTTCCTCTCTCCTTTCCTCTTCCTTCTCCTCATTTCCTCTTCCTTCTCCTTTCCTTCGTCTCCTGTACCCGCCCTTTTCCTATTCTTTCTTCATACTTTACCTTATCTCTCTCACTCTTCTTTCTCCCTCTTTCTTTTTCCTTATCCAGCTTTCCTTATTCGTTTCCAGTCTTCCTCCTCCTCTTTCATCTTTCTTTTCACTCCTTGTTTCCTCTTTACTCTTGTTTTTCCTTCTCCTTTCCTCTCTCTCCTTCGTCTGTTCTTTTTCTTCTCTCCTCCTCCCTTTCCCTCCTCCCTGTCCTTCCTGTTCCTGTCTTTCTTCATCCTTCTTCCTCAACTTCTTATCCCTTCAATCCTCTCTCTCTCTCTCTCTCTCTCTCTCTCTCTCTCTCTCTCCACTTACTCTGTTGTAAGCGAATGGAATAAACTCCCTGGGAATGTGATTGAAAGTGGTACCATAAATATATTTAAAAAAGAGACCGGACATGTATCTCGACTCAATTGGTATCGTTTAGTTAGGATGGAGCAATTATTGCATATTCGCGTCTGCATTCATCTGTCTATTAGACACAGACAGTATTTTAGGATATATATAATAGGTAAACATTCTATTCATATATATATATATATATATATATATATATATATATATATATATATATATATATATATATATATATATATATATATATATATATATATATATATATATATATATATATATATATATATATATATATATATATATATATATATATATATATATATATATATATATATATATATATATATATTAAAAATTGCATGCATAGAGTATGTGGCTGTATGCCGAAATTTTTCTTTTCCATGTTATTCTACTTTCTGCCAATCCTATAAAATTTCTTCAGGTTTTTCATTCCTGCAAGGTATTACTTCCTCTCTTGTTTCCTGTACGGCAAATGCCAGAGGGTCTGGAGGGTGGGAGAGAGAGCCTTCTGCTGTGCTATCCTTTTCTCCTGCTCCTATGCAGTGTATTAGTATTAAGGCATATTAGTATTAAGGCCGGACCACCTCGTAGGGACCATAAGGTCTGTGTGGTCTGTGTACCTATGTAACTATGTAACTCTCTCTCTCGTCATCGATCTTAATTATGTTCATTCCTCTCTTTTCTTCCATTCTCTCCCTCTAATTCACTTTGTCACTGTCATTCACCTCCTTCATTTTCCCTCCTGTTGGCTTCTTTCCTCCTTCCTTGCCAACCTTGTTCCCACCCTCTTCTTCTCCATCTACAAAGGAGTACAATGGAAACCAAGCAGCAACAGACCTTACGGTCCTTTCGAGGCTGTTTGTTGCAGAGTAGACTATGACTACGAGATCTAACTCTATATGCTGAAGGATAAGGATAGTAAAGCAATTAGGCTCCCCCCGCCTCCAAACCCTCCAGTTAAAACTGGCAAGAAAAAGTGAGAAAAACCACCATGCAGCATGGAAAAACTGACATGGAAACTTCATAGGAAAGACTGAAAAGGAAAAGCTACATTCTATAATACTTTATCTATAAGCTACCAGTATGAATAACCTGAAAGAGAAAGTAGTAAAGTAAAATGAATAATCGAATAAATAAATAACTAATGCATGTCACTATGTATGGGTACATTGAGTTGACAGGGCGTCTACGGACAAAACATGGAAATTGCACAGTGCACGGTGTGGATATTCAGAGATGGTGAGGCAGCCTTGCCTGGCGCTATTAAACCGCCGCGTTCCGTCGACGTATGGGTACGTTGCAACATTTTGCATTTGCCAGTCCCGACGACGTAGAGGTATGTCGTTCAATTGTAAGGTCCCTAATTTACAAAATTTTCAATTTTCGTGCGTGATTTTCTGTATGTATACACGGGACACCTTCCTCTATTCCTCTACAAGATGCCAAGCAGGGACAGTGCCTCACACTGCATAACCTCTCCCTCCCCCCCCCGCACGCCATTGTCTCGGCAATTCACCTGTTACCAGTGACCTGGCCAATAAAGACATTCAGGGCCAGAGTGATTCCCCAATCGATGACAATGTGGACAAAGTTTACATAGCATTAGAGGAAGAAACAGTCAGAAATGATGATCAGGTAATGTGGCAAAAGAAGGTATGGTATGGTGATGAGTTAGTAAGTGAAACAATGCTTATAATGCCTATATTGCTGTTTGAAAACCAATATACTCTCGTATTACATATAAATTCGTTCCAAGTAAATAAATAAAAACCGTTTATGAGTGGCATGAAATAGTTACCCTCCCATAGAACTCGTTTTCTTTGGTGCCAGCCTGTTAGAAAACCCAGTCAGGTAAGGAGGTACTGCTACCTGGTTCGAGTAATTTAAACCTCAGGTGAGCGATATCTCTATGAAATTTCAATGTTTCTCACCAAAAGTGGAGGTTTTAACCAAACAAAAATTTTTCGAAAATACCTCGGGATTGGGGGGTGTCGGAGGTGCGAAATAGCTTGGGATGTGACGGATTAAGGTAGGCAACAGTCAATCAGACCCCAGCTCTGTTCATTCCATTGATACCAGGAATTTTCCCATGCAGGACAAGCACACAAGTCACCTGAATCAGTGACCCCTGGTACATTAAAAAATTCCCAATGGTGGCCACTTAACTAACAGGGACCCTCAGTGATCCACACCCCATCACAAGTTGAAAGTATGAGTAGTGACCGCTACCTCAAGGCTATCTGTGCATATCCTAGTCTGTGCATATACTAAATTGATCGAGGCTCTAAAAAAATAAAATAAAATAAAATAAAATGAAAAATTATACATACACCAGTGTTTTATTCAGGAGTATACATATTAAGCTGGGGGTTAGATGACAAATACTTATCCAGGCGACCCAAGGCTTCCCATCAACGTATCACTACGTTGCAACATTATGTTATTGCCAGTCCCGTCGATGTACTGGTACATCGTGCATTTGCAAGGTTCATAATTTTCACAATTTTCAAATCTCGTGCTTGATTTTTGGTATGTAGGGTCGCGCGACCTTCCCCTAACTGCCACCAGGTGGGGACACTCGGCGACCCCGCACGACCCGTACTTACCCTCGGCTCGGTCCCTCACCTGTTAGTAGTGACTCAGGTCAGACATGGCGCACAAAGGTCTCTTGGAGGAGAAAATCTAAGCCGCCCTGGATGCCTTCACAGGCGACAGTGATTCGCCACTGGATGACGAGGTGGTGGACAAAGATTATGTCCAACCAGACGAGGAGGAAACAAGCAGCAGTGATGAGGAGGTCCCGTCCTCCAGGAAGCAGTGCTACGTAACGTATCGTGCTGCTAGAGAGGGCTAGCCTCCACCAAAGCAGCATCCAACAACCTCCAGGCAGCACCTGTGTGATGTGGAGCCCAATTTCGAGGATAAGGACGAGGACGAGGACAAGGACGGAGCCGTGGGACGTGCTGCCATGTGGTACAGCCGCGAAATTATCACTCATCGCGGCCCCGAGTGCACAGCACATCGTCCTAGCAGGTATGAGGCTAGTCTTTTGTTTGGGGAGGGCAGAGGTGGCGTGGAGGGAGTGGGGAGTGAAATCAAAAGTTCTGGGGCGACAATTGAAAGTAAGAGTGGCGGGAGTGAGTCATCGCTCTGCCATGGTGGTGTGAGGCGGCTGGGCGTATCACGTGGGGCAGTGAGAATGCGTGATGAATCACGTGGTGTGGTGATGGAGGGGGAAGGTGAGGAGGAACCACTCCTCAGCATGTCTTATGCTCCCCAATATTCCCAGACTTCCTCCCGACAGCCCCCTGATGTTCCCCAAGGCAGTAAGGGTAAGGGAAAGGGGAAGGGTAATGGCCGAGGGAAGAACAGTGCGAGTGGGGAAGCCCTCCGCACTGCTTCTCCCCAACCTCCCCCACCAGCATCTCCTCCCCACCCCGACGAAGGTGACGATGGGGGCGAGGGTTATGTGAATTGGAATTGGGAGGGTGGCAGTGATTTTTCTCCGATCATTCACCCCTTCGCTGAGCAGGGGCACGCTGGCTGCACGGCTCCAGGAATTCATTGTAGTTCCACTAGGTTGGATTTTTTCCACCTGTTTTTCAGTGAGGGTTTTGTGGAGCAAATAATGGAACAAACCAACCATTTCGCTAGCAGCCAGCGGGATGAGAGTGAACGACTGGGCACAAGGAGCAGGCATTCCATCATTTAAGATTACCGTGTGTCCCTTGCAGAAATGTTTTTGTTTTTTGCCCTGGTATTTTTGATGGGTATTGTACGAAAAAACAGAATTCCGGCATACTGAACAAGGGACCCTATCATGCAGACACCAATATTTGGAAAAATTATGAGCCGTAATTGGTTTCACCAAATTATAAGCCGCCTCCACTTTTACGATGCTGATGATCCTGCAAATGCCAATGACGCATATAAGATGAGGCAAATTAGGTTGGTTTTTGATCACCTACGGCAAACATTCCGTCCCTCATTTTATCCCTATAGAGACCTTGTCATAGACAAGAGTCTCGTGTTGTGGAGAGGCAATATTTCCTTTCGGCAGTACATACCCAGCAAAAGGCACAGTTTTGGGTACAAGATCTTTGTTATATGTGACTGTAGGACTGGTTATGTGCAAGACATAGTCTTGTACACCGGTGCACAGACAGACATAATAGAAGATCGGCGTATTGGACTGTCTGGACCAGTGGTAAAGACAATGACTGAAGACGACCTTCATTGTGGTCATGTCTTTTACCTGGATAACTGGTACACTAGCCCTCTTCTTGCTCGTTATCTACACAGGCATGACTCGGGAATCTGTGGTACCGTCAAGGTGAACCGTTGTCACATGGTTAAGGTGGGGCGGAAACTAGAAGAAAATGAGGTGGTATTCTTCCAGGCTACAGTGTGGAACCACAACATAGAAGTCAGCCTATTGTCCATGGTTCACCGCTCCTTGATGCACCATACAGAGTCCGTGGATTACCGTAGCGAGAGGAGGTGCCACATCTGGAAACCTGAGTGTGTCCTTGATTATAACATCAACATGAGCCTGGTGGACCAGTCAGACTCCATGATATCCACTGTCGAGTGTGCCAGGACCACGATGAAGTGGTACAAAAAGCTATTCTTTCATCTGCTAGATATAACTACCCTCAATTGCCACCACCTGCACGCCATGACAACAGGAGTGTAGGAAACCTTTGAAGGGTTTGTGAGGGAGCTTGCACGTGAGATTTTTGCAAGGTATGTGGTCGAGAGGCCCCAGCAACGCACAAGCACTGCCCCTACTGCCCTAACTCCCCTGAGAATATCCGCCCGCCATTTCCCCACTCCTATACCTCCGGAGCCAAATAGATCTAGGCCCCAGTACAGGTGTCATGTGTGTAGTACTTCCCGTGTGAGACCCACCACTCAGAGAAAAGACACCCGCTATGAGTGCGTAGAGTGTGACGTGGGTCTCTGCATTCACCCTTGTTTTAGTATCACACCTTGATGCAGTTCTGACCAGGTGTGAATGCGATATGACGCTCATACTCAGGAATAACTGCGACATACAGACGCTCAGTGTAATTATAAGGCCCGTAGATATGCAAATAGTAGTGTGGAAGTGGAAACGGGTGTAATATAAGTGGAAAATTATTATGCAAGGGAATAAATATTTTCCAAGTAAAAACATTCCAAGCAAGTGTATATAGATGCGAGATTCTGATGTTCGGTGAAATAAATAAGGTCCGTAAATATGTAAATAGTTGTATAAAGTGGAAATGGGTATGATGCAAGTGGAAAGTTATTATGTAAGTGTATAAATATTACCTAAGTCGAAACATTCCTAGCGAAGGTATTTTGATGTGATATTCTGAAGCTCAGTGGAATAAATAATGCCCGTAATTATGTAAATAGTAGTATAAGGTGGAAACGGGTGTAATGTAAGTGGGGAAGTATATTGGGAGTGAAGAAATAAAGTAGAAGTTGAAACACGAGTGGTAGCAGTGTGATTGCTATGTGAATATGTGCTAGCATTTCGCTAAATACCCTCGACAGGAATGTAAATAAGTGAAAACATTTACATTGGTTGTTAAAAGGTTCAATGTAAAAAAAAAAACAATACTATGAAAGTGGAAAAATGATAACGTATGTTGATTGAAGAGTCATAGCGAGTGCGCTGAGTAAGCAGATGTGCACAATACTTATGCTAAATGTCATCATAATGAATGAAAACAGCTGAAAACATTTACATACCGTAAAAAAGGGTAAAAAGACATTGAAACAGTATTTTGAAA
Organism: Coenobita brevimanus; assembly: GCF_032717465.1. Classification (NCBI taxonomy): domain Eukaryota; kingdom Metazoa; phylum Arthropoda; class Malacostraca; order Decapoda; family Coenobitidae; genus Coenobita; species Coenobita brevimanus. The sequence continues at coordinate 19,699,000 of NC_137002.1, forward strand.
GTAGAAAAAAATGATATGTTTACTGAAACAAGAAACTTAGCAACTAGCGTGTGACCAATATGACCGAACTCGCAATGCTCGCGCGATGGAACAATGCTTATTTTTTTTACATATATCATTGAAAATCATTATAATGTTGTTGTTATTGTTTATTAGTTCAAAATCAATAAATGTAGATGTGTTCTTTGTTGTTCTCCCAAAATTACCTACCATAGAAAACGTGAGCACCTCACACGGCAGTGACAGAGTATGATACCTGGCGTGGGGTACCTCACCTGTTCTGACCACTTATGGACCCCGGTAAGCCCTTTCTTGGTGATTTTCCTTTGTTTCTCAACAAAAGCGGAGGTTTTAGCCCCCAATTTTTTTTTCCAAAATAGCTCGGGATTGGGGGGTATCGGAGGTGCGAAATCGGTCGGGACGTGACGGGTTAAAGGTTTGTACTGTATCACAATGTACTACATTGGAGGGCAATTTATTCCATATATTTACAACTCTACTGAAGAAGAAATGCTTAGCTCATGCGACCAGAATCGTTTGCCAATTATTTTATGCCTACTGCCTCTAGTATAACTCGAGTGATCAACTGTGAAGTGTTTCTCGACAGCCATGTTATCATGTCCTTTGAATATCTTGAATACTTGAATTAAACTTCCTCGTATCCTCGGTTTTGTTAGGGTAAAGAGATTCTGGGCTTTTAAACGTTCCTCGTATTGTTTATTTCTCAATGTAGGTATCATCTTTGCCATCCTTCACTGCACTCTTTCAAGCTTTTCCACATCCCTTTTATAATATGGTGACCAAAACTGAACGCAATACTCCAAGTGTGGGTGTACTAAGGAATTATACAAAGTGAGGACGATATTATCTGATTAATACTATATTCAAATGCTCTGCCGAATCCAATCAATTTATTTTATTTTATTTTTTTTTTTTTCACAGCATCTGTACACTGTTTGCTTGGTTTCAAATTGTTCATTATTATAACTCCTAAGTCTTTTTCATGGTTTACCCTGTCAAATTGGACATTATTCATGCTATGTCTTGCTCTTACATTTTTACTGCCAATGTTTAGCACTCTGCATTTATTAATATTGAAATCCATTTGTCAGACTTGGGCCCAGTTAAACAGTTCATCAAGATCTCTCTGAATTGTCTGCCTTTGCAGTGCTGTATCTGCTCTGTTACCTAGTTTAGTGTAATCAGCAAATTTTGAAAACTTACAACACAATCCTTTGTCAATATCATTTACATATATTAAGAAAAGAATAGGACATAACACTGAACCCTGAGGCACTCCACTTGTAATGTTTATCCAGTCAGACTCTTTTCCATTTATTACAACTCTTTGCTTTCGTCCGGTGAGCCAATCTTCTACCCATCCAAGAACACTGCCACTGAAACCATGTGCCTTTAGCTTCTGAAAGAATCTTTTGTGTGGAACTTTGTCAAAAGCCTTTTGAAAATCGGGGTAAACCAAATCAACAGTTTTAGTCTTGTTGTAAATGTTCATTATATCATTGAAAAGGTCCAGCAGATTCGTGAGGCAAGAACAATTATTATGAAAACCATGTTGCGAATCTTTTATGAGATTTTTTTTTTTATGTGAGGAAGAAGGAACCAAAGGCCATGAGCCCGCAATAACAGTTCTCTCCAAGAGAAAAACAAAATACAAGAGAGAGCCAAATTCAAGATCCATTCATTTCGAGATGCCTGTACACACTGCATTTGAAAGACTGGAGATCATAGGCAGCAGGAAATACAGAAAGAGGGAGACAGTTCCAGAGTTGACCTGTTGCATAAATGAAGGACTGGGAGTAACGGTTAACTCTTGCATTAGAGAGTTGGACAGAAAAGGGATGAGAGTTTGCTGCTAGACGAGTACTACGCGCCCATCGTAGAGGTAGAGGAATGCATGCAGACAGCTCAGAGAAGCAGTGACCATTAAAGTAGCGATAGAAAAGAGAAAAAGATGCAACAGTACGGCAAAGAGACAGAGGTTGAACAGAGTCAGTAAGAGGAGGAGAGTTAATAAGATGAAAAGCCTTTGACTCCACCCTATTGAGAAGAGCTGTATGTGGGGAGCCTCTCCACAAATGAGAGTTGTACTCCATACAGGGGCATATAAAACCCCTGTATAGAGTCAACAATTGTGCAGGGGTAAAGAAAGAACGGAGTTGGCTTAGCACACCCAATCTCTTGGAAGCAGATTTTACAAAAGATGTAATATGATCTTTCCAAGATAAGTCCCGAGTAAATGAAACCCCAAGCATGTTCAAGGATGATGCAGGATTAAGCTGAATATCATTAAACATTAGTGGGTATACCTGTGGAAGATTTTGATGGGTTGATAGGTGTAAGAACTGAGTCTAAGATGCATTAAAAACAACAAAATTATTTTTACCCCAGTCAGAGATATGAGCCAAGTCAGACATTTGGTGTGCCATAGCCTCATCCCTTGTTTGTTGAAGTAACTACTGAGATGGGCATTGCGAGAACCGAATGGAAAGGTGAAAGGTGGAGTCATCGGTGTATGAGTGGATAGTGTTAGATGTACAGTTTAGAAGGTCATTGATGAATGAAAGGAAGAGAGTTGGTGATAGGACAGAGCCCTGAGGAACACCACTGTCGATAGATCTAGGAGAAGAATGATGGCCGTCTACAACAGCGGCTATAGAGCAACCAGAAAGGAAGCTAGCAATGAAGGTACAGATAGAAGGATAGAAACTGTAGGAGGGCAGTTTGGAAATTAAAGATTTATACCAGACTCGATCGAATGCCTTTGAGATATCGAGTGTGAAGGCAAAGCTTTCGCCAAAGTCCCGAAAGGAGGATGACCAGGAGTCTGAAAGGTAGGTGAGAAGATCGCCAGTGGAGCGTCCCTGACGGAACCCATACTGACAATTAGAAAGAAGGTTGTGATAGGAAAGATGCCTGAAAATTTTTCTATTGAGAATTGACTCGAAAACTTTTGAAATACATGACGTTAAAGCAATTGGACGATAGTTGGAGGGTTGGGAGTGGTCACCCTTCTTTGGGACTGGCTGAATGAGAGCAAACTTCCAGCAAGAAGGAAAGGTACAAATTGACAGACAAAGGCGAAAGAGTTTGCCTAGGCAGGGTGTAAGCACAGAAGCACAGTTCTTGAGACCAACGGGAGGGACTCCGTCAGGCCCATATGCCTTGTTAGTATTGAGGCCAGTGATGGCAGAAAATACATCAGCTGAAGAAATTTTAATGTCAGCTATGAGGAAGTCAGAGGCGGGAAGTGATGGAGGAACAGCACCGGAATCGTCTAAGGTGAAATTGGAGGAGAAAGTCTGAGCGAAGAGATCTGCTTTATCAGTAGAAGAAATAGCTACAGAACCATCAGAGTAGAAAAGAGGAGGGAAGGATGATGAGGTACAGTTGTTAGAAATGTTTTTGGCAAGGTGCCAGAAGGAGTGGGAAGAATTCGAGTTGGAGAGTTGAGAGCATTTAGTATGGATGAAATTATTTTTAGCAGAGTGAAGAACAGACTTAGCACGATTCCGGACAGAAACGTAAAGATGATGTGATTCAAGGGTGGGTTGGCTCTGGTACCTTTTGTAGGCCCTCTCCTTGTTGCAGACAGCATTAGAACAAGCGTCATTAACCCGCCCCGTCCTGGAGACGTGAATTCACGTCCTCACATGATGTGCACTGATATCCTGGAGACGTAAATTAACGCGGCAACATTGCAAGGTCCCTAATTTGCACAATTTTCAATTTTCGTGAGTGATTTCGCTAGTGATTTTTGGCACGTATACCCGGGACACCTTCCTCTATTCCTCTACAAGATGCCAAGCAGGGACAATGCCTTACACCGCATAACCTCTCCCTCCCCCCCCCTTGCCCGCCATTGTCTCGGCAATTCACCTGTAACCAGTGACCTGGCCAATAAAGACATTCAGGGCCAGAGTGGTTCCCCAATCGATGACAATGTGGAGGACAAAGTTTACATAGCATTAGAGGAAGAAACAGTCAGAAATGATGATCAGGTAATGTGGGAAAAAAAGGTCATGAATGGTGATGAGTTAGTGAGTGAAACAATGCTTATAATGCCTATATTACTGTTTGAAAACTAATATATTCTTGTACTACATATAAATTCGTACCAAGTAAATAAATAAATACTGTTTATGAGTGGATAAAATAGTTACCCCCCCATAGAACTCGTTTTCTTTGGTGCCAGCCTGTTAGAAAACCCAGTTGGGTAAGGAGGTACTCGTACCTGGATCGAGTATTTTAAACCTCAGGTGAGCGATTTCTCTATGAATTTTCGATGTTACTCACCAAAAGCGAATGTATGAGCCTAAAAAAAAAAGGTCCAAAAATTTCGGGACTGGGGCATACCACTGCCCAGAAAACGTCGGGATGGGGCGGGTTAAACCAAGGCTTTCTTGTGTTAGTCAAAGGATATGAGAAAGGAATGTATGCTTCCATGCTCGAGAAAATAACCTCCATAATGCGCAAGGCACACTCAGATGGCTCCCGGCCATGGAAGCAATAATCATTCCAGGGAAAATCAAAGAAGTATTGCCTGAGGGCCTCCCAATCCGCGGCTCCAAAATGCCACAGACGACGATTCCCTGGAGGGTCCACAGGCCGTACCGGAGTGATAGGACAGGTTAATGTGATAAGGTTGTGATTGGAGGAGCCCAATGAAGAGAAAAGATTAACAGTGTAAGGAGAAGGATTAGTTGTAAGGAAGAGGTCAAGTATGTTGGAGCTTTCTCCAAGGCGGTCTGGTATACGGGTAGGGTGCTGTACAAGCTGCTCTAGGTCATTAAGGATAGAAAAGATGTAGGCTTGTTCACCAGGTGGATCATTGAAAGGAGAGGAGAGCCAAAGGTGCTGGTGAACATTGAAATCTCCTAGAATGGAGATTTCAGAGAAAGGAGAAATGGATAGAATATGTTCCATCGTAGAAGTAAGATAGTCGAAGAATTTTTGATGGTCAGTAGAATTAGGGGATGAGTAAACAGCACAGAAATATTTAGTCAGAGAATGACAGGAAAGCCGAAGCCAGAGTGTAGAGAATTCAGAAGAATCGAGTTCAGGAACACGAGAGGAAGATAAGTCGTTGCGTATATATACACAGCAGCCACCTTTGGCTTTGAAATGAGTATAGAGAAAGTAGGAAGCTACAGAAAAGGGTTTGCTGTCAGTTGCCTCAGACAGCTGAGTCTCAGTTAGAAAAAGAAGGTGAGGTTTAGAGGAGGAGAGGTGGTGCTCAACAGACCTAAAGTTAGAGGAAATGCCGTGAATGTTGCAGAAAAGAAGAAGAAGAGAGACAGTGGTTCCAGGCACCTTGAGTCGTCACTGGGAGAGGGCCGGAAGGTGGGGGCATTTATGGTCCCCCCCCTGGGGACTCTGAGGCTGGGTGATGAGACGCCATTTTTTTGAATTTTGGAAAAGGAAGTGTAGTGTGTACTGTGCATGTAGTTTGTTGTTGATAGAGAAATTTGTGATGGAGAGCATGTTGGCCTACTCTCCGTGTAACTGAGTGTTTCACAAACTTGTCTCTGATAATAGTTTCAAGCAATTTTTAAACCACCGATGTTAAACTAATTGGGCGGTAATTTTCTGGTTGGGCTCTGTTGCTCTTTTTGAATATTGGGGTTATGTTAGCAAGCTTCCAATCATGTGGCACCTTACTGCTCTTAAGTGATAAGTTAAAAAGTTCTTATAAAGGCTTTGATATTTCATTCTGTAGTTCTTTCAATACATGTGGCGATATTTTGTCTGGTCCTAGTGTTTTATTCCTTTTTAATCTGTTTATTACAAGCAGTATGTCGCTATCGCTAACTGTGACGTCAGTGGTTATGTTGCCCTCTTCTATAGGAATGGGGGAAACAGTAGGAATTGTATGTATATTTTCTGTTGTTAATACTGACGTGAAGAAAGTATTAAGAATTTTTGCCATCATAGTTTCATCATCAGCTTGCTCTCCATTATCTGTGATTAAGGGACCGATTGATTGAGTTATTACCTTTTTCCTTCTTATGTAACTGAAAATCTCTTTGGGATTTGATTTACTGATACTTGCAATATGTATCTCAAGGTTTCTCTTACTGCATTTAATTAATTTTTTGCCTTTTCATCGAAGGGCATCATACTCATTTTTATCCCTTTGACTCTTTGTGGTATTATAATGCTTATATGCAAGATGTTTTGCTTCTAGACAATGTTTAAAGTCAGAGTTCCACCACTTGGGTTTAGAATTTTTGGCAGGCCTTCTTTTGCCCATTGGAATACATAACCTGACTGCACTGTTGAGAGTTTCTGTAAAAAAATTCCATGAATCATTGATATCTAAAGTTTCGACATTGGGATGCCAGTCACCTGCACCTGCAATTGCCAGTTATTTCTTAAAATTTACTCTGTTAAAGTCAGACACTTTCTCACAACTGGCCTTGACACTGTCTTCACTGAATTTAATGTTAACTGTAACTGTGCGATGATCACTTGTACTAAATTCTTCTCCTACAATAACATTACTCACTACATTTTCTGATGTGGCTAAGACAAGCTCCATGCATCGGATAATTTACAAATTGATACAAAGAACTTTCCTGCAAGTTTGTATATAGGTCAAACCCTGTGTGTAAGGATAGGGCATCTCCCCATTTTGGAACTTGTAAATTAAAGTCACCAAATATTATAGTGCTCTGCATACAAGATATTTCGGGTATTTGATTGTAGATTTCATTATCAATGTTGAGTGGCTGACTGGGTGGATGATAAATTAACCCAAGAGTGATTATATGACAAGATTCTTTTCTAAGCTGAATATAAATAGTGTCAATGTTTTCAATACATGACTTTGGTAATTTCGACTGGATGAAATCCTGATTTAATATATAACAACATTCCGCCCACTGCTCGCTTCGTCCTTTCCCCACTGGAAATGTGATAGCCTGGTAAATTAAACTCTGCTAGAAAATCTCTCTGGTCAGTATATAGCCAAGATTCTGTTACACCAATTACATCATAATCTCCGGTAAAGACAAGGGCCTCTTAATCAGAAAATTTATTACGTAGACTACGCGCATTTACAAGGATTGCTTTAATGTGTTTTTCTTTTCGATGTGGGGAGCTTCCATTATTTATTGATTTTTCAGATCGTATGACATCTACATTTGCCTCCCGTGATGCTTGTTTTTTTTTTTTTTTTTTTTTTCCAGAAAAAACTTACGGCATCACTAAGCAAACGACCGAGATGGGCAGAACCAACGGCATTCAGGTGCTGTCCATCGTTCGCAAATAGTGTTCGCTGCTCGTAACACTGGTTCCACGTGTCGATGAACTCAAGTCCTTCCTGTAAGCAAAGTGACTGACTCTGTTATTTATACTAAATGCTCTGCTGAAGAAGGTATTCCCTGCATTAATCCTTGGGAGTATGCCTGAAACTAAAATATGGTTAATTTTCTCCTTGTAGCATCGAATCATCTTTCTGTACTTCTCTATCAGCTCCTCTGATCGGGTTTCGCATCTGAACTCAACTGTTCTTTTCCCCATCATCTTCTTTCGCTTCCTTGTGCTCCCCTATATGAAATTTTTCTTACCACGTTCCTAAATCATACCCCACTCCCCCCCCCCACCCTCCCGTTCGTTTCCCCCATTCACCTCATTCTCCACCTTTCCTCCCTCCTCCTCTCCTCTTCGTTTCCTCATTTTCTCTTCCTTGTTTCCTCTCCTCCTTACCTCTTCCTCTCTTCTCCCTTTTTTCTCTCCTCTCTCCATTTCCCATTCACCTCTTTCCCTTCTCTCCTCTTCATCCCCTCCTCCTCCTCTCCCTCTCTCCTTTTCCTCCCCTCCCTTCTTCTTCCTCTTCTTCCGTCCTCTTCCTCTCCTCCCTTCCCCTTCCCCTCCTCCTCTCCTCTTTCCCCCTTCTTTCATATTCCGCCTCCTCCTCTTCTCTTCCTCTCCTTCTCTCCTTTTTCTCACAATCTCATATTCTTCTCCTCTCCTATTCCTTTTCTCTTCTCCTGTTCCTCTCCCCCTCCTCTATTCCTCTCCTCTTCTCCTGTTCCTCTCCCCCTCTCCCTTTTCTCGCCATCTCCACTTCCCCTACTCATCTCCTTTTCCTCTCCTTCTTCCCCTCCCTCTGTCATCTTCCCCTCTTCCTTTCCTCTTCCCCTCCTCCTCTCCTTCTCCCCTCTTCCTCACCTCTTCCTCTCTTCCTCTCCTCTTCCTATTCCTCTCTTCCACCTCCCATTCTTTCTCCTCCTCCTCCTCCTCCCCACAATGTCCTTCGCGTAACACGTAGTCCTTTTAGTAGTCAGGGATACTGCAGTTAAGGATTCAAGGTCTGCCAGTTGCTTTAAGGGGACAGGGAAGGACAGGGACACTTAATTTTCCCTGCCAGCTTTTCTTCACTTTAAAAGGTGTCATTCCTGTGACATTTTTAGAGATGAAGATTTAGTACTGTCGGGTATTTGCGCCACAAATTAATACATTGAAGACATACCACAAAAAGAGCTGGTAAAACTTTACCAAACGGCTCCGCGATTGCAACTGTCTTCTCACAATTCCACCAAATTCAGGGAAGTAATTTTAGTACAGCCTGCAACACATAGTTTTCTGGCTATTTTAGGCTACAAAAATGTAGAGGAAAAATAAAATTTACCAATTTTGGGTATTTAAGGAAGCCGCCAGTTTGCCAGTGGCAACCTGTTTACCTACTGGACTCGTGATTACCGACCATCTCGTAGACGGGACGGGTCAATGTGTCAGTCATTCAGATCTATGGGAAACCTAATGACCCAGCCTAACCTAACCAATTGGGGGTTTTGCGCCCAGACCCTCCTGATTTTAATTACCCATGATTGACTCTTACCCTATCTAAGAGAGCCCCAAAATAGCAATCAGGACAAGTTTCAGTCTCAGTCCTTACTTACTAAAGCTATTCTAATCTTTCATAACCTAACCTATTCCAATCTATCCTAACGTAACCTAACCTAACCTATCCCAGCTAACCAACTGAAGTTATGCAGACCTAACATATGGTAAAGAATTTGAAATTACACCAAAAGTAAGACGTGGGTGTGGAGGTTGGCACTGGCAGCATGTTGCGCTCTTAGTGGTAACTTTACCGGGGTGACGGTATGTGTGATATAAACAAGCCTTCGTATATCACAGACAAAAATATATATTAAAAAAAAAAGCATTATCTGTGGCAATCTGTTACGTATAACAGGTAATCTGTGAAAGACTAATTTCAATGGGAAATAAGGAAAGGCCACGGCCATGTGGCAAAGTATTAATAAAGAATTGGTTATGAACACACACACACACACACACACACACATGCTTAAAGTTGTCCTCCTACTACAGAAGACGACGGCTAGTATACTCACCTCACTGAGTTGGTGTGTTTCTCACTCTTTGGTGCCAACGTATGTGACTGCAAACCAATTCTGAATCCGCAAACTTTGCCACACAATTGGCATGTAAAGTCCGAATTTGCTGGGAGAACTCTGTTTTGACTGTGCCTCCGTCTACGCTCTTCTCTGGCCTGGTTCCAAGCTTCTACTTGGTGAATGGTTCCTTCACTGCAGAGGGCTCTCCAGTGTTTTCTGTCAGGGGTATTGGTTTCAAGATCTTTTGGTAAGATGTTGCATTTCTTCAGGGTTGTCCTTATATGCTCTTTATATCTCTACTGTTCCCCTGGGTTGCGGTGTGCTGCAGGGAGTTGGCCATATAGAACCTGCCAGGGAAGGCAGTCCTAAAACATACAGAAAACATGTCCGACCCATCTAAGCTGTGTTTTAGCCACCATAGTTTCTATTCTGGTTGACTTTGCCCAGTGAAAAATTTGTGAGCGAAGGACTTCATCCTCCCACATAAGTCCTAGGATGCGCTGTAAACATCGGATGTGAAGACTCAAACTGTTTGATGTGACACTGGTAGGTAGTCCAGGATTCAGCACCATAAAAGAAGGTGGAGAGGCATACAACTGTATAAACTGACATCTTTGTCTCGATTCTCAAGTTGATGTTTTCAAAGACTCTGGATCTGAGGTGCCCAAAAGAGACTGAGGCATGACTGATTCATGCAAGGACTTCCACTTCAATGTCAAACTTATCTGTGAGCACACTTCTAAAGGTAGGTAAAATTCTCCAACTGTTTTACATTATGGCCATTTGTTTGAGATGCACGAGACTCTGCTGCATTGTTTCTGTGAGATGTTATTTCTTTTTTATTGAAAAATATTCGGAGACCTATGGCATGTGTTACATAGCCTATGATTTCATCATCCTTTGTGTAATTTTAACGCACAGTTGCTGCATGTTTGATCACGAGCGTGTTCTGCCTCAGTCCCCCCCTTCTGCCGTTATAGTAGAGTAAGTCGTTCTCTCTGTTATTCAGTGCGGGATTTTCATCTCTTTGTCCCCATGGCTTCATTTGCGCATCCTTCTTACAAGTTGTATCAAGCTCTGCTGGCCTCTATATAATGAGCTCAGTCTCTGCATCATGGCCACTTAGATCTGCTCCTCATTTTGTTCACATCTCTGTCCTCCCCTGTACAGATATTATTATTGTGAGTGCTCAAGAAATCTCCAAACATCTAACAGCTGTGTGTAATTTGAGTATAACTGTTGTATTTTTTTCTTGTACTGTATAGCATAAGTTTAATTTGTAGGTCTAGTGAAGTTTTTTATAATTCATGTAGGGATCTTTATGTCCATCAGTTTTAATATTATTTTGTATCTGTAATAATTTATCTTGCATTCACTGAGTATTATCTGGTATCTCATTTTATCAGGGCTGACTTAGATAAATTTACTCTTGCTAATTTCGTGTTAATAGAGGCTATTGCAGTTAACCATATATTTAACCTGTTTATTTGCCATTACATTATCCTTATGAGTCCTGAATGTTTTGTTGTTAGTTTAAGCATTAAACTTTAACTTGTAATTTTACCTAACTCTTTTGTTTTGAACCTGGAACTTTACGGGACAGTAGTGACTCTTCGTATTCTCACTTAAAGTGTACATTATCTTTCTCTGTTCCGTAACATAAATTTGGCGACCTCATATCAGGATATTCAGGATATTATCATAAGGATATTGCTTGATATTTTGTGACTGTTACTTATTAATTATGTCTACTATTACTACACTTGATGAAGCCAAAGATTTTTTGTCAAATGTGCAAACAGTGTGTGATGTAGAAAACAGAACAAAGAATGAACTTAAGATTGTTGCTCAACAATTGGGATTTGTTGTTCACTCTCATCAGTCTAATGATCAAATTGTTGCCATGATTAATGAAAGCTTGTTTAATGTAACTCCTCCAAATGAGCAAACGCAGATTGAATTAGCTAAGTTACAGCTAGCCCGGCAGGAGTCTCGTGCTAAGGAGGCGGAGGCCCGTTCTAAAGAGGCTGAGGCACAAGTTGAAATTGCTAGGATTCAGGCAGACCATGAGTATCGCATGAAACAAGGTGGAACTGGATCATGTAGCTCTGATGATTTTGATGTGGCTAAAAATGTTAAACTTGTCCCTCCTTTTAATGAATCTGATTTAACAAAGTATTTTCAGTTGTTTGAGAGGGTAGCTACAGGTTTTAATTGGCCCAAACAGAATTGGCCAGTACTCCTTCAAACTGTTCTCACCGGTAAAGCTCAAGTAACTTATGCATCTTTGCCTCAGGATCAATCTGATAATTATGATGTAGTTAAGAGCTTGATTCTTAAGGCCTATGAGCTTGTTCCTGAAGCCTATAGAGTAAAATTTAGGACAACTTACAAGCAAGATAAGCAATCCCATGTTGAGTATGCAAAAATCAAAGAAGATTTGTTAGAGCAGTGGTTTAATTCTAAGAATGTGGATTCTGATTTTGACAAATTTAAGCAGATGATTTTGCTGGAGGACTTCAAGAGGTGTATTTATAAAGATGTAAGCCTATATCTTGATGAGAAAAGAATAGATAATTTGTCTGATGCTGCAGTTTTAGCTGATGAATATGTTCTCACTCACAAGAGATATTCTAGAGAAAAAAGGAAAGCTGAGAGTAAGTACGTTGCCTCTACTCAGAGTACAGGTAACAGGAAAGAGAATAAGGATGATGTTTCCCAGGAAGTAAATACCAGCTTCACCTCTAGATTTCAGAAAAGTAAATGTACTTATTGTAGTAAGCTTGATCATACTACGGAGAGATGTTTCAGGAGACAGCGTGATGTGAACAAAAAGGAGTCTTTAAATATTCAGTCAATTGGTCTAGTGTCCACCCTTGAGAGTTCCCAGAATTCTTTAACTGAATTAACTGAACCTGCTTTGAGGGGTAACTTAAATTATCATGATGGAGCTCCTCTTTTGAGCAGTAACGTGGGTGACACTCTCAAGAGTTCATGTGCTAATTTCCTTTCTGATGGTTTTGTCAGTCCTCTGGACAGTAATGACAGGAAATCAGTTCAAATATATCGTGATACAGGTGCTTGCCAATCCCTTATGCTGACCAGTGTTCTAGGCTCTAATGTTAATTCCTCTGATGAAACTGTAATCAATTGGTCTAGTGTCCACCCTTGAGAGTTCCCAGAATTCTTTAACCGAGTTAACTGAACCTGCTTTGAGGGGTAAATTAAATTCTCATGATGAAGCTCCTCTTTTGAGCAGTAACGTGGGTGACACTCTCAAGAGTTCATGTGCTAATTTCCTGTCTGATGGTTTTGTCAGTCCTCTGGACAGTAATAACAGGAAATTAGTTAAAATATATCGTGATACAGGTGCTTGCCAATCCCTTATGCTGACCAGTGTTCTTGGCTCTAATGTTAATTCCTCTGATGAAACTGTAATCTTACAAGGTGTAGGGAATTATTACTTCTCTGTCCCTCTGTGCAGAGTGAATTTAGAGTCTGGTTTTGCTAATGGTTCCGTTATGGTTGGGTTGGTTGAGACACTCCCAATGTCAGGTGTAACTTTCTTACTTGGAAATGATATTGGTGGAAGTCAAGTGTGTCCAGCTCCTCAGTTGTCTAGTGAGCCAGTGGCTGCGTCCCAGGATTGTGATGTCCCTGATGTGTTCCCTGCATGTGCTGTCACTAGGGCTAAGTCTAAAGTTACTGGTGATTTAGAGGATAATGATGATGATGATGTTATCCTAGCTGACACTTTTCTTGCTAATTTGGACCACTCACTAGATGAGGCAGTACCCCGTAGTGTTGATAATTTGTCTCGTCAAGAGTTGGTTGAGTTGCAGGTTGCTGACCCTGAGTTGAAAGGTCTAGCTAACTCTGCTTACAGTGAAGAAGAGTCAGCCGGTGCTTCTACTTGTTATTATGTACTGTAAAGTCAGGAGTACTTATGAGGAAGTGGAGACCCCCAACAGCATCAGCCGACTGTGAATGGGAGGTTGTACATCAAGTTGTCATCCCTCGTGTTTGTAGGCAGGATATCATTCGAGTGGCTCATGATTCCAGTTTGGCAGGACACCTTGGAGTGAGGAAGACTGTGGCACGCATTTTGAAACACTTCTACTGGCCAGGTATCTTCAGGGATGTTTCCTGGTATTGTAAGTCTTGTCACACTTGTCAAGTTGTGGGGAAGTGTAATCAGACTGAAAAGGTTGCACCTCTAGTTCCCATTCCTCCTTTTGAGGCGCCTTTCACCCGTGTGTTGGTGGATATTGTGGGCCCTCTTCCTAAGACTTCTTCAGGATTTTCTTATGTGTTGACCCTGATTGATATGGCTACTCGTTATCCTGAAGCCATTCCACTTAGAAATATCTCAGCAAAGAACGTGGTTAAGGAAATGCTAGGGTTCTTCACAAAGTTTGGTCTGCCCAAGGAGGTGCAGTCCGACCGGGGAAGTGGTTTCATGTCAAACGTTTTCGAGCAGTCTCTGGAAGAGTTGGGCATCGCCCAGATCGCGTCTTCAGCTTGCCATCCCCAGACCCAAGGAGCGTTGGAGAGATGTCGTCAAACGCTCAAGTCGATGCTCAAGAAATACTGTTTGGAACATCAGAAAGACTGGGATAGGGGTCTTCCATTCGTTGTGTTTGCTGCAAGAGAATCTCCAAATGAATCACTGGGCTTCTCACCTTTTGAACTACTGTTTGGCCATGAAGTGGGAGGACCCCTTAAGTTACTCAGGGAATGCTGGCTGTCGGAGGAGGATGACGTCAACCTGCTGGAGTGTGTGATGAAGTTCAAAGAACGGCTGTCCACTGCTTTACAGCTGGCGAGAGGGAATTTAGGAGCTGCTCAGGAGAGGATGAAGACTTGGTGTGATGAGAGGTCCGGGTTGCACCACTTTCAGCCAGGAGATCGGGTTTTGATTCTGCTACCAGTTCATGGGCAACCTCTTCAAGCCAAGTTTGGTGGCCCTTATTTCGTGGAGAAGAAACTCAGTGATGTCAACTATGTCATCGCCACACCAGATCGTAGAGAAAGCAAGCAACTATGTCACATCAACATGCTGAAGTTGTATCACAGGCGGGACGAGGGTAATCCAGTCTGCACTGTGGCTGTTCCACCCGAGTCTGCAAGTGGAGCTCTCCCATGCAGTGTGAGACTGAGTGATAGTTTGGGGAAGAATCCTGATATCATGAACGATCTCCAGACTAAGCTTTCTCATCTACCTCCCAAGGAAGGGCAGGAGTTTTCGGCATTGCTGCAGGAGTGCCCGCAAGTGTTCCGTGCCACTCCAGGAAGAACCACTGTGTTGGTGCATGGTGTCGATGTTGGAGACGCAAAGCCAATTAAATTGCCTCCTTACCGTGTGAACCCAGTGAAAGTTCCTCTCATCCAGAGGGAGCTTGGCTACCTGTTGGACCACAGGATGGTTGAGCCCTGTCAGAGCGAGTGGAGTTCTCCTGTCACTCTGGTCCCTGAGCCAGGTGGGTCGCAGCGGCTTTGCGTCGACTACAGGCGTGTTGGTCGGATGACCGAAACAGACACTTGCCCTCTCCCTCGCGTGGAGGATTGCATAGACAAGATCGGAAAGGCTAGGTACATGAGTGAGTTTGATTTGTTAAAGGGATGCTGGCAAGTACTTATGACTGAACGTGCTAGGGAGATCTCATGTTTTGTAACATTAGGAAGGATCTTTGCATGGTCTGTAATGCCATATACAGATTGTTTTAGAGTAATAAGAAATTTCCTTTGTAAATTTCTTTTTTCTTTGTGGGGAGGTGTTACATAGCCTATGATTTCATCATCCTTTGTGTAATTTTAACGCACAGTTGCTGCATGTTTGATCACGAGCGTGTTCTGCCTCAGTCCCCCCCTTCTACTGTTATAGTAGAGTAAGTCATTCTCTCTGTTATTCAGTGCGGGATTTTCATCTCTTTGTCCCCATGGCTTCATTTGCGCGTCCTTCTTACAAGTTGTATCAAGCTCTGCTGGCCCCTATATAATGAGCTCAGTCTCTGCATCATGGCCACTTAGATCTGCTCCTCATTTTGTTCACATCTCTGTCCTCCCCTGTACAGATATTATTATTGTGAGTGCTCAAGAAATCTCCAAACATCTAGCAGCTGTGTGTAATTTGAGTATAACTGTTGTATTTTTTTCTTGTACTGTATATCATAAGTTTAATTTGTAGGCCTAGTGAAGTTTTTTGTAATTCATGTAGGGATCTTTATGTCCATCAGTTTTAATATTATTTTGTATCTGTAATAATTTATCTTGCATTCACTGAGTATTATCTGGTATCTCATTTTATCAGGGCTGACTTAGATAAATTTACTCTTGCTAATTTCGTGTTAATAGAGGCTATTGCAGTTAACCATATATTTAACCTGTTTATTTGCCATTACATTATCCTTATGAGTCCTGAATGTTTTGTTGTTAGTTTAAGCATTAAACTTTTACTTGTAATTTTAACTAACTCTTTTGTTTTGAACCTGGAACTTTACGGGACAGTAGTGACTCTTCGTATTCTCACTTAAAGTGTACATTATCTTTCTCTGTTCCGTAACACATGATATATGTTGGAAATGATGGTGAGAGACTGTTGTAGGGCTTCTGGGGTATGTACAAGGACAGCACAGCTATCAGTATATTGCAGCTCTAGGAAATGAGCTATTTCAGTCTATGATTGTGCTTGAAGATGTATGAGATTAGATAAGTGACCATCTAGATATTTATTCTATCATCAGGCTTCATTTGCTGGTGTCTTAACAGGGTGAGATAAATATTCAGCATGACAGGAACCACGACACATCATTGCTTTATGCCCGCATCCACATCGAAAAGTTCTGATTTGCTCCCACCTACAGACACATGAGAATTCATGTTGTCATGCAGACTCTTCAACATGGTAAGAAATTTGTTTGGAACTCCAATTTTGACAAAGCATTCCATAAAAGTTACCCTGTTGACAGTGTAAAATGCTTCTGCAAGATTGATGAATGCACTCTGCAAGTCACAGTTCTACCCGTGGTTTTTCTCTTGTTATCAGTAGGGGAACAATGAGGATATTACAGGTACTTTGTTCCTTTTGGATTCCACATTGTGATTCAGGGAGTGTTGACTTACTCAAATGTTTTGTCAGTCTGGATAACATTATCTTGGCTAGTACCTTACTAGCATTCAAAAGGAGGGAGGTGCCTCTGCAGTTGTCACAATCTGATTGGTCTCCTCGTAGATCTTTATAATATTAGAGGTAAGCCATTCAGATGGAATTTGTTCTTGGTTCCACATAGTATGAGATTATGGAGGCACTGGTGAAGCAACTGGCCAACCTTCTTGATCAGCTCAAATGGTGCGTCTTCAGAGCCAGGGCTTTCGTTATTTTTTATGGATCGGATGACCTGACCAGTTTCTGCAAGTGTAGGTGGGACATCGAGATCTGCAGCTTGAAGGGTATATGGGATGTTTTCAAGGATACTATGCTCCACCGGATTTCTTTGATTCAGCAAAGTGTTGAAGTGTTGCGCCCATCTTTCTAGGATTACTTGCATGTCTTTCAAGCAGTCTCCTTCAGTTGATTTAACAGGGTTTATGATGAATTTTATTGGGTCATGGATGATTTAATGGACTTGCAGAACCCATCATGGTCGTTAAAATCAGCCAGTCTTTGCAGCTCTTTTGCTTGCTCAGTCCACCATTTGTTTTCCACGTCGTGCAGTTTTCTGTGGGGTTCACTTCTGAGATCCTAGAATTCAATTTTTAGGGTTAAGGAGCTAGGATGAGCCAGCCAGATGTTATGTGCTCTTTTCTTCATTGCAAGGTCATGTATGCCCTCAGCATTTTCATCAAACCAGTCTTTATGGCAGCGAATGGAGAAGCCTAGTGTTTCTTCTGAAGTGCTTTGGAGCAGTGTCTTAATGTTTAGCTACTCTGCGTCTAGATCTGTTGCATTGTTGTTTGGGTCATGTGGTGGACACAGAGAGATTTTCTGTAACAGTGCTGCAGAATGTGTTACAAGTTGCCACATCCATTAAGCTAGTACAGTTAGGTTTCTTGATGGATGGTCTGTGGCACATTTGTGGGCAGATGACTAAAAACAGTTTTGTGACTATATGGCTCTCATGGCTCGAGTTATAAGAACTTCTCTTCGATCTCACTGTCTTACAGTTACATAGTCAATTAGGTGCCAATTCTAGATCGTGGGTGTATGCATGTGAGATTGTGTTTATTCTCGAGTTGAAAGATGGTGTTGGTGATGGCCAGACTGTGTTCTAAGCATAAGGAAAACAGTCTATGGCCATTGCTGTTCATGTTACCAACATCATGGCAGCCTATAATGCCTTGCCAGAGGTGACTGTCTTTTCCTACTCTGGCATCAAAATCTGCTAACAGGATCAATTTGTAATTAAGTGGCATTAAACAAATGATAGTATCCAAGCAACCATTAGAGAAATCTTTGACAGTGTCCTCCAGATCAAGCGTTGGGGCTTAGGCACTGATCATTGTTGCATATCGGCCTTTTGAAAGTGATATGTGCCAGGACATCAGCCTCTCTGATATACCCACAAATGATTCTTGGATATCCTGTAGAAGGCTATTTCGGACTGCAAAGCCAATACCTTGGTTTCTTCTTACATTGTCTGGGTATCCTCTCCAGAAACAAGTATACCCTTCTCCTGCTTCTATAAGGTTGCCCTGTCCTGAGAGGTGAGTCTCAGACAAGGCAGCAATGTCAGTTTCATATATTTTCAGTTCATGGGCAATAAGGGCAGTTTTAAGGCTTGGTCATGTGTCTTGGTAAGTATCAAGCAAGGCTCATTTATTCTAGGTAGCAAGAGTCAGAGGGATGCTTTTGGTTTATTGACCGCATGGCGGGATGCCTTGGCAGTCGTGGTTATCTGCCCAGGTGGTGTTGAGCAGCAAATGATTAGGTTACCTTCTTATACCCCTCCCCATCAGGGGTAAGCAGTTGGGATCCATTCTGGCTGCTTAGTCACACTGGATGCTGCCGAAGACATGACCTGCTTCTATGCCATCATGCCAGCAACCACTGGGCCAATGCCACCTATGTGTATGACTCGAGCTAGTAATTTCAGCTACATACATGACCTTTCACTCTTACCCAGTCCTGTCATCATAGTTCTTCTGTTATGGTGAAAGATGAGATGGGAGGTGAGCATTGCAGTGGGCTTGTGCTATGAATAGATTTGGTGTGGTGGTGAGGGTGTGCAGTTCTTACCACCACGTGACTTGACCCTTCCCAGCCTTTGACAGTGGCATGAAGATTCACGATGACCATCTACTGAGCAGGGTTGCAGGAGTCTGCCAGGAGCTCTATTTGTTGAACCTCGCCTTCCGTGGGACTCGACTCACGGATTTATCTTTCGGGGGTTTATGCCCGTAGCCTTGACTCAACTAAAGGCAGTCTACAAGGCAGTGGCCCTGAGAACACATAGTCTGACCTCTTACTGATGGCCCCTCCAGCATGGATAACCTTGTCCCCCTGCTGAGTTCGGTGGGGATCCCCCCTGCTAGTACGGCCGACCAGGTTTACAAGGCACGCACGCAAACTCCCCACCACAACAAGGTGGTTCCTGTGGGGGTATACACACACACACACACACACAGATAGATGTGCATACAGATAGAATGATAAGTAGATAGATGTATATATATACATATATATGTGGAGATGGATAGATGTATATATATGCATATATCGATAGATAAGTAGATAAACAGAGAGGTACATGGTTGAACACTTTACAGAGTAAGTGAAACACACCATTAAAGGTGAATTGGTAGATAGATTGATAGACAGATTGACAGATAGATGAATAGATGATTGGTTGAGCCGTGTGTATAGTACGTGAAATACAAATACGTTTCACCTCTTTTCAGGTGAGCTGGTGTAGTGATGAAGTAATAGCAGAGCAACGGGTGAGTTGGCCTTCAGAGTTAAGGAAGCTCCGTAACACCTCTTCCTTACCGATTTATTTTTGGGTACGGCTGGTTAATATTGTTCTGTATGTTATTTCTTACGAGTATGGTGATATTATATGATTTAAGTAATGCACAACAGGATGGCATGATGTAATATGCAAAATAAATCGCACAGAAAATTTCTGTTAGGGAGCTACCTTAACCGACGAGAATACGGGTCCAAGATAGGAGAGAAATATTTTGGTGATTGAAGCCAACTCGGGTACAATTAGGTCATTTGAGGCTCATTAAGATTTATTAGAATTAGCATAAATCCATTCTAATCTTACAAGGTCATTTCGTCTATGACTATATTCAAACATGATTAGAATAAATAGGGGTCATGTCTACAAATTCAGGCCGAGTCAGGTCAGTGTAGGTCAGTCATGAGTCATGTCTACAAATTCAGGTGAGGGGCAAGTCTACAAAGTCGGGTCGAGTCAGGTCAATGTATGTCAGTCATAGGTCATGTCTACAATTTCAGTTCGACTCAGGTCACTATATTTCAGTCAAGGTCTTATATAAACCTAGCTTCATCCAAGGTGTTTTTCTTTCTATCTTTCTTTCTGTCTTCGTTTTCTTTCATTCTTTATCTATAAATTTATGTGTGCACTGTCTTAATCGTATAATTGAAAGGCTGTGGAGTTTCATTGTGGTTGTTATCTGTTGGCTGAATTATATCCTTTTATACGTTATTTATGCAAAGTATGGTGATATACAAAGGCTTTATATAACACAGACTAAGGCGATAAGGTATAATAAGCATAATAAATCGCTTACAAAGAGATCTTAGGAAGCTTCATATCTCGCAGCCATAGCCAAGGCGTTTCCAAAAATGTTAGACTGTAGGGATGTAAGAGGAGAGAATTTTCAAGTTGGTCTTGTGGTGGATGGCAGGAGAAAGATAAAGATGAGTCTGGGGTTTGATTGCAGTTTTATTCCCAATGTGTTTTCTTGACAGGAGCAGAACTAAGGTGAGAGTGGTGCTAACTAACATCGTGCCCTCTACTCCTGCCTTTTCCACCATGCCTATCCTGTTTCCTATGGTGACCCAACCCCTTCTGCCCTGTCTCTCCAATTTCCCCTGTATATGACTGGTTGGGTCATATGTGTGGGGACGTGTATGCATGTGGTGTTTTTCCACCAGGTGTGTGGCATGAGTTTTCCAAATGTCATAATGTGCTGTGTGCTAAATTCCCTAGCTAGAATCTCCACTGCTGTTTCTCTCTCGAATTTAGGCACAACTTTCCTCAAACCTCTATAGTAAACATTGCCAGCATATGCTATGATATTTTAGTGTCCTGTCATCGCTCGGTCACTCCAAGCAGTTGTACCTACGGCAGCAGGTATTAACAATTTACATATCCTGTCAGAACATATTAATACATGGTATTCATCAAAAAATAGGACAGACACAATAATATTGTAGGAACATATCGTTGCAACATATTGTATGGAGTAAATACACGGTAGTAAAAACTGAATGTAGAACATTGCATTGCAGTTATATAATGTACCATTTATACAATGGTAATATAATGGCAGTACCATGATAAGTCTATAGAAGACAACTGTATTAAGAATCAGCCATAGGTAATGTACCTATTATCTATCTATCTATCTATCTATCTGTCTATCTATCTATCTATATCTATCTATCTATCTATCTATCTATCTATCTATCTATCTATCTATATATATATATATATTGTTATATAAAATGGATACATGAATATCAGTTTTATCATTTATGCACAGTTAGATTAATATTATGTAATATGTTACCCCATAATTTTGTTTTCTTTTTCTTTTTTTCTTTGTATATCTAATTTACAATACTTATATAACATACACATTTCACTCGGGGGGGTCTCACTTGAATGTTTACTCTCCTTTTCACCCAAATACTGATTCCAAGTTTCCAATCTTTGCTTGCATTCTATGCATAGCCAATAGTTAAATATTAAAAACAATGGAGAAGATTATAAAGACAGCTAAAGCTGGGCTCTACACATAATAAGGATTAAACATACTCATTCTCAGTTCATCCCTGGGCTTCACTGTTTGAATGATTAATT
Source organism: Coenobita brevimanus (assembly GCF_032717465.1). Classification (NCBI taxonomy): domain Eukaryota; kingdom Metazoa; phylum Arthropoda; class Malacostraca; order Decapoda; family Coenobitidae; genus Coenobita; species Coenobita brevimanus. The sequence goes on from NC_137002.1 coordinate 19,720,442, forward strand.
GCATAGTTTCAAACTTAGGTGAAATCATCTTAATATTTGTGCTTGTGTAAATCCATCTTAGGCAGTGGTTGGAAGTGTCTATGTGTGAGTGATTTAGGATGGCATAGTGACTGTTTGTAACTAAGGTGGAGATATGTGGTGTAAGTACAGCTCAGTGGTCAGGTGTTATGTATAGTCCTGATGCTGACGTATGAGATGGTGGTGTATCTGCACAAATTACGAAAACTGATGTGTTATAACTGACATAGAAAAACTATGAATGCCCGATGCACTGATGGTGGGTGAGATTATCTGGAGCAAATGTGAATCTGCAGTGCGGATCAATGTCATGATCTCTTATGATAGCCATTTCACAAGAGACTCTTCCAGTTGGCTGAAACGTGAAAATGTACACAGGACAAAGGTGAACAGCATGTAAGGATGTACGACACTTTCATTCAATCGTTGATTCACTAGTGAAAATGGCAGTGTTTTGTCTCTTGGAGATCATAATGAATTCTGTGTTCGTGTTGATGTTGATGGTGACCAAGGTGTCATTCTCCTTAGAAGGAAAATGGTATATGTGATAGCCTTGAACAGATTATCTGTTATGAATGGCACATGAGCTATTACTGATGTTGGTGTTAGAGTCGCTTCTAAATGTGGATAATATTACATAATATTCCTGTCCCAGAACAAAGACTTCAAATTATGATTATGTATGTCTTAAGTTCGATTATTTGACGTAGATGGTGAACAGGAAATAAGTTAATGGTGATCTTGCCATTACCAGCATTTGCAATACTTTTCATCAAAGCTTGATAATGAGCCCTGGTGTTGTCTAACTGAAGTATTAATCAAATGTCAATATGTTCCATGACTACTCAGAAATGTTGAAAAAGTGTCATGTTCCCTTCCAGTGCATTTATTTTGTCTACACTCATGAAACATCCTTTCTGCCTTCCTGAGAGTTTTCACAATCGTTATCATTACCATATTTAGATTGTCAACTAGCTTCTGTTGATGTGTTAATACCTAAGCTATCTTATTAAATTTGTTGTTTATATCTTGAAGATCATTTTCTGTAGCCAATCAAAAAATATTCCCTAGAATTGCTCCACCCAGGTAGAACAAACCGCGCCTCTCACGTGTATGTGTGATGTTGTTCACGTCCTTAAGTGTCTCAGTTCCACTAGATGGGATATCTTGGATCATGATGAGCATGGTAGTCTTTGCTTGTTCTAACTGCAGTTTTGCTAACTTCATGAATTCAGTCACTTTTTTCTTGTGATGAGCTTCTGAAGTAGACCTTCTTATCATTGTTTCCAATGTTCTCAGTGGCTTAGCAGTGTTCTCCAACAATACCAGTAATTCATACAAGATAAACAAAATAATTTAAGTAGTGCTGATATATTTCACAATTGTTGCCGAGGCTGTTGGGTCTATAAGGCATCCTTACCTTATTATATGTTGAGTCTAAGTGAGCTGATCCTCTTGCAATATAGATAAGAACCCATGATATAAGTCCCCTCATCGTTACCAAGCAAAAAAAAAAAAAAAACGTTAATTAGCTAATCCAGTCATGCTGAGGTAGATGGTAGTGATGATGTGCATTATAAACTGGCTCTTGGAGAGCAATAACTTTGCTCCTTGGTTCACTTATAGAAGGAGTTTAAATCGATACCTAGATCATGTAAATGCTGTGTCGTGGCATTTGTGGAAACAGTTCCACTTATTTTTGTTTGCTTGTTATGCGATCTTTATTTATTTCTGTATGTATCATTTTCTTCTAGTTTCTTGTCATCATTTGTGATCAATATTTCGGTTGTGTCCGAGGTTACATAATTGCTGGTTATATTCCCTGAGACCCTTTTTAAATGATCAACATGAATTTGTTTTTCTTCGCCACTCGACAGTGACTTAATTACTATGATGTTGGCTATTTTCTTAATTACTCTATATGGGCCTTCAAATTTCAGTGATTGTTTATTGTCTTTATTGTGAATGACGCCATAGACAATTCTCCCATGCTGATAGGTGATTCTTTTGCCTTTTTATTATATGACTTCATCATTTCTTCTTTGGTCATCGATAATTCTTTCTTCACCAATTTGTGTATCTCCTGAAATTCACGCAAATGGAATGAAGATGATCATCATAATTGTATACAGACAATTTTCACCTTCCAGAATCTCGTACAGTAACTTTTTGTATGTCCCGTAGATAATGAAATAAGGTGTCACCTACAGACTTGTTTACTGAACAATTAATTGATGCTTCCACTCTGGGAATCCAATCATCCTAGCTTGCACAATTTTCACTGAGAATGTGTCGGAGTATATCCAACACTTTTTTTTTTTCTCTCTCTCTCTACCAAGCCATTGGATGCTGAGTGGCAGACTAAGACATTGACCTTCTTTTATATTGTATTGTTTTCACATTTGTTATAAGATTTCAGAATTAAATTCATCTCCATTATCACTTATACCTTCGGTGTGGTGAACCTACATGTTATGTTGTCTATGATTACCCTTGCCACTATTTCTGCTGTCTTATCCTTAATGGGGACCAAATTCACATATCTTGAGAAATGATCTGTAGTAGCGAAGAGATACTGATTATTATTGTAAGATAAGGGTAATTTAAGTAAGTCAACCACGACAACTTCTCATGGTTGATTAAGTACAGGATATTTCACTATAGGTGCAGGTGTTAACATGTAACCTTTGTTTCTCGCACATGACTCGCATCTGTCCATGTGATTGTGTATGTCTTTGTGTAACGATGGCCAGTAGTATAAAACCAAGGCTTGTCTGACCGTCCAATCTTTGCCAGGATGTCCTGCATGTGGACTATGGTGTATTGTCCTTAAAATGTGAGGTATCATATCATTAGGTACCACTAGTTGTCTGTTATTTTTTCTATGATTTAGTTGTCCTGGGTTGTTCCTATAGACGGCATTGGCTGCTGCTTTGAATTGTTATGTAGCTTGAGTAATTGTATGTCCTCGCCACTCTCCAACTTGTATATAACTTTAGACCACGTTGGATCAAGTCTCTGTGCCTTTGAGATTTTGTCATGGTTGGGGATTTTTTTCCTTAGACCTAATGTTGCGACATGAGGTGTCGCCTGGTTCCTAGATAATGCATCTGGGGTTAAATTTATCTTGTCTTGTACAGTGTATAGTGAATATGTACATTATAATTTTCAACCCTACATCTCCATCTTGCTCTCTTCCCAGAGAGAAGTTTATCTTGGAACATGCCCACTAGTGGTTAATGGTCGGTGAATAGGTGAATTTCGTAACCATATACCAAATCTCGAAACTTTTGTAGTGGGAAGACCACCGCAAGTGCCTCTAGGTCTGTAGTGCAATAAGTTTTCTCTGCATATTTAATTGTCTGCTTGCGAATGCAACTGGTTGATTTTTTCCACGCTTATGCTCTTGCATCAATATGGCCCTTACTCCTTTATGAGATGCATCTGTGCAAATTATCAATGGTTTTGTGAAATTACGATAGGCCAAGCAAGGTGCATATGCAAGTTTATCCTTTTAGTCATTAAATGTTAGTTTTTGTCCCTCTCCCCACTGAAATACAGGTTTTTTACAGTAGGTGGTTCTGCACTGTGAGAGAATTGTTGTATGAATGATCTGTACTATCCTGCTAGTCCTAAAAATTGTGTTACTTCATCCACATTTGTGAGTTCATGGAAATCCCCTACTGCTTGTATTTTCTTGTCTGAGGTGTGTATGCCTTCTGCATCAAGCCTGTGGCCTGAGAAATTTATTTCCTAAAAGCAAAATTCGCATTCAGACAGCTTAATTTTCAAACCAGCATTGGCTAACTTGTGTAGGAGCTGGTCTAATTTCTGTAAATGTTCATCTATTGTGTGTCTTTCAATTATGATGCTGTCCATGTACTCAAAGATACCATATCCTAACATTCATAATGGTAAACAATCCATTATTGGAATGTGCCTGGAACTGTCCTTAACCCAATCGGCATTCTTTTATATTGATAAAGCCCTGTACTTGTAGAGAATGCAGTGTATTTGCATGAATCGTCATCTAATTCGATTGGGTAATATCCATTAAGCAAACTGATTGTGGAAAATACATTATTTGCTGGTCCAATATTTTGCATGACATCACATAACAATGGCATAGGAAACCAATTTGGGATTGTGTGTTGGTTTAATTTGCAATAATCAATGACCGCACGCATTTCACCATTTTGTTTGGGCACGATAAATAATGGGACATTCCAAGGGTAGACTGACGGATCAGTAAGACCCATTTTTAACATTTCATGCACATATTGATTTGCAAGGGTACATTGTGAGCGTGCTACCCTATATGCTGATACATATATTGGTTGTGAGTCCTGGTGTATGTTCATCTTGTGTTTAATCAGGTTAGTACAATCTAATTTTTCCCCAGGTAAAGCAATAATTGTTTCGATGTTTTTCTAATAAGTAGACTGTAGCACCCGTTGAACAGGGTAGTACTCCCTAGGTGGATGGCAAGCGGGTGACAGGAAGAGCTGGAGCTCCCGTTTCACCAGCCCTCAGGACTTGATCCTGAACATCTCCCTTTGCTGAACATTTTCAGTGCTTTCATTTACACAGAGAGTAGGCTAGCATACCTTCAACTGTCTGCACCACACTACATGCACGTAAGATATCACACCTTCTATTCACACTCCCTTTAGCAATGGCCGCTGCATTATACTAGGAAACGAGGTGGTATCTGGGATTGCCACCACTGGCAGGGTAGGGCTGGTGGCACATGGTCTTCCCGGTCGCCATCAAGCGACTGTGCCGGCAGTGACTTGCAGTTTCCATTCATGCTTGTCAGCAGGGAAGTACAGGTGAGGCCTTATTCTTCACCAATATTCATGATCTCAGCACCAATCTAAATTCAGTTCATTTTTTCCTACAGTCCATATCCCCTCTGGCCCTGTTCCTCACAGAAACACAAATCTCTCCCTTTATTGAAATATCCCCATTTTGTTTTCCTGGTTACCATCTCCTCACAAAGTTCCATAACAAGGGCAGCACCTGTTGTTATATCAAATATGAATATGCAATTGACACTGTTTTAAATTTCACTTCAACGAATTTTGATTACTCACTGTAATAATTAAATTATCTAAATATTACCAAATATATCTGTGTAGTCTATCACTCCTCCAATGCTTTTTCAGAACTCAGTGTATTTGACTCCATATCCACACAGATGAGTGACCTTAACCTTGCCCTTGGCACCGAAATTACCATTTTGGCTTATTTTAATGTCCTGTACTGTACATAATGTTGAATGGTTATTTCATTCTTCCAGGACTGGTGTTGCTGTTCTAGAGTGCGAGCTGCTTGCAGAATCGTTTAGTCTCACACAGTTGGTATGGCAACTAACCAGAATACCTAGTAATCCTGACCATAATGCCCATCTTTTGGATCTATTCCTGAAAAATAATCCTGATCAATACAGGATAGAGGTACTGTCACCACTTGGATCCTCTGACCACAATCTCATCAAAGCCTCATATGTTAGCCCTCCCCAAAAGTCCCTGTTCTGAATCTGTCAGGGTGATCTGATGGCACGTTGATAGGGCAAACTGGGATGGATTTAGAAATAATCGTATTGACATTCCATGGCAGTCTTTCTTCTCTAGTGACGTCAGTTCTACCCAGTCCCACATTAATGACTTAATACTAGCGGGTATGGATTTATTCATACCAAGTCAACAGCTCACTAAAAGATCGAATTCTCCAAAACGGTTTGATAGCAACTGTGCCAGAGCAACGTCCCAAAGGTCATCAGCATATAACTCTTACCTAAAATGAAAAACATCTGAATCAGAGTGTTAATTTAAAATTCCTAGAAACCATGCAAAAGCTGTAATAAATCTCGGAAAATCAAACTTTTTTTCAAAATCAAGCATCAAAACTACTTAACAACCCTAATGACAATAGAATATTCTGGTCAGCTCTCTATTTTTTCAATAATAACTTTAACAAGTCATCATCCATTCTCCCACTAAAATCTTCAGAGAGCACCATTACAAATGACCCACATGGGAAAACGAATATCATTGCCAGTACATTTGTCAGAAATTCTACCACTGGGGAAGTCAGCCAGAACGTCCCAGTACTACAACTTGACTCTCCCGAATTTATTCCACTTAAAATACAGATATGTAAAATCCATCTTAGACAATTTACCTACCAACAAAATCCCAGGCCCACATAGATTTCCTCCTATTTTTTGAAGAAGTGTTCCCCAGAACTTGCCTCTCTTCTAAATTATTCAGACTATGCATGCTTACATCTTCATTCCCTAATTCTTGGAAAGAAGCCAATATCCACCCAATTCCAAAGAAAGAAAGTTCCTCTGACCACTCTGAACAGACCAATAGCTGTCACATCTTCTCTTGGTAAAGTATTTGAAATTGTAATTCTTAAGCACATGGTTAAAAGCCTTGAATCCAACAACTTAATTAGCGATAGACAATATGGTTTTCACCCCGAAAGATACACCATTGACATACTCAATCTCCTTGTTCGAACCATCCACCAGTCAACCGACCAACATGGAGAAACTCATGCAGTAGCCCATGATATTTCTAAAGCTTTCGACAGACTCTGGCACCGTTCCCTGCTGTCCAAACTCCTTTGCTGTGGACTAAGGTCTTTTGTTCCTCTACTTTCCTCATATCTCAGCGACAGAAAAGTAAAAGTAGATGATGTATATTCCAATTTCCACTCAGTTAATGGCAGTGTGCCACTTGAGTCAGTTCTAATGCCAACCCTATTCCTGCTTCATATTAATGTTCTCTTATCTGTCACCCACAGTCCCATCCATTCATATGCAGATGACTCATCAGTTCACAGTTCATTCACATTCAAACACCCATTTACAAAGTCTAATATCTCTAACTCTCAACGCAGTAGAGCCATCTCCATAAATCAAGATTTATCTGTGATCAATGAATGAGGACAAAACAACCTTGTCTCATTTAATGCTAGTAAAGCCAACTATATACAATTTACTACTGGACAGATACTGCGAGATTCGTATATTACCTTCAGTGCTACTAATATTCCCATCTCCAAAAGTATTGAAATTCTCGGTGTCTCACTTAACAATGCCCTCAGCTAGACCTCTCATGTCAGATCACTTGCTAAAACTACCTTAGAGAAACTTTGGATTATTGTACATAGTCCATAACTTCTTCATTGATGAACAGTTAGCTATAATTTATAAGTCATGTGCACTCTCAGCTTGAATACTGCTCAACCCTGTGGAATGGATGCGGACAAGGTGTATTAAAACAACTAGACAATATTCAGAACAAAGCTCTTGGAATTATTAATAACCCTGCTATTATAAATAAATCACCTCCCCTACAAGTAAGAAGGAATGCTGCCTCTCTTGCATTATTTTGGAAATATTTTTATGGCAAATGCTCAGACGAAGTTGCGTCCATTGTGCCACCTCTCCATGCTTTCCCTCGTGCTACATGGGCATCGGTGTTACTCATGACTGGAATGCCACACAGCCATATTGCAGAACTTCTGCCTATCAGAATTCTTTCATTCCCCAAACTGCATCTCTCTGGAACTCGCTTCCCCGGAGTTGTTTTCCCCACCAAACTTCAACCTACAGTTGTTCAAGTCCAACTGTTACAGATATTTTATGAATGGAGAACGCCAGTAATCTGGTGCATGGATTTTTTTTTTTTTATTCATTTGTTTTTCCTTCCTCTGTCCTGTTATAAAAAGATAAATAAATCCAGTAGATCATTTTCCACATCAAAATTGCGTGAGTGAATTAAATTCTCCTTTTATGCACTCTATGCCCGTCAATTTTATTTACTTGATGTTCCACCTATTGTTACTTCATGTCTAGGAGCTGGATGAGTCTCTAAATTGCATATACAAGTTCTTTTTTATGATTCGCCGTACTCCATTCATCTGAGTAATAAGGAACACATGTGTTTTCCTATCGTAATTCACCTGACATACGGCATTTTCGACCGAGAGTCCTTTCACTTTACATGATTCTTCTAAGACAATATCAGTATCATTCATCAATATACTCTATGTGGTGACTTTATGTATGATTTAGGTAGAATAACTACGGTGCATCATTTGTGAGATGTGCGGGAATTAATGTTTGAATTTTATTGTCACCTCGGTCCCTGGGTAAAGGGGATGGTAGGGATGGGATGGAAGTTGTTTAGTCTTATTGAGTGGATGTGTATGTTCGTTTTCTTTGATGTTAGACTGAATCGTTCTTCTAATGTGTTTGATCGTTCCAACTCCCTTCGATTTTCTACAGTTGTTGGGTGACATTTCTCGTGAAATTTCCTCTATGAATTCGTTGTCATCTTCTATCTCGTCCATGTGTGGGAGTATTATGATATTCTTTTTCCTCATCATTCTCAAATCCAGTAACATGTTAGCTTTTATTGCTATGTTCTCTACTACATGGAAATTAGTGATGATTGTTTTCGTAGTCCCTGTAAAACTGATTCTAACTGTATAAAGCCCTTAACGGTTATTTGTTTGCCTCCTACAGCATAAAAGTCTAATTAGATTCCTCCAAGAAGGTTACATTTTTCTTATTTATAAAAATCCTCTCTAACTCCTCTTGTGTCCTACTCATGTGAACGGGCTGGATTTTTTAGTTTCTGGTGAAGCAGGGTGTAGGACACCTCGGATGATAAATAATAAATAACTTCGAAGCTTGATATTTTACTGAAAAAATAAAGGTTGCATACAAAATATAGCCTTTTTTCTCCCCCTGGGGAGGTTTTGGTTTCGTTTGGCACATTATTTGTTACATTGGTATGTTAATTTAAAAAAAAGGTAACAAAATTCACACCTCTGTGAAAAAAAATTTACAAAAAAGAACTACTGCTGGGATCGTTATGAAAATGGAGATCCTGAGTGCTGGAGGATGAGGAAGATGTGCCAACACCACAGAGGCCTGCACCGCCGGGATCTACATCGCCTGTAAAGGTAAAGAAGGAGGACTTTTTTAAACACAAATTTTAGGTATCTTTTGATGGGGGTTAGTTAGGGTGGGCCTGGGGGTGTTATATATAGTTATAAGTTATATCTTGGCCTGAAATATATTGTCAGACATATTTACAGTATTTCCAGCACAGAAAGTCAAATCTAATTACCTTGTTATTCCCAGCAGAGGCAACAGGTGGGCTCAGAGTGGTCCCTGCAGACTGGATGGTTGCACCTGTAGCACACTTCGCCGGTCTTCCTGTCTTGTGACCTCGGGCAGATACTGCATCGTTTCATTTTCTCTTGTCGGGAGGGGTGATAGAGTGACGGGAGGAGAGAAGATGAGGGTACGTGGCCTCCCCCTTGGTGGTCCCTCATCCCCCTCCTCTTCCCAGCTTTCTACCCTCACTCCAAGCAGTTCATCTTCATCGAAATAAATGGAAACATCTTCCCTCAGGTCTATTATTTCTTCTTGCAATGCATCTTCTTTCGCAAGGGCAGCTAGGCAGGCATCAATCTCGTCATCGTTCAATGTTCTTCAAGCCATCGTAAACCTGGAATCACTAATATCCATAATACATGTCCATTTAAATATTTAAATGCCTGAAATGTCTTGGGATTTAAATCTCATTTACTTACCAGTCACATGAGAAGCTGGGTGCAGCATACCCAAAGCTGCCAAAACTGCTTGTTGGAGCTAGGAGATCCAGGCAGCACATCCACCCTTGGCAAGGGTATACCAGCACAACTGAAATACCCTCACCAGCTACCACCCCTACACCCAACAGGGCATGCACGGTAGATAAAAACATAGGAAAAATGTAAGCCCTGGGGTATTTCATATCTGGTGAGCCTTGTAGTGAGTCTGGGAGTCCGTGCCCTGCAGCCAGCACCCCGGCGTCGCCTCTCGCTGTCCTTCACCTGCAGCCACTCCTGGGAACAGAAAAATGGTGACGACCACTGTCTGCACCGGGGGGGGTGGACGGCCACTGTCCATGTCCCTGCTGTGACCCCAGAGAAGGGCTGAACCATGGCGACAGCCACTGTCAGCGCCGGGGAAGGGATGGCCACTGTATGCCCTTCACCTGCCACCTCCTCAGGGAGCTGGACCGCGGTGATGGCCACTGTCCACACCGGGGAAGATGGCCACTGTACACCCTTCATGTGCTGTCCCAGGGGCATGTGGAACCACAACGATGGCCACTGTCCGCGTCGGGGAGGGAACGGCCACTGTACGTCCCTCATTCACTGCCCTTTTGACTACCCTCATTGAGGACTTCCCTTGCCTTACCACTCACCCAGAGGCCAAGTGGGATGCCCTTTCCACTCCCCCCACAGGAGCAGTTCCCAGGCAGAGCTGCAGCTGGAGGAGATCTGGTGAGGCCTTGTAGTGAGTCTGGGAGTCCACGTCCTGCAGCCAGCACCCCAGCGTCGCCTCTCGCTGTCGGACTCCTTGGGGAAGGGACGCAGCAAGCAGCTCCTGATGGTGGCTCCACCCGGGCATGACCACAGTCCCCAAGCACCCAAGGGAACCCCCAGTACTCCGGGGCGTGACCTCTCTAGTTCCATCGCCAAGCAGTCCTCCTCCAGGAGCGGACACAGGCAAGTGCACCTGCTCACCCTGTTCGGCCCCAGCCCAGAGAGCCGCCATCCCCACCGAAGTTTCACTAGGGAAGATCCTCCCTCCACGCCGTCCAGCAGCCCACTCCAGACGCCCGAGCCCCCAGCAGTAGTCCCGTGTCTCTTGCGGGAGGACACACTTGATGAGATCCCTCCCACACCTGAACAACACCTGTGAGCAGCCCAAGACCACAGCAGTCCAGACCAGAGTCCACCTGTCCTATTGTATCCCCAGCCTATTCAGTGTATTGTATTACTATTGTATTCTGTCTCTAGTTGTAACTAAGGAAATATACGACTAAGGTTGGTCGACCCTAGTTTTTATGCCATGTTCCTCTAGTTGTATGCTCTAGACCCGGTCTTGAAAGAGAACCCTGTATCAGCAGATCGTGTTCAGAGGACAAGAAGTTGACCCTAGAACACGTAGCATAACATATATATATATATATATATATATATATATATATATATATATATATATATATATATATATATATACCGGCATATCTATCTATCTATCTATCTATCTATCTATATATATATATATATATATATATATATATATATATATATATATATATATATATATATATATATATATATATATAATTATTATTGTTGGTTAGTAATGGACTTAACACAGATAACTGAAGAAGGTATTTGTATGTAAGTCTGTATATAAATGAATTGGTATTGTTAAACTACTAGAAGGAGTAAAATGTGGTAAAAAGTAAAGAGTAAACTAGCTTGTGGAGGGCGATGGAAGATGGTCGGGGTTAGTTATGTGTGCAAACTTAGGTCGTAACGTCAACTCACTGCCTGTTTGCTTTTATTATTTCTCCTAACCCTGTTATCCTCAATAACAGTATCTTAATTGTTATTTGGTTTAATTGTTGTAAATATAATTCTAGTTGTAATTATAAAGAACGTTTTCTATCTCTGTGCAAACTGTTTATCTATCACTTTTCTATTAGCAGTATATCAGTAAAGTTTAGTGGTGAAATTGCTTTGTGAAGTTATAAGCAATAAAGGATTGTATGTTTAAGTTCTCTGGGAGAATCAGAGTAAGCGCATATTCACACACTAGATAGAAAGTGCAGGATTATGTGCAGGGTATGCAAGTGGGTGATGGTTGTTATGTTTGCATCACCATGTCAACAGAACAACGACATATTAACAGCATATATGTCACTAGCTATTATGTAGTGTGTTATGATCTCTTAGTGACCTGACACCTAAACCACTTTAAAAAGTAGACAGAAATACACCTCGTTCAGCTACAGAAAGTTGAGGGCCTATATTCTCGTCGATTAAGGAAACTTCCTAACATCTTTTCTTAAGCACATTGTGTTACATATTACACCTTACTGTCTCATTTTGATTTACCTAAATCCCTCAAACATCGCCATACTCATCAGGAAAGACATACAACAGGTTATTTAACCACATATATCCGAAAATAAATCGCTAAGGAAGAGGTGCTACGAAGCCTCCTTTCCCGACAACAATACAGGTCATGGGCAGGGAAAAGAAGACACTGCAGGAGAGAGAGAGAGAGAGAGAGAGAGAGAGAGAGAGAGAGAGAGAGAGAAAAATATCAACAATGACACCGAATCAAGCGGAGAAGACGAATGACAGATATGGTGCAAGGATTGGAACAATAAAGACCTAAGGAATGGAAAGGAAGGAATTAAGTACCTGACGATGACCTCAACCATAACTTTTTTTTCTTACCACGACTGACAATATAATCCCAAGTATTATCGTCTCGTTGATGGTTTTATTTTTCTTAACGATTCAGCTTCGTTGAAGTACTTTATGCTCAGTTCCTCCTATTTCAAGATAGTTTTGTGAAAATTAAGGCGAACCTTTCAGACTCGAAGGTCAAGTTTTAGCCTTCACTGCCTCCCTCTACAACTACTGGTCTTTCTTTAAAAAATCATCTGATGTGCTAGAAACTAAACACACACAAAAAAGTCATCGAATTAAAGAGGGTAACAATTTTATTTTTACTACCGCTAAAATATTTTATATTTCCTAATGCCCAAAGTGAAAAGTACAAGAATGAAGTACGCGTGTAAGCACATGGACAAGTACTCAAACGAAGTATTCTACTGGAGTACCCGTGAAGTACTGTACCTCTGGGGAGTGGCACCATTTGCATATAAATAACAGGACTGGTTGTGTTAGGCAGCCAGCAGATGTAACCCCTGCCTCACCCTGCCACCCGTCTGTTTTCCCCTCACTCACCCTGCCCCACCTTGCCACCCATCTGTTTTACCTTTACTGGTCACCCTACCTCACCCCGCAATACCACAGTCTCACACTCACGTTTCACCCTACCTCACCATTTCTCTCCCTGCCTCACCGTGCCTAACCATCTTTACCCTGCCTCACCTTCTGTTCCCTGCTTCTACTAAGCATCATCCCATCACCCTGTCTTTCCTATGCCGCACCCTGCCTCATCTTCACATCACCTTTACCTCTCCTCTGCCTCTCATCTCCCTCTGCCTCTCACATATTCCTGCCTCACCCATGTCATCCTGCTTCATTTCTGTCTTACCTCCACCTCTGCTTCGCCCTTATGTCCTGTCTTAACCTTGCCTCGCCGTTATCTCTTCCTAATCATACATACATGTTCCTATCTCCGCTTCTTATCTGCCACCTGCCTCGCTTTCTGTGACCTGACCTCAGATTATCCATATCCTCTGATCCCTTTGTTATCTTGTGACACACTGACACACATTCTGACACACTGTCTCACCCTCTGACACACTGCCTCACCCTCTGACACACTGTCACACCCTCTGACACACTGAATCACCCTCTGACATACTGCCATACCCTCTGACAAACTGCCTCACCATCTGACACACTGCACGCCCTATGACACACTGCCACACCCTCTGACACATTACCACACCCTCTGACACACTGCCTCTCCCTCTGACACACCACCATACCCTCTGACACACTATCGCACTCTGACACACAGCCTCACCCTCTGATTTTTTTTTTTATGTAAGGAAGAAGGAACCAAAGTCTAAGAGCGCGCAAACCATTCCTTCCAAGAAAAAATAAAACAATACAAAAGAGAGCCACATTCAAGATCCTCTGATACAGTGCCTCACCCTCTGACACACTGCAACACCCTTACCCTGCTTCCCTCACCCTCCCTCCTCACCCTCCCTACCTCAGCCTGCCTGCTTCACTCTTCCTGCCTCATCCTCCCTGCCTCACCCTCCCTACCTTCCCAGTCGTTTTTCTCCTGCCTGTCCCAGTTTCCATTTCCTGCCTCACCCTCGTTTCCTGCCTCTCCTGACAACACGGAACTTCACTGACATACCCACCCACCCACCCACCCACACACGGACGCACGCGCACACACACACACACACACACACACACACACACACACACACACACACACACACACACACACACAGTAAAAAGCTGTCCCAATTGTCTTCATTAGACTCGCCAAGCGTATAATCTAAAAAAAAATTGCAGTGCCAGAAAGTAGGTGAGGAGGTGGAGCAGATGGAGAGGAGATGGAGGAGGGTGAAGGCAGAGGAGTGAGGAAGAATGAGGAGAAACAAGAGGATACATGGATGAGGATATAGAATAAGAGAGGTAGAGAAAGACGAGGAGATTATGTGTGTGTGTGTGTGTGTGTGTGTGTGTGTGTGTGTGTGTGTGTGTGTGTGTGTGTGTATGAGAGAGAGAGAGAGAGAGAGAGAGAGAGAGAGAGAACAGGTTGAGTGAAGGAGGGGATGGGCAGGGAAAGAAAGACTGAGGTAGGTATGAACCACTTCTCTTAAAAAGCTGCACTGGGTAAGAGAGAGAGAGAGAGAGAGAGAGAGAGAGACAGACAGACAGACAGACAGAGACAGAGACAGACAGACAGACAGACAGATAAACAGAGAGAGAGAGAGAGAGAGACAGACAGACAGACAGACAGAGACAGACAGACAGACAGACAGACAGAGACAGAGACAGACAGACAGACAGACAGATAAACAGAGAGAGAGAGAGAGAGAGAGAGAGAGAGAGAGAGAGTAGGTGTGGAGGGCCTTGAAAAGTGAGAGAAGATGCTGGAGAGGATCTTGGGATGATCTTGAGATGGAGGTGAGGCTGAGAAGGAGGAAAGCAAGGCCCAAGGAAGCAAGAACTATTATTATTATTATTATTATATTATTATTATTAGTAGTAGTAGTAGTATTACATACTACTGCTACTACAACTACTACTGCAAATACAGTAATAGTACTGCAATACTACCAGCTACTATTGCAGTACCACTGTACTAATACTACTTCTGCAACTACTGCTGCTACCATCACTACTAGAAGTAGTAGTTGTTGTAGTAGTAGTATTGTTTTATTAGTATCTTATTGTTTTTATTGGTATTATTTTTCAAAAAGAGGGGTAAACAGGTCTTTAACTATGGAACTAAAGTCTTAAGTTTTACTGTATTCTGGCTGACGTCGCCAATTCTCAGAAAACGAGAAATTAATACATTTTCTCTTCAAGCAGTACCCAGCAAGGAATAATCACACACTGATAATGAATTAGCAAGCACTGTCGGCCACTAGAGAAAGAACCTGCCCCTGACAATTAATAATTCACCCTGTGATTTACTTATACTAAAACCAGGCTCTTGCCTTCGTCTCAGCAAGTTAGCACGAACGATTTTGTTATGAATAAGAAAGTTCTGGCTTAACTACCAGTCCTGAATAATATTAAGAAAAGTTAGGTTAAAGTGGAAGCAAGGTAAAGTAATAACAATTTGGAAATATGAAACTCGATTTTACATTGAATCGAGCTCAAAAGAAAGACTGTAAATTTATTAATTACAATAAAAAGAATGTTTACGTTACAAAGGACTTAAAGCAAGTAAATTCGCTCACTCACGCACTCAAGCTACCTAACGCTCATAAATCTAGAAAATCGAAAGAAAATACTGGTAAAATGAGATATGGGGTCACAGATCTGCAAGAAGCCTGAGTGATCTGCTGTGCCAAGACAACGCCAAGACACCAGGGGTGGCCTCCGTTGTTGCACCGTCCTGCCAACATCCGCCTCTCGGGGTTGCCAGTCTCTGACTCGGTGGATGGAGAGGTACGGAGTCATAGAACAGCGAGACGACTGGGTGGTCTGCTGCCTTCGCTTATCGCTGCTGCGTCGCACTGCTCAGAAACCAACATCTGTTTGTCGGGGCTGCCGGTCTCAGACTGCCTTTGTTCTCCTGGGATGTGGGATGTAGCGGCGATCGTGGGAAGAAGGTGGAGCTTCCTCTCCCACCAATTACAGTGGCGAGGCAAACGATATATACATACTAATTTCGTTCAGTGATAAACTAATGTCTGTGCATATAAACAATCACTCCTAAAACAATGATTCATGTTTTGAGAATTTATTCCGGCCGAAGTGCTGACGCAGGACGAGTAGTAACTGAGCTAAGTTCACTGGGATTTCCACTAGAATTCGTAGACTCCCATATTAGCTTTTTTTCCATTAATAATATATTGTGACGAACTCGTGACATTATTATTATTATTATTATTATTATTATTATTATTATTATTATTATTATTATTATTGTCTCTACTACAACGTATGGTCCGTCCTGGTCCGAGGCTCTTTGTTCACTTGTTTAGTTAGTTCTTTTTACGGGGTGGGAAACTAACCCACCACCAACCCTTTTAGTCGCCTCATACGACAAGCAGGGATATTGTGGGAGTATTCTTGAAATCCCCCTACCCTCAGGGGGGTGAATGAATTTGGGACAATGTGTAGGAAGAGAAATCTGAGAGTTAATGTAAACAAGAGTAAAGTTATGGTATTCTTGAGGAATGAAGTCACAGAATGCACAGTGAGGTTGGATGGTGAGGATATGGAGAATGTGAGTGCATTCAAGTACTTGGGTTGTGTGATGAGCAAGGATGGAAGTTTGGGGGATGAAGTGCTTGAAAGAGTACAGCAGGGAAGGAAGGTTGTTGGTTCACTGAAAACGGTGATGAGAAATAAGGAGGTGAGTATGGAAGTTAAGAAGTCACTGCATGATAGTATTGTGATCCCTACCCTGACGTATGGAAGCGAGGCGTGGACCTTGCTAGAGGGGAACAAATCAAGAGTGAAAGCAGGGGAAATGATTTACCTATTGGAGAATATGGAGTGACTTGGAGGAATAGGTTGACGAACGAAGAAGTGAAGCAACGTTGTGCGGTGGAGGTGGTTGTGATTGAGAAAGTTAGGAGAAATACACTGAGGTGGTTTGGACATGTGGAGAGATGGAGAATGAAAGTCTGACTAAGAGGGTGTATGTAGGTGAAGTGGAGTGAGAGAGAGGGAGGGGGAAACCGAGGATGAGGTGGAGGGATGGAGTTGAGAGGTATATGAGGGAGGAGTGAGTGAGTTGGGAGGAGGGCAGCCAAATGGTGTGTGAAGGACCGACTTGTCTGCGGTCACACTTTGCGGGATTAGGGAGTCGGGCTATAGATAGATAGATAGATAGACCTCTACAAGTAGCGTTACTACTACTACTACTATTACTACCACTACTACTACTACTACTACTACTACTGCCACCACCACCACCACCGCCACTACTACTATTATTACTAACTTTTGATCTTAGAGAAACTGTCAGAAAGAAACAGAATAAGAAGTCTGCCACCACCACCATCACCACCACTACTACTATTATAATTTATTATTAAATTTTGATCTTAGAGAAGCTGTCAGAAAGAAACAGAGTAGGAAGTTGGTCAAAAATCAAATTAAAGGAAAAGGGGGGAAAATTAGAAGCAATGCTAGAAGAGATAATAAGCATCAAAAAATCTTCTAATAATAGTGTAGGGAAGTAGTAGAAAAAGATAAATAATATTGATCAAAAGATAGGAAGGCTATCAATGTCGATGGGAACGATGAAGAATAGTGAAAAAGAAAAAAGTTGCGGAACAAGCATAAATTTATACCAAGATTTAAGCACTATAGATGTACCAACCGTATTGTCTATATTATGAGTAGGAGGCCGCGGCTAGGCCTCTATAGGCCTGATTATTATTGTTAACATTGTTGTTGTTATTTGAGAAGAGCATGTGGAGTCACATGGAGAGACAGACTAACAAATGAAGAAGTGAAGAAGCGTTGTGGTGTGGATGTGAATGTAATAAGAAGCATTAGGAGAAACACACTGAGGTGGTTTGGACATGTGGAGAGGATGGAGAGTGAGAGACTGACGAGGAGAGTGTATGTGAGTGAGGTGGAGGGGGAGAAAGGGAGGGAGAGACCAAGGATGAGATGGAGGGATGGAGTGGAGAGTTGTGTGATAGAGCAGGGTGTGAGCTGGGACCAGGACAATGAAATGGCGTGGAACAGGGCGACATGGAGGCGATTTGTTTGTGGCCACCCCTTACTGGATTAAGGCGTCTGGCAATAGATAGATAGATAGGTAGTTATTATTATTATTATTATTATTATTATCCATCCATTACCCAATCCTATGTTGCCCCATGAGGAGCGTAGAATCCCCGGGCTATGGTCCTGACATTTAAGAAGAGAGTGACCAGCCTCACTCATCCCTGAGTGGCATTACATGAGCAATAAACCCCAATCACCCCTTGGATATAAACCTTCACCGGTTCAATCCGATTGGAGCACAATAATTACCCACTAAACCACCAGGCGCCAAAATTTGGTTATATGGTTACCACCCAGCGTAGTAAATGGTTTCCTGGTGTACAGGAAACCATTTGGCTTGTCACTCAGTGTAGAGTCACCCACAGGCAGAAGGAAGAGGAAAGAATGAAGGAATGAAAGACTGAAGAGGGAGTGTAATGTCATCCATAGGCAGAGGGAAGAGGAAAGAATGAAGGAAAGAAAGACAGAAGAAGATGGAAGGAAACAAGGATGGAGGAGAGGACAGGGCAGACAACCGAGAGCAGCACTACATTGAGTGAGTGGATGGTGGGCGCCCCCACCTACCACACATTATTATTATTATTATTATTATTATTATTATTATTACTGTTATTTTTGTTGTTGTTATCATTATTGTTGTTGTTATTATTGTCAGGACTCCATATTATAATTACAAATCATAATAGATAGATAGATAGATAGATAGACAGACAGATAGAAGCAGTAAGATAGGTATTGTGTCTGCAAGAATCGAGCAATGCTAAACATGCTTACACACTCTAATACTTGATAGGCACACGACAGTCCCTCGTGACCATACACACACATACGCACATACTCACACACAGGCTTCTAGAACATTTCAACAACAGTGTAACACACGTGACACGACCCCTGCTACACCAGAACTTAGGAAGCAGAGCTGAGAAGGAGGTTAGCCATAGAACCGACAGGTAGTGGAGAGAGTGAACAAGAAGAGGGGTCCAACTAGACTTACCGGTACTCAGTATATTAAGTCTCTGTAATACATATGCTGCTCAACTTTAGACTTTCTCTGAAGATAATAAATCAAGATCAACTCCCTGTATTTCATTTTTAACTCCTCCTGCTCTTCAATTATCAAAATAACAATAAAAACTCAAGACTCACTTATTACAAGAATAGAGAGTCACACTGGAGGCAGCGAACGTACGAACCTCGTCTACGAATCTACAGTGAATTTCTACAGAAGCAGGCGAGACTCTACAAGATTAGCTTCAGTTCTACAGTGAATTCCTACAAAATACAGCCTACGAGCCTACGAGCCTATGAGCCTACAAGTCTACAAAACAACTCTATAATCTTCACGTAACTTCAAGCAGCAGCAAGAAGAATAAAAAACAAAGCAAGTAAAGGAAAAGAAAGACCAAAGCAACAAGCACACAAAACCCCAACACTCTCTCCCGCCTACCTCCATCGCTGACGCAGAGGTCAAGACACACAGCAAAACACCAGAGCCACATTTATAACGCATCTTACTCACCTTTCTTCACCCAGGTTACGCATCGCTACTCAGTTACTCACCACAGCTACCAGTGTGGGAAGCCGACGTCACCATGTGTATCTGCTGAGATGACATCACCACGCGAGTTTGCTGACACAAGGCCACGCCAGTCAACGTGTGCTGACACTAGGCACTTCTCACCCACTACTCATTACTCATTATTCACATAGCTCCTACTCATACTCATTTATTTCCACAGTATTGAGTTGGGAATTCGACGTTCTATGCTGAGGTTTGCCTGTGACTACAGCTGTTAACCACCACATGCACCAGGCCATGGAATTTCCTGAGTAATATCGTCGATCAACACAGCCCTAGAATTATCAAGAGATCTTCACTCAACCCTGCATTTATCTTCCGAGATCGACAGTTGCATCGACACGCCTCTCCGATCTGTATCAAGTGGGTGAAATTATACGTACTCATTTCTTCTCAGTGCTAAAATTAGGTATATTCAACTCCTTTACTTATTTCTATATATACACTTATACACTCACTATCTATCATTTATTACAACTCATTTACTCATCTATTTAGTTAGGACATAAACAAAAGGCGTTATTTCATAACACTATACCTTAATGACAGGGATATTTTCGCCACCACCCACGTTAATACCAGACGATAAACACTTAGCGCCCACAGCGGATCCATAATTAGGAGAGCACCAAGGCAACACACCCATTGTACAAAACTCAACACAAACTAAAGATCAAGAAACAAATACGTCAGTTCTAGATGATGAGTGAGGACTTTGTCGCTGACTTGCACACATATGACAATATTCTTAACAGGGTTCACCGTTCAGGCCGAACTTATTCCACCATTCCCTCACACAACGATAAACAAGTCCAAGTTAAATTAACAGAGCAAACAGTGAAAATGAATAATGCAACAAATACCGCGGATCAAACATCCCCACCTTAAGTTTATGTTTATCATGACGATAAAACTGCCCAAAAATTCTCTGGCACAGAAAAAGATCGTATTGACGTCATTTCATTGGTCAGTCAGTGCGAACAAATCTTTATCAAAAGACACATACTAGATGAACAAGAGAAAATTGCCATTTTTTCATCTTGCATAAGCCAGGAAAGATGTCCAGCAAGCAATTTACCAAGGTCAGATAAGCTCCTCAAGGCTAAGACATATGATGAATTTAAAGCTGAATTTTTGAAGAAATTTTCTGGAGGTATGAACTTCTTGCCAGGTATAATTCCAGAATTACATAAGATTGTAGATCATGTAAGGGAGCACACTACAAACCATGTGCTCAGTGAAATAACTGCTGATGTCTCCACAATCAAAAGAACATTATTAGTTAGTTTGGAAAACTCAAACTGGATAACAGATGATGGAAAGATGTCCCCAGACCTCGTCGTGGACATCATTGGTTATGTAGCTGCCTTGTGTAAATTACCTGATAGGACCCTTAAGATCGCCAAGACGATCGCGTACACCCCAGGCATGTGCTTACTAGACTTAATGAACGAGGTAGAGATGCAGTGCAGTAAAGCAGGGATGATCGACACACACGCACATTCTAGTAGAATGAGAGTACCTGAGACAGTATCAGCAGTGAAAACATCTACAACGACCCCAAACAGAGAACAAAATCGATCGCGACCCGAAAGCAGGCAGAGCAAACAACTAAACGTGTCGAGGGTTCGATCACAAACACCAGGCTACAGGCAGTTTCATAAGTTTTCGCGCAGCCTGAGCAGATCTCGCGCCACAAACAACACTACATATGGGAAGTCACCTTGTAGGTCACAGTCAAGAGATAGGTTCATTCTATGTCATTATTGTCCAAAACCAGGACACACAAGAGATGAATGCTTTATCAAAACAAAAGAGGATAGACAAAAGACACAAGGATTTGGTCCCTACTGTAGGCATCATAGATGCCAAGGGCACTGGACCAGTAACTGCAAAACAGTAGGAAAAATTGTGTCTATGTTCAAATCGGGGGAAGACCAAGTCATGACAAAAAACGAACAAACGTAAAGAAGAGCAAGTCTAAAATTCACATAGGAGGCATGTTGGGAAATGAGTTTATCTTGATACCAGCTGTATGTGAGGATCAAAACGTTTCCTTATTTTTAGACACAGGCTCTCCAGTGAACTTAATAGCACAAGAAGAAATAAATAGAATTTTTAAAAATAAGAAGAAAATAACTTTTCTGGAAGAAGCTGATTTAGATTTATATACAGTAGATGGGAAAAAAATCACAGTAAAAGGTATGATAAGGTTAAATATCAGTTTCACAGAGACTACAAGACTAATCTCTGGATTTTTCTATATCGTTCAAAACTTAGCAATTAAAGCTCATATGTTACTAGGCTGAAGATGCATGAGAACAGAGAAAATAACTTTACTTCCACAAATGAATGGAATAGACAATGACAATGAATTCATAGAGAAAATACCATCAGAGCCCTCACTGATTAGTAAAAGAGAACCAAAAAGAATTGGTAATATTAAAAGCTTAAACAAACATACACAAACAGATGAGTGTATAGATCCACTCACACCACCAGTCCCAGCCTCCATAATTAGAGACCCAGATAACAGTACTGATTTATCAGTTTTTCCCGCCCATCTCACCAATGATTTAGTTATACCACCTAATTCCTATATGAAAGTTACCATAAAGAGCAAATTACGAAATAGTACTGTTCTTGTCTTAGAAGAATTATGTAAAGTAAAGGGATTGTCAGTAGAAAACGCATTATGTCAAATGAACGACGAAGGGCAAACTCAGATATTCATAATTAATCACATGAATGGGAAAGTACAGTTGAAAAAGGGGACTTGCATAGTTAATATTGAAAAATGTCCCGCTCCCGTGAAGGAAATAGTTATAACTGGAGTCACAAGTGAGATAAAATCTACGGATAGAGAAAGCATAAAAGAGAATTTGATGAAGAAATTGATTTGTTAACCCTGCTGGAAACACACAGGGACACCGTAGCATTGCCCGGAGAACAATTAGGGTGTACTAACCTGATTAATCACAAGATTAATGTGCACCCAGAAACACCACCAATTTTCGTACCAGCCTACCGCATCCCACAATCTCAACGTACACTTGCAAATCAGTATGTCGATGAAATGTTAAAACTTGGAATTATTGAACCTTCAGTCTCCCCGTTGAATGCCCCATTATTCTTCGTGCCCAAACGAAATGGAGAAATGCGCGTGGTAGTAGATTACCGTAAACTAAACAATCACACAATCCCAGACCGATTTCCCATGCCATTGATAAGCGACGTTCTACAGAATATTGGACCGGAAAATAATACATTTTCCACAATCGATCTACTAAATGGCTATTACCAAATACCGGTTGAACAGGAGTCACGTAAATACACTGCCTTTTCCACAAATAGAGGACACTACCAATATACAAGGATGCCGATGGGACTGAGGGCAGCCCCAGGCACATTCCAGCATCTTATGGATTACGTATTGTCTGGAATTTTAGGACAAGGAATATTTGTTTATCTTGACGATATTATAATCGCAACGAAAAATAATACAGAACATCTCAAGAAATTAGACTTATTCTTACAAAAGCTTAGTGATGCTGGTTTAAAAATTAAGCTTTCTAAATGCAAATTTTGCTTTAAGGAAATAAATTTCTTAGGCCACAAATTAAGTTCTAATGGTATTCACACCACTGATGACAAAATACAGGCAGTGAGAGACTTTCCTGAACCCACTACGACTAACAAAGTTTGACAATTTTTAGGTCTAGCTGGGTACTATAGGTCATTCGTACCACAATTCTCTTATATAGCCTTTCCTCTATTCCAGCTACTCAAAAAAGATGCTATATTCCAATGGGAAGAAGAACAAAAAAAAAACATTTAACAATCTAAAAATTAAACTAACAAATGCACCTTGTTTGGCATATCCGGATTTCATAAATTCATTTATTATCTGTACAGACGCATCAGTTAAAGGATTAGGGGCTGTACTGATGCAGGAAGATAAAAGAGGAATCAACCAATTGCATTTGCCAGCAGACAAACAAAAGGTGCAGAGAAAAATTATTGCACTACAGACTTAGAGGCACTTGCAGTGGTTTTGCATTACAAAAGTTTCGAGATTTGGTATATGGTTACGAAATCCACTTATTCACCGACCATAAACCACTAGTGGGTATGTTTAAAGAAAAACTCCTCTCTGGGAGGAGAGCAAGATGGAACTACAATGTACAAATTTATTATATACAAGGTAAAATGAACATAGTAGCTGACGCATTATCTAGGAACCCGAACACAATTCAGGTCGCGGCACTAGATCTCAAAGGAAATATCCCAAACCACAATGATATCGCAAAAGCACAAAGACTTGACCCAATATGGTCTAAAGTTATATACAAGTTAGAAAGTGGAGATGGCATACAATTACCCAAACTACATGTACCACTCGAACAATTCACAATAGTCAATAATACTTTATACAAGATCAACCCGAAACAACCAAAACGCCAAAGAAATACTAACCAGTTGGTAGTACCTAATGACATGATACCCCTAGTATTACGAACGATACACGATAGCCCACATGCAGGACATCCTGGAAAGGATAAGACATTCAAACAAGCCCAGCTGTTATATTACTAACCTTCATTACGAAAAGATATAAACAATCATATAGACAGATGCGAATCATGTGCAAAACACAAAGGATACCCAATCACACTTGCACCGATGGGTAATTACCCTGTACCACATCAACCACGGGACGTTGTCGCTGTTGATTTACTCAAGATGCCATTATCATACAATAATAACCAATATCTATTCGTAGCAACGGATCATTTTTCCCGTTATGTCATTTTAGCTCCAATTAAAGATAAAACAGCAGAGACAGTAGCAAAGGCAATAACAGATAATGTAATATGTCGCTTTACTACCCCAAAGGTACTAATAAGTGATAATGGAGGAGAATTTAATTCTGATATCTTACAAGAAATATGTAAACAATACAACATCAAAAAGGTTAATGTTTTAGCCTATCACCCACCATCCAATGGGTTAGTAGAGAGAAAAAACAAAAAAGTATTAGATGTGCTACGACACATTCTCAGTGAAAATTATGCAAGCTGGGATGATTGGATTCCCAGAGCAGAAGCCTCAATTAATGGATCTATAAATAAATCCATAGGTGACACACCACATTTCATTGTATATGGGACAGATAAAAAACTACCATATGAGCTCCTAACAGGTCACAGTCTGCCCATATACAATTACGATGATTATTCTAAACTCCGTTTACGTGAATTCCAGGACATACACAAAAGAGTCAAAAAACAATTAACGATGTCCAAGAAAGAAATGACGAAGGCATTTAACAAGAAGGCAAGAGATTCACCTATCAGCTTAGGAGACAATGTTTATGGTATCATTCATATGAGAGACAATAAATTATCCTCAAAATTTGAGGGCCCATACAGAGTAATTAACATAAAAGCAAAGTTTTAATTAAGTCACTGTCTAGTGGCGAAGAGAAACAAGTTCATATTGACCATTTAAAACGAGTTTCAAGGGAACTATCCAATAATTATTCAGCATCGGATACAACCGAACAAGCGAACTTAACTCAAAAAACCAATCAAGAAAACAACAATAATTACAAAAATAAATTAAGGTCATATACCAAACAATCGAACATAGGTGCAACTGTTCCAATAAAATCTACATTACATCATTTACGAGAATTAAATATCGATTTAAACTCCTTCTATAAATGAAATAACAATCAACCGTAACGCACATCATCACTATCAACGACCACAGCATGACCATATTAGGAAATTAATAGATTTTTTTGTCGGTAGGTGGCGATGAAGGGACTTACGGATTCTCCTCTACATAGCAAGAGGATATGCGCACTTAGACCCCCAACACATAGTACGGCAAGGATGCCTCATAGCTCCAACGGCCACGACTTCAATCGTAAAGGACGTCATGAGTACTGAAATAAGTCTGGATTACTTGTATGAGTTACCTTCTTATCTAGAAAATACCGCAATACCAATGCGAACCCTGGACTTCATGATAGGAGGCTATGTTTCACAAGCACATAACACAAAGGAAGTGGATGAAATAGTGAAGTTAGCGAAATGGAAAATAGAACAGGCTAAGTCAACTATGCTCATCATGATCCAAGATCTTCCATCTTATGGAACGGAGGTATTGAGCGACAAGAACAACATCACACGTACTCGCCAAAAGTGAGGTTTGTTCTACCTGGGTGGCACAGTTCTTGGGAACATCTTTGGATTGGCTACAGAGGAAGATCTTAAAGAAATAAACAACAAATTTAATAAAATAGCTCAGGTACTAACATACCAAGATAAATTCATCACAGGACATAACTCAGCAATGAAGACAATTGTGAAAAATCTGAAAAAGGCAGAAAACATAGCTCTCGAAAGTGTAGATAAAATAAATGACATGGAAGGTAAAATAACACTTTTCCAACACTTCTCCATCATCACAGAACATATTGACACAATTCTACTACAATTAGACAACACTAGAGTTCGTTACAGGGCACTTATGCAAGGAATTTCGAATGCTGGTGATGGCAAGATCACAATTGACTTACTCTCAGTTCATGAGCTACGTCAGATAATTAGTCAAGGCATACATAAACATATACTGAAGCCTTTGTTCCGAAGTAGGGAATTCATGCAATATTATCCATATTTAGAAGCAACACTAACACCAACACCAGTAGTAGTTCATGTACCATTCATAACTGAAGACCTGTTCACAGTATACCAAATACACCCCATAACTTCTAAGAATAATAACACTTTGGTCATCATCAACATCAATACAGACACCGAACTCATCATGGTCTCCAAGAGATGGAACACTGTCACTTTCGCAAGTGAATCAACGAATGAACGAAAGTGCCGCACATCCTTACATGCTGTTCATCTTTGTCCTGCGTACATTTTCACGTTTCAGCCTACTGATACAGTCCCTTGTGAAATGGCTATCATCAGAAATAACAATATGCATCATCACTGTAACTTCACTTTTGCTCCAGATAAGCTTGTACACCATCAATGCATCGGACACTCACAGTTTTTATATTTCACTCATAACACATCAGTTTACACAGTCTGTCCAGATATACCACCATCTCATACTTCAGCCTCAGGATTATACATAGCACCAGACTACTGTGCGGTATTTACACCATCCATGTCCACTTTATCCACCATCAATCACAACGCCATCCTCAATCATACACACAAACATTTCCACCCACTGCCTGATATGGACTTAAACATGAGCACAAGTATTAAGTTGACTTCACCTAAGTTTGAAAGTATGCAACTGATCAATGAAACAATGAAGCCCTGGGAAGATTTGAGTTTGAGTATGTTCAACCCATATTATGCGTGTAGCCCAGCACCTACTGTCTTTATAATCTTCTGTATTGTATTTGCAGTAGTGCTGTTCGCAGTGCACAGAATGCATGCAAGAATTGCAAATTTGGAGTCAGTATTTAGTGGGGGCAGAGTTAACATCCAAGTTAACCCCCCAGAATGAAGAGTACATATTTTGTATATAGTATTAATTATATATATATATATATATATATATATATATATATATATATATATATATATATATATATACACACAAAGAAGAATGACCCATGATATAGAAGTATGCTGTACCAGTAGCATTATCTTTAAATGAAATATTAATAGCTCTTACCATAATCTTAACTTTAAACAATTTTTTTTTCTTGCATGTATGCATTTACTGCAATAACCAATTTACAAACTGTATTACAGTTAAATAGTTTAACTTTAGTGCATTTATTCAAATATGTATTCAACTTGTTTAAAATTTAATATTACTAGATCATTGCAATTTAATCATGAATATTATATGTATACAATATTATAATCAATATTATGTACTAATTGATTAGCATATGTCAATGACAATTACTGCCGGGGGACCTCCAGCACGTGACCGAGCAGTGTCAGGACTCCATATTATTATTACAAATCATAACAGATAGATAGATAGATAGACAGACAGATAGAAGCAGCAAGACAGGTATTGTGTCTGCGAGAATCGAGCAATGCTAAACATGCTTACACTATCTAATGCTTGATAGGCACACGACAGCGCCTCGTGACCATACACACATATACACACATACTCACACATAGGCTTCTAGAACATTTCAACAACAGTGTAACACAGGTGACGCGACCCCTGCTACACCAGAATTTAGGAAGCAGAGCTAAGAAGGAGGTTAGCAATAGAACCGACAGGTAGTGGAGAGAGTGAACAAGAAGAGGGGTCCAAGTAGACTTACTTAGTATATTAAGTCTATGTAATACATACGCTGCTCAACTTAAGACTTTCTCTGAAGATAATAAATCAAGATCAACTCCCTGTATTTCATCTTTAACTCCTCCTGGTCTTCAATTATCAAAATAACAATAAAAACTCAAGACTCACTTATTACAAGAATAGAGAGTCACATTATTATTATCTACTGCCAGATGCGTTAATTCCGTAAGGGGTGGCCCCCCAAAATCGCCTCCATGTCGCCCTGTCACCCACCATTTCACTGCCCCGCACCCAGCTCACACACCCTCTCTCATATACCTCTCCACTCCATCTTTCCATCTCATCCTCGGCCTCCCCCTTCCACTCCCTCCCTCCACTCACTCACATACACTCTCCTTGTCAATCTCTTGCTCTCCATCCTCTCCACAAGGCCAAACCACCTCATTGTATTTCTCCTAACGCTTGGTGTCACATTCACATCCACACCACAACACTCCTTCACTTCCTCATTTGTCAGCCTGTCCCTCCATGTGACTCCACATGCACCTCTCTAATAATTCATTTCCACCGCTCTCACTCTTGGCTTGTGTCTCTTCAACAAGGTCCAAGCTTCACTTCCATACGTTAGAGTTGGTATCGCAATGCTGTCATTCATTAACTTTTTCACTTCCATGCCCACATCGCTGTTTCTTATAACTGCTTTCAAAGAACCAGCAACCTTTCTTCCCCGTTTACCGTTTCAGGCACTTCACCCGCTAAACTTCCATCCTCACTCATCACACTACTCAAGTACTTAAACACACATTTTCCATTTCCTCCTCATCAAACCTCACTGTACATTCAATGGCTTCATTTCTCTCAAAGACCATAACTTTACTCTTCCCTACATTCACCTTTTTATTCCTTTTCTTACACACTCCCCCAGATTCAATCACCAAACCTTGCAGCTCCCATTCGTCTTCACTTAACAACACAATATTCTCTGCAAACAATAGTACAGGCCCTCTCTCATTAGGGCCGTTCTAACATCCTCTGCCCTACCTGGTATATCTTTTATAACCTCATCCATATTCAGGTTGGACAGCCATGGAGACATGACACACCCCTGTTTGAACCCAACCTTCAAATAGAAAAATTCACTCAGTTCACTGTCCACACGCACTGCAGCCTTAGCACCCTATTATATACTCTTCACAGCATTCGACAACTTCCCATTTATTATTATTATTATTATTATTATTATTGTTGTTGTTGTTGTTGTTGTTGTTGTTAGGAGTAGTAGCAGTATTGGTAGTAGCAGTAGTAATTCAAGTAGCAGAATCATTATCATCATCATCATTATTATTATTAAAATGGTTTCCTGTACACTACGCTGGGTGGTAACCGTATAACCAAATTTTGGCGCCTGGTGGTTTAGTGGGTAATTACGGTGCTCCAATTGGATTGACCCAGTGAAGGTTTATATCCAAGGGGTGGTTGGGGTTTATTGCTCACGTAATGCCAAGTCAGGGATGAGTGAGGCTAGTCACTCTCATCTTAAATGTCAGGACCAACTTGCCTAGCTCTGGGCTCGTACGCTCCTCATGCAGCAACGTAGGATTGGATGATGGATGGATGGATGGATGGAATATTATTATTATTATTATTATGTTTATGTTTATGGTTCATTATTGTTTATTATTATTATTATTGTTGTTGTTGTTGTTGTTCTTGTTTTTATTGCTGTTATTGTTAATATTGTTGTTTTTGTTGTTGTTGTTATAATCATTATCATTACCAAACGCTTATACTCAACATACAAACGACATATAGTAGTTAGACGTATATATTAATACTTAACCCGTCTACTCCGAACTGTTCCCTACGACGCAGACAAGCCATTTAAACTAGGCTACTAGCAAAAGCAATATACACACTAAATGGAGTGAAGGGGTAAGTCACCACCAGAAAGGGGATAAGGGTGAAATTATTGGGAGGGGAGAGTGAAGAAAAATTACAGTTATGAGAGAGAGAGAGAGAGAGAGAGAGAGAGAGAGAGAGAGAGAGAGAGAGAGAGAGAGAGAGCGTTAAAAGGAAGGTGACAAGGTTGCACACTAAGAATGTGTCACTGGTCTTAATAGCACATCATCTCTGTATGTCTGTCTGTCTGTTTGTCTCTCTCTTTCTCTCTCTCACCTTTTTTCTTCCTCCCTTGTCCATTTTTTCCCTTCTCTCTCACACACTTTTTCTTCTCCTCCACACTTTCTTCTTTCACTGACCTAAATATGGCCGTCGTCCTCCTCCTTCACGTCCTCCTCCTTGTCCTTCTCGTCCTCTTATTCATCATCATCATCCTCTCCATCTCTTCCTACATATTCTCATCTCTCCCTCCTTCCCCGTTTCCCTCTTGGTTGAGAGAGAGAGAGAGAGAGAGAGAGAGAGAGAGAGAGAGAGAGAGAGAGAGAGAGAAGGGAAGTAATTGTAAAAAGGGAGTGAGTGGTTAAAAATACCTGGAAATAGGAGGAAATATTTTAAAGTTTAGAGAGACTGTAGAACTATAAAGTTTTATGGTGTGGTGAAACGTGGTGTACCGCAGTGATGTGTAATATGTAATGTGCTGTGGTGTGGTGTGGTGTAGTGTGGTGTAGTGCGTTGAGGCGTTGCGTGGCATGGCGTGGCTTGGCATATAGTGGTGTGGCGTGGCGTCGAGAGGTATGTTCTGGTGTGGTGTTGTGTGGTATGGTGCAGAGTTGTGTGGTGTGGTCTGGAGTTGTGTGGTGTGGTATGGTTCGGTGTGTAGTTCTATGGTGTGGTATGGTGCGGTGTGTAGTTGTGTGGTGTGGTGTGGTATGGTTTGGTGTAGAGTTGTGTGGTGTGGTATGGTGTGATATGGTGTGGAGTTGTGAGGTGTGGTATGATGCAATGTGGTGTTGAGTTGTGTGGTGCGGTATAGTGTGGCGTAGAGTTGTATGGTTTGGTGTAGAGTTTTGTGGTGTGGTATGGTGCTGTGTGGAGTTGTGTGGTGTGTTATGGTGCAGTGTGGAGTTGTGTGCTGTGGTATGGTGCGGTGTGGAGTTGTGTGGTGTGGCATGGCGCGATGTGGATTAGTGTAGTATAGTATGCTTTGGTGTAGAATTGTGTGGTGTGGTGTGGTATGGTGCGGTGTGTTGTGTGGTGTGGCATGGTGCTGTGTAGAATTGTGTGGTGTGGCATTGTGTGGTGTGGCATTGTGTGGTGTGGAGTTGTGTGGTGTAGTATCCCTTGGTGTAGAATTGCGTGGTGTGGTGTGGTATGGTGTAATGCGGTGTGGAGTTGTGTGGTATGGTGGGGTGTGGAGTTGTGTGGTGTAGTATGTTATGGTGTAGAATTGTGTGGTTAGTATGCTTTGGTGTAGAGTTGTGTGGTGTGGTGTGGTATGGTGCGGTGTGGAGTTGTGTGATGTGGTTATGTGCATTGTGGAGTTGTGTGGTGTGGTATGGTGCGGTGTGGAGTTGTGTGGTGTGGCATGGTGCGGTGTGGAGTTGTGTGGTGTGGCATGGTGCGGTGTGGAGTTGTGTGGTGTAGTATCCCTTGGTGTAGAATTGCGTTGTGTGGTGTGGTATGGTGCGGTGTGGAGTTGTGTGGTATGGTGCAGTGTGGAGTTGTGTCGTGTTATATGGCGCTCTGTGGAGGTGTGTGGTGTAGTATGGTACAATGTGGTGTGCAGTTGTGTGGTGTGGAATGGTGCAGATTGCAGTTGTGAGGTGTGGTATGGATCGGTGTGTAGTTGTGTGGTGCAGTATGGTGAGGATTAGAGTTTTGTGGTGTGGCATGATGCGGTGTGGTGTGACATGGTGCGGTGTGGAGTTGTGCGGTGTGGCATGGTGCGGTGTGGAGTTGTGCGGTGTGGCATGGTGCGGTGTGGAGTTGTGTGATATGGCATGGTGCGGTGTGGAGTTGTGTGGTGTGGTATGGTGCTGTGTGGAGTTGTGTGGTGTGTTATGGTGCAGTGTGGAGTTGTGTGGTGTGGTATGGTGCGGTGTGGAGTTGTGTGGTGTGGTATGGCGCGGTGTGGATAAGTGTGGTGTACTATGCTTTGGTGTAGAATTGTGTGGTATAGTGTGGTGTGGTGCGGTGTTTTTTGTGGTGTGGCATGGTGTTGTGTAGAATTGTGTGGTGTGGCATGGTGTGGTGTGGAGTTGTGTGGTGAAGTATGTTTTGGTGTTGAATTGTGGGGTGTAGTATGCTTTGGTGTAGAATTGTGTGGTGTGGTGTGGTGTGGCATGGTGCGGTGTGAAGTTGTGTGGTGTACCATGGTGCGGTGTGGAGTTGTGTGGTGTGTTATGGTGCAGTGTGGATTGTGTGGTGTGGCATGGCGCGGTGTGGATTAGTGTGATGTTGTATGCTTTGGTGTAGAATTGTGTGGTGTGGTTTGGTATGGAGTAATGCGGTGTGGAGTTGTGTGGTATGGTGCGGTGTGGAGTTGTGTGGTGTAGTGTGTTTTGGTGTAGAATTGTGTGGTGTAGTGTGTTTTGGTGTAGAATTGTGTGGTGTAGTATGCTTTGGTGTATAATTGTTTGGTGTGGTGTAGTATGGTGCGGTGTGGAGATTTGTAATGTGGTATGGTGCCGTGTGGAGTTGTGTGGTGTGGCATGGTGCGGTGTGGAGTTGTGTGGTGTGCTATGGTGCCGTGTGGAGTTGTGTGGTGTGGCATGGTGCGGTGTGGAGTTGTGTGGTGTAGTATCCCTTGGTGTAGAATTGCGTGGTGTGGTGTGGTATGGTGTAATGCGGTGTGGAGTTGTGTGGTATGGTGCGGTGTGGAGTTGTGTCGTGTTATATGGCGTTGTGTGGAGGTGTGTGGTGTAGTATGGTTTGGTATAGAGTTGTGTGGTGTAGTGTGGTACATTGTGGTGTGGAGTTGTGTGCTGTGGTATGCTGCACTTTGTAGTTGTGTGATGTGATATAGTTTGATACAGTGTGGAGTTGGTGGTATGGTTTGGTACAGTGTGGAGTTGTGTGGTATGGTTTGATACAATGTGGAATTGTGTGGTATGGTATGGTATACTGTGGAGTTGTGTGGTATGGTTTGGTACAGTGTGGAGTTGTGTGGTATGGTTTGGTACACTGTGGAATTGTGTGGTATGGTTTGGTACACTGTGGAGTTGTGTGGTATGGTTTGGTACAGTGTGGAGTTGTGTGGTATGGTTTGGTACAGTGTGGAGTTGTGTGGTATGGTTTGATACAGTGTGGAGTTGTGTGGTATGGTTTGGTACAGTGTGGAGTTGTGTGGTATGGTTTGGTACAGTGTGGAGTTGTATGGTATGGTTTGGTACTGTGTGGAGTAGTTGTGGTATGGTTTGGTACAGTGTGGAGTTGTGTGGTATGGTTTGGTACAGTGTGGAGTTGTGTGGTATGGGTTGGTACACTGTGGAATTGTGTGGTATGGTTTGGTACAGTGTGGAGTTGTGTGGTATGGTTTGGTTCAGTGTGGAGTTGTGTGGTTAGGTATGGTGTTTTGTTGGGTACTGGAAAGAGGATGGCATTCATAGTAATAATGGCTGAAACACGTAACCATGTTGTATGAAAGGTGGCGTCGTGAAAAGGTGTTATTTTGGCGTAGACGGGATGGAGTGGTGTGTCATGAAGAGAGATAAGTAGGGCGATAGATAGGTAGGTAGATGGATTGAAAGAGAGAGAATAAACAATTCATGAAGGCTAGGTTGAATTACAAAGAGAATGTACGAATATAGAGAAAAGGGAAGAAGAAAAGTAGTGTAGTGTGGGGATAATACGCATTATTTTGGTGTGGTGTGGTGTGGTACGGTGTGGTGTGGTGAGGGTACTGTACGCGAGAGGTGACGTGTTGCGAAGGACAGGATGTGAATATTAATAATGCCTAGAATATATAACATTGTGGCTTGGGAAATGTGGTGAGAGAGAGAGAGAGAGAGAGAGAGAGAGAGAGAGAGAGAATTATAAATCGAAGAAAAGGGGGGAGAAATATGATGAAGATTGAAAAGGAGAGAGAGAGAGAGAGAGAGAGAGAGAATTATAAATCGAAGAAAAGGGGAGAGAAATATGTTGAAGATTGAAAAGGAGAGAGAGAGAGAGAGAGAGAGAGAGAAAGAGAGTTGAAGGAAAAAGCAATTTGGTGAAGACCAGTGGAAGAAAACAGATTACAGGGTGAACAAAACAGGAAAAAGATTTATAAATTAAGTAGAGAAGGAAGAGGCAAGGAGCTAAAGGACTGATAAAGGAGAGGGATAAGACAAATAAAGAGAAAGAGAAAAGAGGAATGGTAGGAGAGGAAGAGGGAAGAGAAAAAACAGGACAGAAAGAAAGAGAGAAAATAGGAGAGAAAGAGGGGAAAGAAAGGGAAAAGAGGAAAAAGAAGAAAGAAAAGGGAAAAAGAGGGAAGAGGCAAAAGAAGTGAAAATAGGAAAAGAAGAAAGCAGAGAAAGAGGAGAGAAACAAGGAAAAGAGGAGAGAAAACGGGCGAAAAGGAGAAAATGAGGGAAGAAGGGGAGAAGAGGGAAAAAAAAAAGAGGACAAAAAGAGGCAACAATAGGAATAGAAAAAAAAAGGGAAAAAGGAAGAGAAAAAGTGGGAAGAAAAGGATGAGAAAAAGAGGGAAGAAAATGAGGAGAAAAAGAGGGGGAAATTAGGAGAAAGAGAGGGAAGAAAAGGAGGAGGAAAAGAGGAAAAAAAGAAGAGTAAGAGATGAGAAAGGAGAAAAAGATGGAAGAAAAGAAGAAAAAGAGAGAAGAAAAGGAGGCGAAAAAGATTGAAAACAAGGACGAGAAAGGGAGGGAAAGAAAAAGAGAAAGAAAGAAGTAAGGTGGGAAAAATAGGCAAGAGATGAAGGAGGAAAGAGGTACCACGGGAGGGATCCTAGCTTCTTGAAGGGCCTAAGTGGAGAGAGAGAGAGAGAGAGAGAGAGAGAGAGAGAGAGATGTCACCACCTGGTTTCCACTTGTCCATTGTTCTCCTTGTCCACTGATTGCCTCTCCTCATTCCAGCCGTTCCCGTTCCAGTCGTTCTCATTCCAGTTACTTCCATTGCAGTCATTCCTATTCCAGCTCGCATTCCAGCCGTTTCCTTTATATTCGTTCCTGTTCCAGCCGTTCACATTCCAGTCCATTCTATTCCACTGGGTGCAGGAAAGGGATGCATTCATGTGGTGGCACTGATATAATAAAAGCCAAAACCTTCGCCCACGAATGCTTATCCCCCGCCATCACTAAAACTGGATCAGTAATCCTCTGGCAATCGAGGTATATCATCGCAACTTGTCTAAAATCGAAAAAGATAGTCTTAGGATTTTGATGTTTACCCCTAGTCATAAATTACTCTGACATTCAGGAACCTGAAGTCAGTGGTATTGTGCTGGTGGAAGTCATGGACTATAACAGGCCTTTGAATAATTTCTAATAATCTATCACTTTGTATGAGTCAAGGTATTTTATTCACAGCCAGCCAAGAACTTGGCTCATTTCTGGCACAACGCAAGAGATCATGATACACGAGCATGTCCTTCAAAAATATCGTCTCCTACACCTGAATTAGTGCACAGGCAGGGGCCACTAGTACGTGGTTACCTCTGTCATTTTCTTTGCACATTACACATAACCAAATCTATCATTTTTATGAGATACACAGTACATTTCATCACTAATATGTAAATGGACACGTTCCATAGGCCGTTACCTGTGCACTAAGGTGTAGCAGACGGTGTTTCCCTTACGAAAACACGCTGCAGTGGGTCAGTTTTTCACTGTCTTTTCACAGAAATCATAGCCAAGTATATCAATACATGGGATACACAGTATATTTCACAAAAATAAAATAAAAATGCAAATGTTCCTAACCTCGCTTTGCTTTTCGCTACCGTTGTGCTAGGTCAGGTGTACAACACACACTCTTCATTGCGAGGACGTGGGTCATATTTTCACTGTCTTTTCACATAAAACATAGCCAAATATATTAATACATGTGGATACACAGTATATTTCACACACACACACACACACACACAAATGTAAATGCACGTGTTCCTAACCTCGCATTGCATTTCGTTACCTTTGTGCTAGTTCAGGTGTACGACACACACTCTTCATTATGAGCACGTGGGTAATTTTTTTCGCTGTCTTTTCACATAAAACATAGCCAAATATATCAATACATGGGATACGCAGTATATTTCACACAAAAAATTTAAATGCACGTGTTCCTAACCTCACGTTGCATTTCACTATTTTGTGCTAGTTCAGGTGTACGACACACACTCTTCATTACCAGCACGTGGTTCAGTCTTTTACGTTATTTCCACATAATACGTAGCCTAATCTATAAGTATATGAGATCTATCTATCTATCTATAGCCCGACGCCCTAATCCCGCAAAGGGTGGCCGCAGACAAAACGCCTCCAAGTCACTCTGTCACCCACCATTTGACTCCCCTCCCCCCAACTCACCCCCCCCTCCCTCATATACCTCTCAACTCCATCCCTCCACCTCATCCTCGGTCTACCCCTCCCTCTCCCTCCCTCCACCTCACCTACATACACCCTCTTAGTCAGATACACAATATATTTCACCAATGAAATGTAAATGCACGTCCTACGTATGTCAATTACGTGGCTCATACCTGGGCAGTAAGGTGTAGCAGACGATGATTTCTAGAGGAGCACGTGGTTCATTTTCACTTTCTTTTCACCTTAAAATAATAAAATATATCACTGTATGAGATACACAGTGTATTTCACCAATGAAATGTAAATGCACTTGTTCCTAACCTAGCATTGCATGTTGCTACCTTTGTGCTGACTCAGATGTACGAGACGCACTCTTTCCTACATGCAATTGGGTCAGTCATTTACTGTCTTTCACATAGAACATAACCAAATCTATCAATATATGAGATAAACAGTATATTACATCACAGCAAGTACAAGTACGTGGTCCTTACTTATCCGCTAAGGTGTAGCAGATGATGTTTCCCTTACCTGAAGATGCTGCCGTGTTTATGATTTTATTTCACAATACAGTACACATAATCAATCCATCATTTTATGAGACAAACAGTATATTTCACCACAACAGTACCTGAACGTGTTCTGTATGTCACATCTGCGATACCTACCTAAGGTATTGCAGACGATATTTTCCAACGAGCACGTGGTGCAGTGTTTACGTTCATCCACACAAGCGTACAATAAACATATCAATAACACTCATGCTTCATTTCACGCAGAAAACATACGGAATATATATAACAATATGATAAAATCAAATATCCCTATAAATCTCCTCTATTTTATCCCCTGCTGACAATGGTGTGCCGTGGCTGTAAGGCGTACGTGACTCCTGCCCTAGCCAATATTTCATCACGTACACTTTATTGTACAATAACACTATCCACCATATATCAGCATAAAACAAGGACTTCATCAACACCTTGCCAAATATTCTGTTCAAGACAATGCCGTGTTGTCTGGCAGTTTCCCGCCTCCCTCTGCTAAATGTTTCACCGTGTCCTTCCTCACTAGCTATTGCACACTATATTCACCTGATTCTCTGTCACTGTTATTCAATGGCTGAATGCTCACACTGGATGCAGGGTAGAGGGAGTGTAGTTGTTGGGACACGCCAAAAAACAGGGTAGGCCTAGCACAATCTTTGTTCGGCCAACGGCTGATAACAGCCAGGAATGATTCACAAAAACCTAATTCCCTATTGCAAACACCAAATCTAATCACAATAGTGCCCAAAATGTAAACACAAGCACTCCCGGGACGGGGTAAATAGAAAACAATTTAAATGCCCAGCTGCGTGCTACCAGCTCCCTCGACAGCTGATGTGGAACTAATCAACCTGCCCATGCTGCCGTGCGTCTCGGGCCCCGAGGTTGCCAAGTCATTACTTTTGACAAGAAGGACGTGAACTATGATGCGTCCAAAAATGATGCCGATTGGATGAAAACTTTTTCTCCAACAAAGATTTTTATGATCTTATGACAACAAACGCATCATCAAGTATAGTCGCAGACACGCCCAAATGATGACAAATTCATCATCGTGTGAGGAGGGGTTAACCAGCCATCTATCTATCTATATACCTAGGCTGCTTCCCCCAAGGAAAGGGAGGTAGCCGAGACAGGACGACTCACTCTCCATTTACTCATCCATTCAAACACATTTATTCGCATCTTAGCCCCAAAGGGGAGAACGGACAGATCCTCACTGCATCACAACGCACAAGGGTCAACTGCGCAATGCAATCAGTGACATCCACAGCAGGGCCCGACAGCAGAACTGGTTTACCCCTGCCACATCATAACAGACCCATCCCCTTACCCGCACCTGACCTGACTAGCTGATCAGACCAAAAGCGGGAGAATATCCCCTCAGGGCTGCGTCATCACTTATTCATTCACAATTTCTCTCCATTTATTTCTGTCACGCACAGCCACTCTTCCTTGCTCAACAGACATCCCTCTCGCATCCAGCGCTCTCTTCACACTGTCCATCCATCCTATTCGTGGTCTTCCTCTCAGTCTTACACCTCTCACATCAGATCTAGTTATCTTTTTCACCAATCGCTCATTATCCATTCTCTCCATATGCCCAAACCATTGCAACACCCTCTGCTCAACTCTACCAGCCATCTCCCGAACAACTCCAGTTCTCCTTCGCACTTCATCATTTCGCACTCGATCCATACGCGTCACTCCACACATACTCCTCAGACATCTCATAAATAAATATCCATAAATAAATTGCTAAGGAAGAGGTGTTAGGCAACTTCCTTACCTGACGAGAATATGGCCTAAGGTGCAGGACGCGAGCGACGAATATTGGGAAAAGGGATAAATATGGAGGAATAGAAGTGAGGAGTATAAGACCTTTCTGACACCATCCTTTGACACAGAGATAAGACACTGACACATAAATGACACAGGAGAGAGAGGTGGGGGGAGAAGGGAAGAGAATGAAGCAGACCGAAGCAAATCAGTCATATAACAGAGACAGAGAGAGAGAGAGAAGTTTTTTCCTCACCACTGACAAATGAAAGTACCGTATAGGCTACATCACAGTAAAGAAATCTTTTATAGATGCGCCAGAAAAGAAAAGTAAAGCTGATTACGATGATGACAAGTAGGGTAATAATAATAATAATAATAATAACAATAATAATAATTATAATAACAATAATAATAATAATAATAATAATAATAATAATAATAATAATGATAATAGTAATTATTATTATTATTATTATTATTATTATTTTTATTATTAGAGTGGAATCCAATTTTTTTGATTATTTGCAAACATCATTCTTATTCTCTAAAAGTAGCATTTATCAGGCAATACTGCCTGATAAACTCTCTCTCTCTCTCTCTCTCACACACACACATTGGCGTGTGACATCAATATACCGCGCCATTTATCACCTCAGTGCTGCAAGTTCCACACCCCAGGCAGTTCCCATATTTTAACCTTCGCGAATTCAGTCATAAATCACATAACAAATCTTCATAATTCATTACAATTTTTATCTGGTGCTGAAGGGGGACGCCTTCACGTGGTGGCACCAATATGGTTGGGTGGTTCTGCTGCCTGGTCATCAAAGCTAAGAATAGCACCTCTATTAGTAGCGGGGCTACACAGCGCCGCTACTATTTTAATAGCGATGGTGGTAACGCCATTACTTTTTTTTTGGCCAGTAGCGGAACTGAGAGCGCCGCTACTTTTTGGCCGTACTCACTCGTTACCGTGCTCCTCGCTACTCACGCGACGAATACAGGCCCCGAGTCGGTTAGTACATACAGATATGCCGACGGTTTGGTTGTATTAATTAATGACGAAAAATAATACTTTCGTCAGTTCAGTCAGTTAATGATGTTTGTTCTACATTACATCAGTAGTTTATTAAATATTATTTGTTAGTAATGTACAATAATTAGACAGGAATTTGCTCGTTAATTGTAGATCATTTAAATTAAGAAAAGATAAGTAAGGATGTTAACTAGATGTGGCAACACACACACACACACACACACACACACACACACACACACACACACACACACACACACACACACACACACACACACACACACACACACACACACACACACACACACACACACACACACCTCTAACTATCCCCGTCTCTAACTCCCGCTCTCTCCCTTACTCTCTCTTTCAGACTAATTCTTACTCACTACGTTATTATTTCGTAACATTATGTTACTTTCAGTTTAAAATAATGAAAAAAAAAAAAACATTGCTATTGTATAAATAGCCTTTAAAAGAAAGCCCCAGTTCATTTTGACTTTTGTTTTCGTACATATCTTAAATAGGTATCATTGAAAATATAAATTCAAACAATATGTATCAATGGTAGGCCACATTTTTTTGCCTTTTATTACGTATGTTACTTTCAGTAGATATACTAGGTAACAGTGTAAAAGAACATTTGTTACATTATACAGTAAATAGCTTTTTCCTGTACCTTGGCCTCTAAGCTTCATTAAAGTGACACCGACATGTATATGATTTTTTTTTTTTACTTTCAATGTAAGTCTATACTGACATTACTGGTACACAACATAACCACTCAGACAGACTAATATAATCGAAAGCAGTATATAGTGTATTCCTATATCACAGATTTTTGTTAACCTTTCCTTCGTCTACCTTTTCTTATCAAAAGTAGCGGGAGCGGGAGCGCCGCTACATTTCGTATCAAGTAACGAAACCAGTAACGCCACTACCTTTCCGAGCTAGTAACGGGAATGGGAGCGCCGCTACTTTTTATTAGCAGCGTTCTCAGCATTGCCGGTCATACAAGCGCCCCTGACTTCCCTTCCTGTCCCCTCAAAGGAGGGTGGTGGACTGTAGAAGGGTAACTTCTGCCAGTAGTCCACTGGATTCACATTTAAAACATTTAGAGAAGTCTAGGGTTGCAACTTCTCTTCCCTCTTCTCCTGCTCCTTAAAATAATAATAATAATTATAATAAGAACAACAACAAAACTAATAAGAATACTTAGAACAGGCCAACGAAGCATTTAGGATGTACAGTACGTCGAAGAAATACATTGGCTTAATAACTTGGTCTCTGGTCACCAAGAATCACAATTACGGACCTGGTTGGAGCAGTGATGGTTGTGAGTTTTATTGTGAGGGTAAGACTGGGGCTAAGTGGTAGTTGTTGCTTCCATAATCCTTATTGTTGATAGAAATTCTCCTCCTCCTCCTCCTCCTCCTCCACGTTCTTCTCCTCCTTTTCCTCCTCTCCTCCTCCTTCTCCACTAATTCGCAGCGAGAGATATTCGTTTGACATTAGGTGGATCTTTATTTATTGATTGATGAGAAGGTTAAAAGACGATATGAACAGTAGGCTATCTATTTACAACATCAACAAAGTAAGTCTCCATTATTATGCTAAAATTTAAATAGAAGTACCAACCATATGGTAAAGAAACAAAAATATTGGTCGCCAACGGAATTCTGAAACAGTGCAATTGATCTGTTTAACGGAAAAATAACATTCGTCAAAATATGGATTCAGCAATCTCGTCGGTTAAGGAAGCACCCTAGCACGTTATCCTGGGCTATTTACTTTGCTTATTACACCCAACTCTCCTATTTTGTTTTGTATAAATCCCAGTATCACCATACTCCGCATAAATAACGTACAGAAGGATAGTAAGTAGTCTGTCCAAAATAAATCGCTGACGAAGAGGTGCTAGGGAGCCTCCTTACCTGACGAAAATAAGTGTCTAGTGGTCAGTAATATATACATAAAAAAAAAAAAAAAAAAATGTTCCGTGATGGGACCCCCCATTTCCTTGCTCGTTGTTGTCGTGGAGGAGGGGGCTTTGGAAACATAGATTGGGACTTGATGTGTAGGGGAGCTATAGCAGGTTAGCTTAGAGAACTCCAAGGTGTTTGGGTGTTTGATTGCTTGGTGGATGCAGCACTTGTTTCTCCACTCTGCTCTGCCCTCTTTCCTCTCCTTGGGTATCTGTTGCTGCCTCAGTAAATTTTGCAAGGCTCTTTTCTTCTACTATTGCTTCTTCCTTCCTTTTCTCCTGTCCTCTCTATTCTCTTTTTGTCATTAAATAGAATAGAATTTTCCACATTCATCAAAATTCTCATCAGTGGCTTAGACTAAGTTGCAACAGGAAGGATTAGGGTGTGCCCATGGGTTATTTGTCTGACTAATTGTAGGGATCATGGTAGTACGGCACCAACCAAGTGTGTGGACCTCTGCGGAGGTGAACTTTTGCAAGGGTGGAACTGCTGCTGAGCTGCAGCTTTCTGATCCGGGGGTGCTGTTGCTTAGTGGTAGGACTCTCGGCCAATAGCCGGCGGCCCATCACTGTGCTGGGAGACCTTGCTCTCCCATACGGTGTTGGTATCCATTCCAGGGTAAGGTAGGGAGTGCATGCCTGAAGCTTGATCCCTACTTGGACCTCTGGACTCCGGGTTCACCTCAAATAATCCATTCTTTTCAACAGTCATGATGAACCTTTTCCTTCCTGACGAAAATCACGGAGTTTGTTCCTAGTTTCCCCTCACCCGGTTCTGCTGATTTTTTGGGCCAGATGGCGACCCAGGCCTCTCTTCCTGATACTTCTCTGACTCCTTCCACTGTTCCCTTGCCTGTTTCATCCTGCTCAACTACACCATCTCCTGCCTCACAGTCCCATCCACGTGAATTCCATCTACCTGCTCATCTATAGTCACATGAACTTCATCTGCATCTGTCCCCTTCCCCATCTATCCATCCCATTTCTTCGACTTCCTCTTCCCGTCCTCACACTGTGTATTGGGACTCCATATTGTAGTTACAAATCATAATAGATAGATAGATAAATAGATAGATAGACAGCTCTATGCGAGCCTGGGAATGGGAAATGAGCTTGCAAATTACAATGAGGAAAGCTGACGACAGTGGCCAGTAAGGAGATAATGCAGTTAGTTGTCAGCAATCCACCGGTGAACAAAGCCTTAGTGACCATACACACACATACACACATACTCACACACAGGCTTCTAGAACTTTCCACCCACAAGGAACACACGTGACACAACCTCTGCTACACCAGAATTTAGGAAAGAGAGCTCAGAAGGAGACAGGCGATAGAAGAGACAGGTCGCGGGGAGAAGGGCTTAGCAACTTGAGAGAGGGACAGAGAGAGCGAGACAGAGAGATAGCTAGCGGGACTCTATACTTCGCTCTGTGTGAGAGACTTGTTAATATTTCCAAGACAAATAAAAATAGTCCCATACTATTCTTTACCTCTCCTGTCACTACATGACAAATGGGAAAGAAGATTAGCTACTTACAAAGCTACTCAAATATAACGACCGCTCGCCCACAAGTCTAATATATATATAACTCCACTACAAGTAACTACAAAAGTCTTTTATGACATTTGGTGGCAACAGTGGGAATTAGTGAGTTACATAGTTACTTCATTTATACAATACACAGTGATAGACAATAAGCTTCTGCACAAACATATAAAACGTGCTGTATAGTTACAGCTTAGATACACATACTTACTTCAGTTGTCTGCATAACTCAAACACTAAATAATCACCAACAATAAATATTCTACACTGTATATATTCATTCATTTATTATAACATTTATTAACTACCAACGAGTGTTACCATTTATACCTACATAAAATACGTGTTTCATACATACAGCTATACATTATTATATCTACAATGTGATCAAGAAAATATACCATCACAGTTACTCAGTGAGCGATTAAAATAACTGTATTAAACATTTATTAATTAAAGCTACCTAGTGGAAACATATAAATTAAGTTACAAGGTAAACTAGAGAAAAAAAAATGGCCAACACAAATGACGTTAGCAAGAATGAACATCTTCAACACAATCGTGAAGACAATGATTTCCACACAGTGCTGACACACATATTACCCACGATAGGTACAAGTGAACAACAAGTCAGTGTATATAGTTAATACTGTATATAGTGTATATATATATTTTTTTATATAAAATAACAAAATATGGGACTATATAATATCATTTTCAGTAATACCTGTGCAATATAAACTAAACTTTAAAAAAGTATCCCAAGGAAATTAGCCAGTAATAATGCAACCATGAACAACATGGAAAAAGCGTACACAAGCGAAGAAAAACAAACTATAGAAAATCATTACATACAAAAAAAAAAAAAAAAAAAAGAAAGAAAGAAAAAGTAAGAAAGAAAAAAGAGAAATAGAGTAAGATCACATAACAAACAAATGAAAATAAGTGTAAGTGTTACTACATATGCCAAAATACCACATAAACTACAAAAAAAAAAAAAAAAAAGCAAATTGTTGTCTCCACAAGCAAGTGGCATGACACATCATCACTATCATCGACCGCAGCAAGACCGGATTCATATGTTAGGACTGCAATTGTAACAATTATGTAACGCCATATTATAATTATGTAACGACAAACGATTGCATTATGTTACACTTGCTACAATTATGTAACTACAAACAATATGTACCATTTATGTAACAGTTGCATTAACAAGATGTAACTTTTATGTAACTTTAACTACAATTATGTAACTACAAACG
Source organism: Coenobita brevimanus (assembly GCF_032717465.1). Lineage (NCBI taxonomy): Eukaryota > Metazoa > Arthropoda > Malacostraca > Decapoda > Coenobitidae > Coenobita > Coenobita brevimanus. The sequence goes on from NC_137002.1 coordinate 19,764,981, forward strand.
ATATGTAACAATTATGTAATGACAACCGATTGCATTATGTTACACTTGCTACAATTATGTAACTACAAACAATATGTACCAATTTATGTAACAGTTGCATTAACAAGATGTAACTTTTATGTAACTTTAACTACAATTATGTAACTACAAACGATATGTAACAATTATGTAACGACAAACGATTGCATTATGTTACACTTTGCCAATTAACAGTTGCATTAACAAGATGTAACTTTTATGTAACTTTAACTACAATTATAAGGCCAAGACACTTATGTAACAGTTGCATTAACAAAATGTAACTACAGTTATAAGGCCAACACATGTATGCATTTCACTACAATAACCCAAGTACATACTGTATTACAGTTCAATAATTTACTTTAATGCATTTATTCAAATATGTATACAACTTGTTTAAAATGTAATATTACTGAATAATCACTATTTACTATAAATATTATATGTATACAATATTCATACAATTATGTTACTTTTACAATATTATGTATTTCACTTAATTAGCTTATAGGTTCATTATAATGTGTATATAATATGTATTAATATGTTAGGACTATTAACTGTCGATGGTACGCCATTTTCGCGTGACCAAGCAATGTATTGGGACTCCATATTGTAGTTACAAATCATAATAGATAGATAGATAAATAGATAGATAGACAGCTCTATGCGAGCCTGGGAATGGGAAATGAGCTTGCAAATTACAATGAGGAAAGCTGACGACAGTGGCCAGTAAGGAGATGATGCAGTTAGTTGTCAGCAATCCACCGGTGAACAAAGCCTTAGTGACCATACACACACATACTCACACACAGGCTTCTAGAACTTTCCACCCACAAGGAACACACGTGACACAACCTCTGCTACACCAGAATTTAGGAAAGAGAGCTCAGAAGGAGACAGGCGATAGAAGAGACAGGTCGCAGGGAGAAGGGCTTAGCGACTTGAGAGAGGGACAGAGAGAGCGAGACAGAGAGATAGCTAGCGGGACTCTATACTTCGCTCTGTGTGAGAGACTTGTTAATATTTCCAAGGCAAATAAGAATAGTCTCATACTATTCTTTACCTCTCCTGTCACTACATGACAAATGGGAAAGAAGATTAGCTACTTACAAAGCTACTCAAATATAACAACCGCTCGCCCACAAGTCTAATATATATATAACTCCACTACAAGTAACTACAAAAGTCTTTTATGACAATTGCCTTCCGACTCACTAACTCCATCTTGACCACCTCCCTCTTTCGACCCCAGACCTGGTCTCAATATATTAACATTACATCCCAAACAGATGACCTCGTGCTCCATCTTTCCCTGCTACGGCAGGTAGGCTCTGACATACAATCGTTGTTCGACCCAATGTCTCTCGCCACCTCAAAGTCCAAAATGCTGCTCAAGCAGAGAAAACAATAGCATTAGTAGACCCAACAGGAAATCCAATCTCTATCTCTCCAGGTGTCCAATTATTGAATTCAACAACAGGTACTGTCCAACGTCCCTCTTACAACTCTTTTGGGAATAGAAATTTCACCGAATGCACAGAAGACAAAACTCATCCTATCCGAAGAAAATCATCAGATTCTGGCAGTCCAATGATACACAATCCTTCCCAGAGGACGCCTCCAACAACCACCCAACATCTTCAAAATGGTAAATCAATCCTGAGATCTTCCCTCCTCTGTTGTTATTGGAGGCACAATCCTCTCTGTCAAAGAATACATTCCTCCTCCTCGTCAATGCACTTCCTGCTTGTGTTTTGGCCATCCCACAAAGCACTTCCAATCAAAAACTGTTTGCCACAACAGCTCGCAAGCTGGACTCCTAGTGTCTACTTCTGTATCTACCATCCAATCCTGCCTGAACTGTTGGGGGCATCGTACAATCTTCATTCCCTACCTATATTTTTGAAGATGAAGTGTGTCATATCAGATGGAAAACAGGGCTTACCCTCCGAGAAGCCCGTCAACAAGCACGTACCTTGGGCACTCCACTGGTATCTCATATGAACGCATGATCAGACCCACGCCTAAATCACATGTTTCAAGCTTATCCAGTGTTTCTACTTCTGTACCTCTCAAATTTTTTGCCACTCTTGCCTCTCTTCCTGATTCCTCTTCTTCGCTTCCCTCTCTTGTTCATAGTGCTCCCTCCACCCCACCTCCTCTCCATACAGTATGCTTCCGTTCTTCTCCACCCTCATCTTCTTCTCCCTGAGCTAACAAACGTACACGTGCTGTTGTATCCTCTCCATATCGTATTTCTGGTCCCCTTTTCCCGCCCTCCTCTACTGCCCAGCCTATCCAGCCTGTCCAGTGTTCCCCCTCCTCCAGACAACAGCATCATAATCCTATGTCACCACCTCACACTCAACCTTTGTCCTCTCCAATGGAAGCAGAATCCCTGCAAAGCATCATCAGTTACGTTCATCGTACCTCTTCCTTGCCTACCCTTGTCACTTCAGAAATAAATTCCCCCACCTTCCCCACTCCCTTCTTCTCCTAGTCCTATCTCTCCTGAACCTTCCCCTTCCATTCTTTCTAACTCTTCTGCACCTCCTCTTCCCCTCTCGTCTATATCCTACTCTTCTCTATTTAACCACCTGCCTCCTCTATGATCACCATGACCTTTCTTCCACAATCTCTTCCGCTCTTGATTTACCTATTATTTCTGGATACTCACTCCCTCAACGCCGTAAACAATATCTGCACTCTTTCCACACTTTATTTTTCATAATCATGGAGCTCCTTCAGTTTCGGTACCCATCGCACAGACCTTCATTTTCTTATTTCCTCCCATAATCCTTTTCTTGTCTCTCGTCCAGAAACGTTTCTTCATACTTCTCCGGTTCCTGCTCCAGGCTACACTTTTCTTGGATCTCCTCCTTCATATGACACTGCCCTCCATATCCGCAATGATGTCCCCTTTAAACCTCATGCTATTTCTTCTTCTATCCCTCATACTTCTGCTCGTGTCTTTCTCCATCTCTATTTCTCTCTTTTTTGTTCCACTTGATTTTCCTTACTTTGTCACATTCCTTCATTCGCTTCATCCTCCAATTCTTCTTTTTGGTGTCTTCAGTTGCCGGCATTCCCCGTGGGGTGACTCTGTGATCACCACTAGTGGACGTTTATTACAGTATTTTCTTTCTTCTCAAGATCTTTTTATCTATAACACTGGCACCCCTACTCACTTCGATGTCCATACTCATTCCTTCTCTTGTTTGGATCTATTACTTTGCTCACCTTCAGTTTCTTTCCAGTTTCATTGGTCGGTATTAGAAGACAATCTTTTTAGTGATCACTCCTCCGTCAGACTCTCTCTTGCCTCTTACTGTTCTCTCCCTCTTCCTTCCTGCTGGCAGTTCCATGCTGTTGACTGGGAGTTATTTTCTTCCCTTACAATGTCCCTCCTCCGTCTTTCTCGTCTCCACAAGATATGTTGTCTTTCTTCCTTTTCCTGATTTAAAGTGTTGCCTTCATTGCCAACTCTCCATGAAATCCGCCTGTCCACTGTCAAACATGTTCCCTGGTGGATTCTTACTTGTTTCCAATATTTCCGTGTGAGACTTGCCGCCTGGAAAAGCATTCTCCATAAAGAGTCCACCCCCAATAGGATTCGTAGCCTCCTCATATTTCGCCGAGCTTCTGCTGCCTTCCATCGTACTATCCGTCAAGCCAAAAGTTCTAGTTGGAGAGACTATATTTCTCTCATTTCTCTAAATACGCCTGCTGCTGCAATTTGGTCCCAGTTTCGCAGATTATGAAACAAATATATCCCACCTCAATCCCCAGTTCTTCATATTGATGGCCAGTCTGTAGCTGATGCTTCCTTAGTTGCAGATGCCTTAGGTAATTATTTTAATCTTACTAGTGGTGGGTCTCATCTCTTTCCAGAACTTCACTGTCTTGAATCTGATTCTGAATCTGTACCAATTTCTTTTACGTTGTCAGCTTAGGGACTTCTTAACACGCTCTTCTCTTTTCGTGAATTGTCGTCTTCACTTAAATCCTGTAAAAATAAGAGTGAAGGACTTGATGGTGTTCATTACACTATGTTAAAACATCTCTTCCCACAAGCCACATCCTTTTTCTTGGCCCTTTATAATAAATTTTGGATTGAAGGTTTCCTTCCTTCTGACCGGCGTATAGCGATCATCCTTTGGTTCCTTAAACCTGGTAAACCTGGACACAGTCCTCAAGATTACCGTCCCATAGCCGTGACTAGCTGTTTATGTATACTGCTTGAATGGATGGTCAACACTCGACTCATGTGGCACCTTGAATCCCGTAGTCTTCTTTCCTTCCTACAGCTTGGGTATCACAAAGCAGGCAGCACCTTAAATCCGCTTCTCAAACTCAAATATTTTATCTGTTCTGCTTTTCACTCCGCCAGTCGGTCATTGCCATCTTTTTGCTTTAGAAAAAGCCTACTATACGGCATGGAGGAATCATATTCTTCGTTGCTTTCGTCCCCTTGGTCTGCATGGTAACATAGGTGTTCCTCTTGAAAATGTTCTTTTCCTCCGAACCTTTGTGTGCCCATCTAAGAGACCCTTACCTTTACCAGCATGAAGGTGTCCCACATGGCTGCGTCCTTAGTACTTCCCTTTTTCTTATACTTTAGCTATAAATGGTATTGTCTCTTCTCTACCCCCTTTTGTTTTGGCCTCCCTGTAAGTTGATGATTTAGCTATTTATGCTGCAGATTCAGATTTGCTTCGACTCGAAGCCCTTCTTCAGTCCGCCATCGATGCTGCCTCCACATGGGCTACTACTCATGGTTTTCCTTTTCCAACCTCTAGATCCTGTGTGGTAACATTTACTCGTTCGCGATCCATACCACAGCCTTCCTTGTGATTATATAACATCCCTCTTCCCTACCGATCCTCTAACACATTTCTTGGCCTCACATTTGACTCTCGGTTAAAGTGGAGTGCTCATATCTCATCGCTCAAGTCTTCTACCCTTCATCTTTTTCGTTTGCTGTAAACGCTGTCTCATCTTTCATGGGATGCTGTTCTTGTCACACTTCTTCATCTTCACTCTGTCTTTATTCTCTCCAAACTCAATTATGGTTGCCAGGTCTGTTTTTCTGCCTCTGCTCACACTCTGTCAGAGCTAGATTCTGTTCATGATACTGGTCTTTGCATAGCTATTGGTACTTTCGGTCGACTTCCCCTACAAGTCTTTGTGTTGAATAGGGCATTTCCCTCCTCTCTTATCGTCGTTCTCTTCTCACTATCAGGTCCTACATACGTCTCCTTCAGTTCCATACAGATAAATTTCTCCACCATCCAAGCCTTTTCCAATGCTCTTTTCACTCGGTCTCCCATCTCCACTTTCCATTCCCTTTTTGGGTCCCCACCCTCCTACAGTCCATTGATTTTACCTTTCCTTCTATTCTTCCCCTACATCCAGTTTCCTCCCCATCCTGGCTTCTGCCTCCTGCTGTGGTCTTTCTTTCCTTTTCTCCTTTTTCTCCCTTTCTTCTTTCTTCGCCCGTTTCTCCTTTTTCCCCTTTTTCTTCTTTCTGTGCTCCTTTTCTCCTTTGTTCTAAGTCTTTTCTTCCCCCAGATGCTGTTTGCTCCCTTTTGAACGTATGTCCTGTCATTCTTCTGCCACGCATAGCTACTGACGACTCTAAATTGTTTTATGGTGTTGGGTTTGCTGTTGTGTTCTCTGACTCCTCCATCCGAAGTACACTTCCTTCCATTGCAAGTAACCTCACTGCAGAACTGTATACTATTCTTTTTGTTGTGAAGTCTCGTCCAAAGTTCTCTCCCTCCACCTTTGCTATCTTCTCCGGTTCTCTCACTGTACTAACGTCCTTACAAACCACACCTTTTCCTCTAGTCACCCAAATTCAGGAGTGGCTGTTCTGCCCTTCTGTTAGAAAAAAGTCGGTTGCTTCTGTTGGGTTTCTAGGCATATTGGAATTACAAGTAATGACCAGGCTGACTCACTGGCACGCTCTGCTGCTTTCTCCTCTATGTCCTCCCTCCGCCCTATTCCTGCCTTTGATTGTTTCCTTCTTCTAACCCGTCTCTTCCGTGAACGTTGGCAATCTTCGTGGAACCAACAGGTTCACAACAAACTTCATTTTGTTAAACCCGTTCTTCCCTGGCACACATCAACCGACACCAATCGTCGATGGGAGACTATCTTTGCTCGTCTTCGCTTGGGTCATACCCACCTAATGCATGGTCATTTGATGAGCCATGACCCTCAGCCCGTCTGCTCACACTGTAACTGCCTTATAACTATCTACCATCTTTTTCTTAATTGCCCGTCTACATTCCAACAAGGTCTCACAGCGTTCACAGCGTCCCCCTTCCTTTCCTCACTACTTCGGCCCTCACAACTTTCTGGTTTCCTAGGTGACTTTCCAACTGTTTCTGTCTTCAATATTATCACTTTTCCTACTGCACTTCATATTATATATTATATACAATTATTTAGCCCGCTCCATTCTACCTTAGTGCGATATAGCCACATTATGGCTTGCTGTTAGTTCTTCATTCTTCCATCTTTCCTTCCGCAACGAGAGAAATCCGATATATGCCTCTGTTTGTGCTGTAGGAAGATAATCTTTCTCATAATGTATACAGATAGATAGGGAGACAGATATAAAATAGATAGATAAATAGATACAGATTGATAGATTTAGCCATATTTTTCGTATTGTCCTACGGGAAAAGATGAGTATTGCTTTGCTACTAACTCTTTGGCTTATATGACTCAAGTATATAAAATTCTCTCTCTCTCTCTCTCTCTCTGGAAAATAAAAATAATAATCCTCGCTAATTTCGTCAGCAGATAGAAGACGCCGAGATTCTCGAGGCCTTGACTAATTAAAACCCCGTGTGTGGTCCTTAAATCATCATCATCATCATCATATCATCAACATCAGCCGGACCTCCTTTCCCACCCAAGGGCAGGGTGAGGACTGGCAATGTCCAGACAGCCCAAATTTGCCCAGGCCAATGGGCCACGCTTCCGTTCACTCGACATTCAAGCCCCCGGAATCCTGGCTCTATCGGATACGCCAAAGGTTCTGCAGCTTCATATAAAAGTATCCGATTGAGTCAATAATAATAATAATAATAATAATATAATAATAATAATAATAATAATAATAATAATAATAATAATATAATAATAATAATAATAATAATAATAATAATAATGATAATAATAATAATAATGATGATGATGATGGCGATGATGATAGTTTTCTCTGTATATCTTTCGAACAAGTACAAAAGGAAGTTTCAGATCTCTTCTATTAATGTCCTTGGTGTGGTGTGGTGTGGTGTTGGAGGGTGGTTTTGTGTGATGTGCAGTGACAGGGTGGTATGGTGTGTGGTGTGGTGTGCTGTGATGTGATGTGGTGTGGTACTGTGTGGTATGGTGAGGTGTGAGAGTGATTTTGTGTGATGTGGAGTGAAAAAGTGGTACGGTGTCTTCTGTGGTGTGGAAGGGTGTGTGGTGTGGTGTGGTGTGGGAAGGTGATTTTGTGTGATGTGTAGTGAGAGGGTGGTACGGTGTGTTGTGTGGTGTGGTGTAGTGTGGTTGGGTGATTTTGTGTAATGTGCAATGAGAGAGTGGTGCGGTGTGTTGCACAGCGTTGTGTAGTGTGGTGTGGTAAAGCGTGGCAGGGTGATGTTGTGTGATGAGGAATGGGAGGGTGGTACGGTGTGTGGTGTGGTGTGGTGTGGTGTTGTTGGGTGATTTTGTGCGATATGGAGTGAGAGGGTGGTATATGGTGTGTTGTGTGGTGTGGTGTGCTTTGGAAGGGTGAATTTTTGTGATGCTGAATGAGAGATAAGAATAATAATAATAATAATAATAATAATAATAATAATAATAATAATAATAACAATAATAATAATACCTTTTTGGTCAGGTAAAAAATGCAGGCACACAGGAGGCAGTGGCCAAGATAAACACCAGCACAGCGAGGTTCAGGTGGAGGGACTGGCTCCGGGGCACGACTACATCCTGCTGGTGACCGCTGCTAACGACAAGGGCACTTCATCGCCCTACCTCATACTCGGCTTTGCCCTCAAGGTGGCAGAGAACAAGATCAGTGAGAAAGACAGGCGCTGGAGGAGTAAGATATGAAATAGATTGGGATTAAAGAAGGATTGACTGTCTTGAGAGCTTTAGAGGCTTTATTGCACATCTTTGCTAACAATTTAGTTTTTTTTTTTTAACGGGTAAGAAGGAACCAAAGCCTAGAAGCCCGCAAACAATTCCATCCAAGAAATAAAAACAATACAAAACCGAGCCATATTCAAGATCTGTTCATTTCGAGATGCCTGGATACACTGCGTTTGAAAGACTGGAGATCATAGGAAGTAGGAAATACGAACAGAAGGAGACAGTTCCAGAGCTGACCTGTTGCATAAATGACGGACTGGAAGTAACGGGTAACTCTTGCATTAGAGAGTTGGACAAAAAAGGACTGAGTGTTGCTAGACGGGTGTTACGCACTGGTCATAGAGGTGGAGGGATGCAAGCAGACAGTTCAGAGGAGCAATGACCATGGAAGTAGCGATAGCAAAGAGATAACGAGGCAACAGTGCGGCGAAAAGAGAGAGGTTAAAGGGAGCCTTATTGAGAAGAGCTGTATATGGGGAGCCTCCCAACACATAAGTGTTGTACCCTATACAGGGGCGAATAAAACCCATGTATAAAGGCAACAACGGTGCAGGGCTAAAGAAGGTACGGTGTCTGCTTAGCACACCCAATCTCTTGGAAGCTGATTTTACAAGAGACATGATATGATCTTTCCAAGATAAATCCTGAGTGAATGAAACCCAAAGCATGTTCAAGGATGATGCAGGCTTGAGCTGGATATTATTAAACATTAGTAGGTACTCCTGTGGAAGATCCTGCCGGGTTGATAGGTGAAAAAACTGAGTCATTGTTACATTAAAAACAACAAGATTACTTTTATCCCAGTCAGAGATACGAACAAAATTAGGATTAGGTGTTCCATAGCCTCATCCCATGTTTGTTGAAGTAACTGCTGGGATGGACGTTGTGGGAACCGAAAGGAAAGGTGAAGGGTGGAATCGTCAGTGCACGAGTGGATAGGGTTAGATGTACAGCTTAGAAGATCATTCATGAATAAAAGGAAGAGAGTTGGTGATAGGACAGAGCCCTGAGAAACACCACTGTTCATAGATCTAGGAGAAGAACGATGGCCGTTTACAACAGCAGCTATAGAATGACCAGAAAGGAAGCAATAGATGAAGGCACAGATGGAAGGATAGATATCGTAAGAGGGCAGTTTGGAAATTAAAGATTTGTGCCAGATTCGATCTAAAGCCTTTGAGATGTCATGTGCGATGGCAAAGCTTTCACCAAAGTCCCGAAAGGAGGATGACCAGGAGTCTGAAAGGTACAGTAAGTGAGAAGATCGCCAGTGGAGTGTCCCTGACGGAACCCATACTGACGATCAGAAAGAAGGTTGTGATAGGAAAGATGCCTTAAAAATTTTCTGTTAAGAATAGAGTTGAAAACTTTTGATACACAGAATGTTAAAGCAATTGAGCGATAGTTAGAGGGTTGGGAATGGTCACCCTTCTTTGGGCTTGCTGAATGAGAGCAAACTTCCAGTAAGAAGGAAAGGTACAAGTTGAAAGACAAAGGCAAAAGAGTTTACCTAGGCAAGATGTAAGCACAGAAGCAAAGTTCTTGAGGACAACTGGAAGGACCCCATCAAGCCCATATGCCTTGTTAGTATTGAGGCCAGTGATGGCAGAAAATACCCCAGCTGGGGAAATTTTAATGTTAGCCATGAGGAAGTCAGAAGGAGGAAGTGATGGAGGAACAGCACCAGAATCATCTAAGGTGGAATTGGAGGAGAAAGTCTGAGGGTAGAGATCTGATTTATCAGTAGAAGAAATAGCTACAGAGCCATCAGAGTAGAAAAGAGGAGGGAAGGATGATGAGGTGAAATTATTAAACAGGTTTTTCGCAAGGTACCAGAAGGAGCGGGAAGAATTCGAGTTGGAGAGTTAACAGTATTTAGTACGGATGAAATTATTATTAGCAGAGCAAAGAACAGACTTAGCACGATTCCGGCCAGAAACATAAAAAAGATGTGATTCACTGGTGGGTTGGCTCTGGTACCTTTTATAGGCCCTCTCCTTGTTGCAGACAGCATTAGAACAAGTGTGATTAAACCAAGTCTTTCCTCTTTAGTCAAAGGATATGAGAGAGGAATATATGCTTCCATGCCTGAGAGATAAATCTCCGTAATATGCAAGGCACATTCAGATGGCTCCTGGCCATGGAAACAATAATCATTCCAGTGAAAATCAAAGAAGTACTGCCTGAGGGCCTCCCATTCTGGAGCCCCAAAGTGCCACAGTCGACATTTCTTTGGAGGGTCTGCAGGCCGTACCAGAGCGATAGGACAAGTCAAGGAAATAAGGTTGTGATCAGCGTAGCCCAACAGAAAGGAAGGATTAACAGCATAAGCAGAAGAAATAGTTGTGAGGAAGAGGTCAGCTATGTTGGAGTTCTCTCCAATGTAGTCAGGGATATGGGTAAGGTGCTGTACAAGCTGCTCTAGGTCATTAAAGATAGAAAAGATGTAGGCTTGTTCACCAGGTGGATCAGTGAAAGAAGAGGAGAGCCATAGGTAGTGGTGAACATTGAAATCTCCTAGAATGGAGAGTTCAGAGAAAGGAGAAATAGATAGAATGTGTTCCATCGTAGTAGTAAGATAGTTAAAGAATTTTTGATAGTCAGTAGAATTAGGGGATAAGAAAACAGTGCAGATATATTTAGTCAGAGAATGACAGGAGAGCCAAAGTCAGAGAGTAGAGAATTCAGAAGAATTAAGTTCAGGAACAAAAGAGCAAGATAAGTCTTTGCACACATATACACAACAGCTACCTTTGGCTTTGAAATGAGTATAGAGAAAGTAGGAGGATACAGAAAAGGGTTTGCTTTCAGTTGCCTTAGACAGCTGAGTCTCAGTAAAGAAGAGAAGATGAGGTTTAGAGGAGGAGAGGTGATCTTTAATGGAGAGAAAGTTAGAGGAAAGGCAGCGAATGTTGCAGAAATGAAGCTGAGTCAGACAGTGGTTCCAGGCAGCTCTTAGAGTCGTCATCGGGAGAGGGGCGGTTGGTGGGGGCATTTATGGTCCCTCCCCCCTTGGGGACTCCGAGGCATCATTTATATGCGCCATTTTAATTTTTCAGTTTTGAAAAGAAAGTGTAGTGTGTACTGTGCGTGTAGTTTGGTGTTGACAGTTAGAGAAACATGTATTAGAGAGCATGCTGGCCTACTATCTGTGTTACTCTGAGTTTACGTGTTGCGCCTTAGTATTCCATTGTATGTTATTTCACACTTTTGGCCTGGCCCTCATGATCTAAGGAGGTTTTCCAGCACCCTTTCCTTGCTGGTTTATTTTAGTTTCCCTGACTGTTTACTGCTGGTGACCGCCACTAATGACATGGGTACTAAATCGTTCTGCATCATACACGGGCTCACGGTAAAGGTGGCAGATAACACGATCAGGGAGTGCGACAGAATGTGAAACTGGGTGTACACACACACACACACACACACACACACACACACACACACACATATATATATATATATATATATATATATATATATATATATATATATATATATATATATATATATATATATATATATGTATATATATATATATATATATATATATATATATATATATATATATATATATATATATATATATATATATATATATATATATATATATATATATATATATATATATATATATATATATATATATATATATATATATATTGTTACAGAGCAGAGAAAGATAATGTACACTTCAAGTGAGAATACTAAAAATCACTACTGTCCCGTAAAGTTCCAGGTTCAAAACAAAAGAGTTAGGTAAAATTACAAGTTAAAGTTTAATGCTCAAACTAACAACAAAACATTCAGGACTCATGAGGATAATGTAATGGCAAAAAACAGGTTAAATATATGGTTAACTGCAATAGCCTCTATTAACACGAAATTAGCAAGAGTAAATTTATCTAAGTCAGCCCTGATAAAATAAAAATACACAAGGTAATGCTCAGTTAATGCAAGATAAATAATTACAGATACAAAATATTATTTAAAATGACTGATATAAAACCCCACATCAATCACAAAGACCTCACTAGGCCTAAGAATCAACCTTATGCTACACAGTACAAGAAAAAATGCAATAACAGTTATACTCAAATTACACACAGCTGCTAGATGTTTGGAGATTTCTTGAGCACTCACAATAATAATATCTGTACAGGGGAGGACAGAGATGTGAACAAAATGAGGAGCAGATCTAAGTGGCAATGATGCAGACACTGAGCTCATTATATAGGGGCCAGCAGAGCTTGATACAACTTGTAAGAAGGACGCGCAAATGAAGCCATGGGGACAAAGAGTTGACAATCCCACTCTAAATAACAGAGAGAACGGCTTACTCTACTATAACGGTAGAAGGGGGGGACTGAGGCAGAACACGCTCGTGATCAAACATGCAGCATACTGTGCGTTAAAATTACACAAAGGATGATGAAATCATAGGCTATGTAACACCTCCCCACAAAGAAAAAGAAATTTACAAAGGAAATTTCTTATTACTCTAAAACAATCTGTCTAAAGTCTAGATAAGCAATCTGCAATAACATTTTCTTTCCCCTTGACATGTTGTATGTCTAATGAATACTCCTGAAGAAGTAGACTCCATCTTGTCAATCTCTGATTTTTATCTTTAAACTTACTAATGAATTTCAGTGGGTTGTGATCGGTATAAATGACTATGGGGTCAAAACCAGAACACAAATAAAATGAAAACTGCTGTAAACCCAAAATCAAGGCCAAAAGCTCTTTCTCAATAGTGGAGTAGTTCTTTTGAGGTGGAGTGAACTTCTTACTGTAATAAGATACAGGATGTTCAATACCCTGATCATCCTCCTGCAGCAAAACAGCCCCAGCTCCTGTATCACTTGCATCAACAGCCATCTTAAAAGGCTTAGCAAAATTTGGAGTAGCGAGCACTGGCTGACTTAATAGAATAGCTTTAAGTTTGTTGAAAGAGGATTCACAGTTATCGGTCCAGCCAAATTTAACTCCCTTTTTCAGTAGGTCTGTAAGTGGTGATACAAGAATAGAAAAGTTAAGAACAAATCTCCTGTAATAACCTACCATTCCCAAAAATCTTTGTAGCTCTTTCCTACTTTTAGGTCTGGGAAGATCACTTATAACCTGAACCTTAGCTCCTGGTGGTGCAACATGTCCATCACCAATTACATACCCAAGGTACTGAACTTTAGCTTGACCAAACTCACACTTTGATAAATTAGCTACAAGATTAGCATGAACCAAACACTCAAGAAATTTACTGACATGGCATAGGTGATCTTTCCAGTTGTCACTGAAGATTAATACATCATCAATATAAACAACACACCCTGCCAAACCCTCTGTTACAACATTCATGAGCTTCTGAAATGTGGCTGGTGCATTCTTCATGCCATATGGCATTACAGAACATGCAAAAGTCTTTCCTAGTGTTACAAAACATGAGATCTCCCTAGCACGTTCACTCATAGGTACTTGCCAGTATCCCTTTAACAAATCAAACTTACTTATGTACCTAGCCTTTCCGATCTTGTCTATGCAATCTTCCACACGAGGGAGAGGGTAAGTGTCTGTTTTGGTTATCTGATTAACACGTCTGTAGTCAATGCAAAGCCGCTGTGACCCATCTGGCTTAGGGACCAGAGTGACAGGAGAACTCCACTCGCTCTGACAGGGCTCAATCATCTTGTGGTCCAACAGGTAGCCAAGCTCCTTCTCGATGAGAGGAACTTTCACTGGGTTCACACGGTAAGGAGGCAATTTAATTGGCTTTGCGTCTCCAACATCGACATCATGCATCAACACAGTGGTTCTTCCTGGAGTTGCACAGAACACTTGCGGGTACTCCTGCAGTAATGCCGAAAACTCCTGCCTTTCCTTGGGAGGTAGATGAGAAAGCTTAGTCTGGAGATCATTCATGATATCAGGATTCTTCCCCAAACTATCACTCAGGCTCATACTGCATGGGAGAGCTTCACTTGCAGACTCGGGTGGAACAGCTACAGTGCAGACTGGATTATTTTCGTCCCGTCTGTGATATAACTTTAGCATGTTGATGTGACATAGTTGCTTGCTCTTTCTACGATCTGGTGTGGCGATGACATAGTTGACATCACTGAGTTTCTTCTCCACGAAATAAGGACCACTAAACTTGGCTTGAAGAGGTTGCCCATGAACTGGTAGCAGAATCAAAACCTGATCTCCTGGCTGAAAGTGGCGTAACCTGGACTTCTTATCATACCAAGTCTTCATCTTCTCCTGAGCAGCTCCTAAATTCTCTCTCGCCAGCTGTAAAGCAGTGGACAGCCGTTCTTTGAACTTCATCACATACTCCAGCAGGTTGACGTCATCTTCCTCCGACAGCCAGCATTCCTTGAGTAGCTTAAGGGGTCCTCTTACTTCATGGCCAAACAGTAGTTCAAAAGGTGAGAAGCCCAGTGATTCATTTGGAGATTCTCTTGCAGCAAACACAACGAATGGAAGACCTTTATCCCAGTCTTTCTGATGTTCCAAACAGTATTTCTTGAGCATCGATTTGAGTGTTTGATGATATCTCTCCAACGCTCCTTGGGTCTGGGGATGGTAAGCTGAAGACGTGATCTGGGTGATGCCCAACTCTTTCAGAGACTGCTTGAAAACGTTTGACATGAAATTACTTCCCCGGTCTGACTGTACCTCCTTGGGCAGACCAAACTTTGTAAAGAACCCTAGCATTTCCTTAACCACATTCTTTGCTGAGATATTTCTAAGTGGAATGGCTTCAGGATAACGAGTAGCCATATCAATCAGGGTCAACACATAAGAAAATCCTGAAGAAGTCTTAGGAAGAGGGCCCACAATATCCACCAACTCACGGGTGAAAGGCGCCTCAAAAGGAGGAATGGGAACTAGAGGTGCAACCTTTTCGGTCTGATTACACTTCCCCACAACTTGACAGGTGTGACAAGACTTACAATACCAGGAAACATCCCTGAAGATACCTGGCCAGTAGAAATGTTTCAAAATGCGTGCCACAGTCTTCCTCACTCCAAGGTGTCCTGCCAAACTGGAATCATGAGCCACTCGAATGATATCCTGCCTACAGACACGAGGGATGACAACTTGATGTACAACCTCCCATTCACAGTCGGCTGATGCTGTTGGGGGTCTCCACTTCCACATAAGTACTCCTGACTTTACATAATAACAAGTAGAAGCACCGGCTGACTCTTCCTCACTGCAAGCAGAGTTAGCTAGACCTTTCAACTCAGGGTCAGCAACCTGCAACTCAACCAACTCTTGACGAGACAAATTATCAACACTACGGGGTACTGCCTCATCTGGTGAGTGGTCCAAATTAGCAAGAAAAGTGTCAGCTAGGATAACATCATCATCATCATTATCCTCTAAATCACCAGTAACTTTAGACTTAGCCCTAGTGACAGCACATGCAGGGAACACATCAGGGACATCACAATCATGGGCTACAGCCACTGGCTCACCAGACAACTGAGGAGCTGGACACACTTGACTTCCACCAATATCATTTCCAAGTAAGAAAGTTACACCTGACATTGGGAGTGTCTCATCCATCCCAACCATAACGGAACCATTAACAAAACCAGACTCTAAATTCACTCTGCACAGAGGGACAGAGAAGTAATTATTCCCTACACCTTGTAAGATTACAGTTTCATCAGAGGAATTAACATTAGAGCCTAGAACACTGGTCAGCATAAGGGATTGGCAAGCACCTGTATCACGATATGTTTGAACTGATTTCCTGTCATTACTGTCCAGAGGACTGACAAAACCTTCAGACAGGAAATTAGCACATGAACTCTTGAGAGTGTCACCCACGTTACTGCTCAAAAGAGGAGCTCCATCATGAGAATTTAAGTTACCCCTCAAAGCAGGTTCAGTTAACTCAGTTAAAGAATTCTGGGAACTCTCAAGAGTGGACACTAGACCAATTGACTGAATATTTAAAGACTCCTTTTTGTTCACATCACGCTGTCTCCTGAAACATCTCTCCGTAGTATGACCAAGCTTACTACAATAAGTACATTTACTTTTCTGAAATCTAGAGGTGAAGCTGGTATTTACTTCCTGAGAAACATCATCTTTATTCTCTTTCCTGCTACCTGTACTCTGAGTAGAGGCAACGTACTTACTCTCAGCTTTCCCTTTTTCTTTAGAATATCTCTTGTGAGTGAGAACATATTCATCAGCTAAAACTGCAGCATCAGATAAATTATCTATCCTTTTCTCATCAAGATATAGGCTTACATCTTTATAAATACACCTTTTGAAGTCCTCCAGCAAAATCATCTGCTTAAATTTGTCAAAATCAGAATCCACATTCTTAGAATTTAACCACTGCTCTAACAAATCTTCTTTGATTTTTGCATACTCAACATGGGATTGCTTATCTTGCTTATAAGTTGTCCTAAATTTTACTCTATAAGCTTCAGGAACAAGCTCATAGGCCTTAAGAATCAAGCTCTTAACTACATCATAATTATCAGATTGATCCTGAGGCAAAGATGCATAAGTTACTTGAGCTTTACCGGTGAGAACAGTTTGAAGGAGTACTGGCCAATACTTTTTAGGCCAATTAAAACCTGTAGCTACCCTCTCAAACAACTGAAAATACTTTGTTAAATCAGATTCATTAAAAGGAGGGACAAGTTTAACATTTTTAGCCACATCAAAATCATCAGAGCTAGATGATCCAGTTCCACCTTGTTTCATGCGATACACATGGTCTGCCTGAATCCTAGCAATTTCAACTTGTGCCTCAGCCTCCTTAGAACGGGCCTCCGCCTCCTTAGCACGAGACTCCGCCTCCTTAGCCTGAGCTTCCTGCAGGGCTAGCTGTAACTTAGCTAATTCAATCTGCGTTTGCTCATTTGGAGGAGTTACATTAAACAAGCTTTCATTAATCATGTCAACAATTTGATCTTTAGAATGATGAGAGCGAACAGCAATTCCCAATTGTTGAGCAACAAGCTTAAGTTCATTCTTTGTTCTGTTTTCTATATCACACACTGTTTGCACATTTGACAAAAAATCTTTGGCTTCATCAAGTGTAGTAATAGTAGACATAATTAATAAGTAACAGTCACAAAATATCAAGCAATATCCTTATGATAATATCCTGAATATCCTGATATGAGGTCGCCAAATTTATGTTACGGAACAGAGAAAGATAATGTACACTTTAAGTGAGAATACTAAAAATCACTACTGTCCCGTAAAGTTCCAGGTTCAAAACAAAAGAGTTAGGTAAAATTACAAGTTAAAGTTTAATGCTCAAACTAACAACAAAACATTCAGGACTCATGAGGATAATGTAATGGCAAAAAACAGGTTAAATATATGGTTAACTGCAATAGCCTCTATTAACACGAAATTAGCAAGAGTAAATTTATCTAAGTCAGCTCTGATAAAATAAAAATACACAAGGTAATGCTCAGTTAATGCAAGATAAATAATTACAGATACAAAATATTATTTAAAATGACTGATATAAAACCCCACATCAATCACAAAGACCTCACTAGGCCTAAGAATCAACCTTATGCTACACAGTACAAGAAAAAATGCAATAACAGTTATACTCAAATTACACACAGCTGCTAGATGTTTGGAGATTTCTTGAGCACTCACAATAATAATATCTGTACAGGGGAGGACAGAGATGTGAACAAAATGAGGAGCAGATCTAAGTGGCAATGATGCAGACACTGAGCTCATTATATAGGGGCCAGCAGAGCTTGATACAACTTGTAAGAAGGACGCGCAAATGAAGCCATGGGGACAAAGAGTTGACAATCCCACTCTAAATAACAGAGAGAACGGCTTACTCTACTATAACGGTAGAAGGGGGGGACTGAGGCAGAACACGCTCGTGATCAAACATGCAGCATACTGTGCGTTAAAATTACACAAAGGATGATGAAATCATAGGCTATGTAACACCTCCCCACAAAGAAAAAGAAATTTACAAAGGAAATTTCTTATTACTCTAAAACAATCTGTCTAAAGTCTAGATAAGCAATCTGCAATAACATTTTCTTTCCCCTTGACATGTTGTATGTCTAATGAATACTCCTGAAGAAGTAGACTCCATCTTGTCAATCTCTGATTTTTATCTTTAAACTTACTAATGAATTTCAGTGGGTTGTGATCGGTATAAATGACTATGGGGTCAAAACCAGAACACAAATAAAATGAAAACTGCTGTAAACCCAAAATCAAGGCCAAAAGCTCTTTCTCAATAGTGGAGTAGTTCTTTTGAGGTGGAGTGAACTTCTTACTGTAATAAGATACAGGATGTTCAATACCCTGATCATCCTCCTGCAGCAAAACAGCCCCAGCTCCTGTATCACTTGCATCAACAGCCATCTTAAAAGGCTTAGCAAAATTTGGAGTAGCGAGCACTGGCTGACTTAATAGAATAGCTTTAAGTTTGTTGAAAGAGGATTCACAGTTATCGGTCCAGCCAAATTTAACTCCCTTTTTCAGTAGGTCTGTAAGTGGTGATACAAGAATAGAAAAGTTAAGAACAAATCTCCTGTAATAACCTACCATTCCCAAAAATCTTTGTAGCTCTTTCCTACTTTTAGGTCTGGGAAGATCACTTATAACCTGAACCTTAGCTCCTGGTGGTGCAACATGTCCATCACCAATTACATACCCAAGGTACTGAACTTTAGCTTGACCAAACTCACACTTTGATAAATTAGCTACAAGATTAGCATGAACCAAACACTCAAGAAATTTACTGACATGGCATAGGTGATCTTTCCAGTTGTCACTGAAGATTAATACATCATCAATATAAACAACACACCCTGCCAAACCCTCTGTTACAACATTCATGAGCTTCTGAAATGTGGCTGGTGCATTCTTCATGCCATATGGCATTACAGAACATGCAAAAGTCTTTCCTAGTGTTACAAAACATGAGATCTCCCTAGCACGTTCACTCATAGGTACTTGCCAGTATCCCTTTAACAAATCAAACTTACTTATGTACCTAGCCTTTCCGATCTTGTCTATGCAATCTTCCACACGAGGGAGAGGGTAAGTGTCTGTTTTGGTTATCTGATTAACACGTCTGTAGTCAATGCAAAGCCGCTGTGACCCATCTGGCTTAGGGACCAGAGTGACAGGAGAACTCCACTCGCTCTGACAGGGCTCAATCATCTTGTGGTCCAACAGGTAGCCAAGCTCCTTCTCGATGAGAGGAACTTTCACTGGGTTCACACGGTAAGGAGGCAATTTAATTGGCTTTGCGTCTCCAACATCGACATCATGCATCAACACAGTGGTTCTTCCTGGAGTTGCACAGAACACTTGCGGGTACTCCTGCAGTAATGCCGAAAACTCCTGCCTTTCCTTGGGAGGTAGATGAGAAAGCTTAGTCTGGAGATCATTCATGATATCAGGATTCTTCCCCAAACTATCACTCAGGCTCATACTGCATGGGAGAGCTTCACTTGCAGACTCGGGTGGAACAGCTACAGTGCAGACTGGATTATTTTCGTCCCGTCTGTGATATAACTTTAGCATGTTGATGTGACATAGTTGCTTGCTCTTTCTACGATCTGGTGTAGCGATGACATAGTTGACATCACTGAGTTTCTTCTCCACAAAATAAGGACCACTAAACTTGGCTTGAAGAGGTTGCCCATGAACTGGTAGCAGAATCAAAACCTGATCTCCTGGCTGAAAGTGGCGTAACCTGGACTTCTTATCATACCAAGTCTTCATCTTCTCCTGAGCAGCTCCTAAATTCTCTCTCGCCAGCTGTAAAGCAGTGGACAGCCGTTCTTTGAACTTCATCACATACTCCAGCAGGTTGACGTCATCTTCCTCCGACAGCCAGCATTCCTTGAGTAGCTTAAGGGGTCCTCTTACTTCATGGCCAAACAGTAGTTCAAAAGGTGAGAAGCCCAGTGATTCATTTGGAGATTCTCTTGCAGCAAACACAACGAATGGAAGACCTTTATCCCAGTCTTTCTGATGTTCCAAACAGTATTTCTTGAGCATCGATTTGAGTGTTTGATGATATCTCTCCAACGCTCCTTGGGTCTGGGGATGGTAAGCTGAAGACGTGATCTGGGTGATGCCCAACTCTTTCAGAGACTGCTTGAAAACGTTTGACATGAAATTACTTCCCCGGTCTGACTGTACCTCCTTGGGCAGACCAAACTTTGTAAAGAACCCTAGCATTTCCTTAACCACGTTCTTTGCTGAGATATTTCTAAGTGGAATGGCTTCAGGATAACGAGTAGCCATATCAATCAGGGTCAACACATAAGAAAATCCTGAAGAAGTCTTAGGAAGAGGGCCCACAATATCCACCAACTCACGGGTGAAAGGCGCCTCAAAAGGAGGAATGGGAACTAGAGGTGCAACCTTTTCGGTCTGATTACACTTCCCCACAACTTGACAGGTGTGACAAGACTTACAATACCAGGAAACATCCCTGAAGATACCTGGCCAGTAGAAATGTTTCAAAATGCGTGCCACAGTCTTCCTCACTCCAAGGTGTCCTGCCAAACTGGAATCATGAGCCACTCGAATGATATCCTGCCTACAGACACGAGGGATGACAACTTGATGTACAACCTCCCATTCACAGTCGGCTGATGCTGTTGGGGGTCTCCACTTCCACATAAGTACTCCTGACTTTACATAATAACAAGTAGAAGCACCGGCTGACTCTTCCTCACTGCAAGCAGAGTTAGCTAGACCTTTCAACTCAGGGTCAGCAACCTGCAACTCAACCAACTCTTGACGAGACAAATTATCAACACTACGGGGTACTGCCTCATCTGGTGAGTGGTCCAAATTAGCAAGAAAAGTGTCAGCTAGGATAACATCATCATCATCATTATCCTCTAAATCACCAGTAACTTTAGACTTAGCCCTAGTGACAGCACATGCAGGGAACACATCAGGGACATCACAATCATGGGCTACAGCCACTGGCTCACCAGACAACTGAGGAGCTGGACACACTTGACTTCCACCAATATCATTTCCAAGTAAGAAAGTTACACCTGACATTGGGAGTGTCTCATCCATCCCAACCATAACGGAACCATTAACAAAACCAGACTCTAAATTCACTCTGCACAGAGGGACAGAGAAGTAATTATTCCCTACACCTTGTAAGATTACAGTTTCATCAGAGGAATTAACATTAGAGCCTAGAACACTGGTCAGCATAAGGGATTGGCAAGCACCTGTATCACGATATGTTTGAACTGATTTCCTGTCATTACTGTCCAGAGGACTGACAAAACCTTCAGACAGGAAATTAGCACATGAACTCTTGAGAGTGTCACCCACGTTACTGCTCAAAAGAGGAGCTCCATCATGAGAATTTAAGTTACCCCTCAAAGCAGGTTCAGTTAACTCAGTTAAAGAATTCTGGGAACTCTCAAGAGTGGACACTAGACCAATTGACTGAATATTTAAAGACTCCTTTTTGTTCACATCACGCTGTCTCCTGAAACATCTCTCCGTAGTATGACCAAGCTTACTACAATAAGTACATTTACTTTTCTGAAATCTAGAGGTGAAGCTGGTATTTACTTCCTGAGAAACATCATCTTTATTCTCTTTCCTGCTACCTGTACTCTGAGTAGAGGCAACGTACTTACTCTCAGCTTTCCCTTTTTCTTTAGAATATCTCTTGTGAGTGAGAACATATTCATCAGCTAAAACTGCAGCATCAGATAAATTATCTATCCTTTTCTCATCAAGATATAGGCTTACATCTTTATAAATACACCTTTTGAAGTCCTCCAGCAAAATCATCTGCTTAAATTTGTCAAAATCAGAATCCACATTCTTAGAATTTAACCACTGCTCTAACAAATCTTCTTTGATTTTTGCATACTCAACATGGGATTGCTTATCTTGCTTATAAGTTGTCCTAAATTTTACTCTATAAGCTTCAGGAACAAGCTCATAGGCCTTAAGAATCAAGCTCTTAACTACATCATAATTATCAGATTGATCCTGAGGCAAAGATGCATAAGTTACTTGAGCTTTACCGGTGAGAACAGTTTGAAGGAGTACTGGCCAATACTTTTTAGGCCAATTAAAACCTGTAGCTACCCTCTCAAACAACTGAAAATACTTTGTTAAATCAGATTCATTAAAAGGAGGGACAAGTTTAACATTTTTAGCCACATCAAAATCATCAGAGCTAGATGATCCAGTTCCACCTTGTTTCATGCGATACACATGGTCTGCCTGAATCCTAGCAATTTCAACTTGTGCCTCAGCCTCCTTAGAACGGGCCTCCGCCTCCTTAGCACGAGACTCCGCCTCCTTAGCCTGAGCTTCCTGCAGGGCTAGCTGTAACTTAGCTAATTCAATCTGCGTTTGCTCATTTGGAGGAGTTACATTAAACAAGCTTTCATTAATCATGTCAACAATTTGATCTTTAGAATGATGAGAGCGAACAGCAATTCCCAATTGTTGAGCAACAAGCTTAAGTTCATTCTTTGTTCTGTTTTCTATATCACACACTGTTTGCACATTTGACAAAAAATCTTTGGCTTCATCAAGTGTAGTAATAGTAGACATAATTAATAAGTAACAGTCACAAAATATCAAGCAATATCCTTATGATAATATCCTGAATATCCTGATATGAGGTCGCCAAATTTATGTTACGGAACAGAGAAAGATAATGTACACTTTAAGTGAGAATACTAAAAATCACTACTGTCCCGTAAAGTTCCAGGTTCAAAACAAAAGAGTTAGGTAAAATTACAAGTTAAAGTTTAATGCTCAAACTAACAACAAAACATTCAGGACTCATGAGGATAATGTAATGGCAAAAAACAGGTTAAATATATGGTTAACTGCAATAGCCTCTATTAACACGAAATTAGCAAGAGTAAATTTATCTAAGTCAGCCCTGATAAAATAAAAATACACAAGGTAATGCTCAGTTAATGCAAGATAAATAATTACAGATACAAAATATTATTTAAAATGACTGATATAAAACCCCACATCAATCACAAAGACCTCACTAGGCCTAAGAATCAACCTTATGCTACACAGTACAAGAAAAATGCAACAACAGTTATACTCAAATTACACACAGCTGCTAGATGTTTGGAGATTTCTTGAGCACTCACAATAATAATATCTGTACAGGGGAGGACAGAGATGTGAACAAAATGAGGAGCAGATCTAAGTGGCAATGATGCAGACACTGAGCTCATTATATAGGGGCCAGCAGAGCTTGATACAACTTGTAAGAAGGACGCGCAAATGAAGCCATGGGGACAAAGAGTTGACAATCCCACTCTAAATAACAGAGAAACGACTTACTCTACAATAACGGTAGAAGGGGGGAACTGAGGCAGAACACGCTCGTGATCAAACATGCAGCATACTGTGCGTTAAAATTACACAAAGGATGATGAAATCATAGGCTATGTAACAATATATATATATATATATATATATATATATTTATATTATATACAGTATATATATATATATATATATATATATATATATATATATATATATATATATATATATATATATATATATATATATATATATATATATCATCCAAAGACGAAAAACACCAAAGCTGAGAACCTGTAAAGTTTATACCATGTATAATTAAAAAAAAAAAAGACTAGAATGCAAGCTATGATCAGAATCTGTTCATTTAAGAGATGAACCAAGGAAAACTTTTTTTTTTTTTTACTGTACTAATGTTGACTGTTTCATTTTCATCTTAAATGTCAGGACCAACTTGCCTAGCCCCGGGCTCCTACGCTCCTCATGGGGCGACATAGGATTGGATGATGGATGGATGGACTTTATTGTCATATTTTTCATCAATAACATGCAGAAAGATATTCAACTGTAATGGGGATTTTTTAAAAGTTCAGATGTTGGAAAGCATCCAAAGCCTCTAAAAGCGTAACCCATTCTCCTTGCAGACAGCTTCGGGGTGGCTGAGTCTTCTCGTCTTCTCCGTTATTGGCAGAGTTGGTAGGCGTGGTGAAGATAGTCACACGGCAGAATATTCCTGTCTCTTGTTCGTCCTACAAAAATATTATAGCTTTTGCAAGAAGGACTAGGAGAGGAAAGTGCAGGATATTTCCATGCCTCTTCTTCATACAGAAACAAATCTTAGTTCTCCCAGGAAAAGCAAAGAAAATATAGAGTAGAATCTTTCCCTATCACATTTTCTTTCTCCGAAACAAAGCTGTAGTTACGATAGTGCATATTCACGCCTAACATAACCAAACCAATCCTAACGCAACATATCCTATCCTAACACCACCCCACCCAACCCAACCAAATTAAACCAAACCAAGCCAAACCAAACCAAATCTCACCTCACCTCGCCTCACCTCGTCTCACCCAACCCAACCCAACCAAACCCAACTCAAACAAACCAAACCAAACCAAATCTCACCTCACCTCGCCTCACCTCGTCTCACCCAATCCAACCAAACCCAACCCAACCAAACCTAACCAAACCATATCTCACCTCTCCTCGCCTCACCTCGTCTCACCCAACCCAACCCAACCTAATCCAACCTCACTTACCTAACGTAACCCTTGGTCTTTACTGCTGGCAGACAACTCTGGCGTGTCAGTGTTGTGGCCATCAGATTTTGTGTTGGCAGGCGTGCTCATCGGGTTCCTCTTCATCCTGACGGTGCTGGTGGTGGCCACGAGGTCCAGGTGCCCACGACGAACACCACGCCACGACGCCGCCACCCAGCACGCCAACAAAGTGCCAGGCGCAGTAGTAGGCGGGGACGAAGCTGAGAACGAATAACGAAAGAGTCTTATTATGGCCTGTATTATTAGTGATGAGGGAGACATCGCAGCACCTCTCGCTTAGTGATTTATCTTATTGTCATATTACAACTTACACTGTAGCTCACTTGTACTGTATGCATATCGCTTTAATATCGACAGAATTTGCATCAAAAACATGATAATGATACATCTTGAAATTTAAGTTGGTTAGTGTGTATATAATGTTTAATGACCCTGCCCCTTGTGATTAGGGCGTGGCTTCACATTACCCGACCCCCCGTCAAGACCCAGCTATGCCACTAAATAAATTGCTAAGGAAGAGTGTTGCGAAATCCCCCAAAGCCCCTTAGAACGTGACCCGCAGCTTAGGTGAGGTCTCTGGGGCCCGTATTCTCAGCGGTTAAGGATGTTCCCTAACACCTCTTCCTGAACAATTCAGTTTGCTTATTACTCCTCACTTTGGTCTTGTGTGTCATTTAAATCATTCCAGTACGACCATACTGAGCTTATATAACAAATTAATATTAACCAGCAGTAGACTATCAACAAATCAATCGCTAAGCGAAAAGCGCTAGGGAACTTTCTTGACCAAGAAGACTAGGGATCTGGCAGTGAAGGGGTTGGCATAAATCTTCACTAACTCCTTCTCTGCCTCATATCACAGGTGAGTCGAAAATATTCGTGTGAAGTTGGTACTTTTACAATATTCAGTATCTTCCACCAACACCGTCCAAACTGCTACTTAACTCAGTATCGAATTTGGATTTCATGTTGCAGTAGTTCCACAAAGTGTTAAATTGAGCGATTTAGTCGGGTAATTGTACAGGCAGATGCAAGAAATCGTAAACTTCCCCTTGCCTCTCGTTTGCCTCTTGTTATTGAAGAATTTACTGATGCTCTAATGAATATATAGGTAGATTGTTTGATAGATAAATAGATAGATAGATTGATTGCCTAGCCCCAGGCTACTACGCTCCTCATGGGGCAATGTAGGATTGGATGATGGATGGATGGATGGAGATAGATTGACTGATTGATTGATGGATGGATGGATGGATGAATAAGCAGATAGATAAATATACTGGCTAAAGGAGTATATTGTCACCCATAAAGGACTGATTATATATAACTCACTCCGCTGCTTCAAATAAGACTATGGTTGCCTGTTGAATCTAACAGTGAATAGGTAGATAGACCGATAGACTGATGGATGGGTGGATGGATAGATAGATAGATGGATGGATAGATGAATGGATGGATAGACCGATGCATAGCTAGATAGTTAGATAGATGGATGGATGGATGGATGGATGGATAAATAGATAATTGGATGATTGGATGGGTAGACACAGATAGATGGATTGATGGATGGATAGATAGATAGATACGTATAGATTTATACCCTTGCTTCTCCAGATGACTTTTTCTGCTTCAGGGACATAACCCGTTCAGTCCGTTAATAGATAGAGAGATTAGAAAAAGATAGATGGATATTATGTATACTCTGGCTACCTCTAGATGACATTCAGCTTTAGAGAGATTACCCATTCAGTCAGGTAGTAGACAGACAGATAAGCAGGTAGGTAAATAAACATGCAGACAGATAGATAGATAGAATAATAGATGGACAGGTAAACAGGCAGATGGATACATGCACAGTATACTCCTTTTACCTCGACACGATAGCAAGAATAAAATTTAGGTACGTTATCGGGCTGAGAGGGTCAAGAAAGGCGTACCCGTGCTGAACGATCTCCCACCCCCTCACACACACACACACACACACACACAGAGATCATCCAGGAAGAAAGGGAAATGAACAAGAAAGAAATGGAAGAAAATGTAGTGAAAATACTGAAGAAAAAAGAGAAAATAGTGAGAGAAACTGTAGAAAGGAACAGATGTGTGATAGTATTTGGAAACAGGGAAGAGGAAGAAAAGGTTAGGTTCGCAAGACTCGAGAGAGACACGAACATGGTGAGAGGAATATTAGGCAAGATTGACCCCGAAGGAAACAAGTGGGTAATAGAAATTGAGGAAGTAAGGAGGATAGGGCCTTATAAGAAAGGGGAAACAAGACCAATGAGAGTCAAGTTTACTTCAGAAAGTGTAATAAATGAGATACTTAAAGTGACCTGGAAATTAAGCAAAGAGGCGGGGATGGAAAATATTATAATAAGAAAAGATCTGAATGAAGAAGAAAGAGAAGCTTTAAAATCATTAAAGGAAGAAGTAAAGGAAAAAAATGATAAGAGGACAGAGGAAGAACGTAATACTTTTTTTTGGAGAGTATTGGATATGAAAGTAAGGAAATGGTATTTAAGGAAATAGAAGTGAAGGAAACTAGGGGGGATGGTTGTGAAAGATCAGAAGTTGAGGAAGTGGTACGGACAGAAAGTAGGAGAGAAGAGGGTATTAATAATGTCAAAAATAATTTGAAGGTGATATATACTAATGTTGATGGTTTCATATCGACAAGGATCGAAATTAATGATTTCTTGAGAGAACATGAACCTGATGTCATGTGCTTTGTAGAGACCAAATTAAGAGAAGATATTGATGTTCATTTGGGAGATGGTAAATACAAACTGTGGAGAAAAGACAGAAAAGAAAAAAAGGGAGGAGGAGTGATGATAGCAGTGAAGAACAACATAAATGTAGATACTGTGGAAATGGGAGAAGGCAGGGCTGAAGTGATATATATGAAATTAGAAACTGGAGAGAATGTTAAGAGAGATATGGCGGTAGTGTATGTTCCCCCAAAGACGAGAGCATGGAAGGATGACGAATACCATGAGATGTTGTCAGATATGGCTAGCTACTTGCAAAAAATAATTGAGAAAAGCAATAATATAATTTTGGTGGGTGACTTTAATTGTAAAGAGGTGAACTGGGAGGAATGGTACTCGGGAGGCGGCGAGGATTCGTGGGGTACTATGTTATTAAATATAATAATGAATAATGTGATGACGCAGTGGGTCAAAGAAGAGACACGGTTTCGAGGTGAGGACACACCAGCAAGGTTAGATTTACTGTTCACCAAAGAACCTGATGTAATAGAATCATTGGAATATCTCTGTCCTTTGGGAAAAAGTGATCACGTGGTCATTGAGTTCCAGATGTTAATAGGAAACGTCGAGCCAAGAGACGAGCTTCATAGACAGGGAAGATACAACTTTGGCAAAGCAAATTTTACAGGATTGAGAAACTTTTTTGAAAATGCGGATTGGAGAAAATTCAGAGAAACAAGAGAGATACAGAGGAAGTGGGATATCTTTCTAGACCTCTATAATTTGGGAGTGGAAAAATTTGTACCAAGAGTAAGAGGGAAAG
Organism: Coenobita brevimanus; assembly: GCF_032717465.1. Lineage (NCBI taxonomy): Eukaryota > Metazoa > Arthropoda > Malacostraca > Decapoda > Coenobitidae > Coenobita > Coenobita brevimanus. The sequence continues at coordinate 19,793,316 of NC_137002.1, forward strand.
AAAACAGGAAATAGGAGTGGTTTAATAGAAGGTGTATGATAGTCAAAAAAGAGAGAGATAAGGCGTGGAACAATTGGAGAAAGAGAGGTAACGACAGAACAAAGGAAGAATATAAAAGAACAAGAAACGAATACACAAGAATACGTAGGGAAGAAGAAAGGAATTTTGAAAAAGGTATAATTGACAAATGCAAGGATGAACCCAAACTGTTTTATAGATTTGTTAATGGCAAACTGAAACAAGGAAGGAATCACCAAGCTGAAAGTAGATGGAGAGGTCTTTAATGATGCGGCAATGCAAGCAGAAATAATGAACAAACGTTTCCAGTCAGTTTTCACTAAAGAAAAGGAGCTTGTGGAAGGGAGGGAGTGATTAGAAATGTTCCGGTGATGAAAGATATAAAAGTGGAGGTGCAGGAAGTGTATAAATTACTGGAAACTCAAGATGTAAGGAAAGCCCCAGGACCTGATGGAATTTCTAATTGGGTACTGAAGGAATGCAGAGAACAACTGGCGGATAAAATTCACAGCTTAATTGTATGCTCACTGGAAGAGGGGAAAGTGCCAAAAGAATGGAAGAGGGCAAATGTGGTACCAATTTACAAGGGAGGAAACAGGGAAGAACCCCTGAATTATAGACCAGTGTCTCTAACCAGCATGGTCGCAAAATTGTGTGAGAGAATCCTGAAAGACAGATGGATAAAATATCTGGAAGAGATGAATATTTTGGCTGAATGTCAGTTTGGATTCAGAAGTGGAAGGTCATGTGTTTCAAACTTGTTGAGCTTTTACTCAAGAGCGATTGATGTGGTACAGGAGAGAGATGGTTGGGTGGATTGTGTGTACTTAGACTTAGAGAAGACCTTTGACAAGGTACCTCATACGAGACTAATGTGGAAACTAGAATATATAGGAGGACTAAAGGGGAAACTTCTGGAATGGATGAGAGACTTTTTGAGAGACAGACAAATGAGGACAGTAATAAAGGAAAAGATGTCTGGATGGAGGGAAGTAACAAGTGGAGTCCCTCAAGGCTCAGTGTTGGCGCCAGTAATGTTCCTGATTTATGTAAATGATATGGTAGATGGAGTGAACAGTTATGCGAGTCTGTTTGCTGATGATGTAAAGATCTTGAGGAAGATAGAGGTTGAGGAGGATTGTAAAATACTGCAGGAGGATTTGGATAGGATACACAATTGGAGCCGGACGTGGGAAATGAAATTTAATGTAAAGAAATGTAAAATATTGGAAATGGGTAAAAGTACCAGGAGACCATCACTGAATTATTTTTTGGGTAATGAATTAATCACAAAAAGGAGAGAAGAGAAAGATTTGGGAGTGCTGGTCCAAGATAGTTTGTCACCAGAAAAGCACATTAACAAGATAGTTGGAGAGACTTATAAGCTCTTGACTAACATAAGAGTAGCATTTCATTATATGGATGAGGAAATGATGAAAAAATTGATAGTGGCCATTATCCGCCCCAGGTTAGAATATGCAGCGGTAGTGTGGTCCCCACACAAAAAGAAAGATATAAACAAGATTGAGAGAATACAAAGAACAGCAACCAAGATGGTCCCCAGTCTGACAGACCTGTCATACAAAGAGAGGCTGGAAAAACTGGATTTGCCTTCGTTAGAGGAAAGGGAGAAAGAGGGAGACATGATTGCGGTGTTCAGGACCATGGTGGGAGTAGATAAAATTGACAAAGAAGATCTGTTTGTATGGGATAAGAGAGCAACAAGAGGACATGGAATGAAATTGAAAAAGTCAAGCTGCTTGAAGGATATCAAGAAATATAGCTTTCCTTACAGAAGTATAGACTTATGGAATAGCCTGGACAAAGAGATCGTCCAGTCTAAAAACTTAAACGAGTTTAAAGTTAAATTCGACTTATTGAGAAACAGCGACGGAAACCCACGAGCATAGTACATTCCGTGTATATCACAATTAGGTATATTCTTAAATATTTGGAACGACTTAGACAAAGAGGTGGTGCATGAGCAAAACATTCATGTGTGTAAAGGTAGACTTGATAAATGTGGATATGGAGACAGGACAACACGAGCATTGCTCAATTCCTGTATACTACAAATAGGTAAATACAAATAGGTAAATACACACACACAGCCTAGCCAAGGGACCCTACACTTCACAGGGGATTATATAGGACTGATTGATAGTGTTCATTTTTTCTGCTCATTATTTTTCTTCATTATTTTTTTTTTATTTTTACTTGTTTTTCATTTTTATTTTTGTTATAGTTATTTATTTTAATACTTTACTTTTTTAGTTTATTTTTCATATTCTTATTTCATTGTATTTCGTTTTTCATTTAGTTTTTATATTTTTATTATTGTATGTGTTTATTAATTATCTTTATTCATTATTAATCATTTCTTGCCTATTCTATGTTTCATATTTTATTTCATTTTATTTATTCACCATACCTAATCATTAATATTTTATTTTAATATTTATTTTAGGTTTCATATAATTTAACAGGATATTGTGCTTATTCAATAATTTTATTCATTATTTATTGATTATCATATTTTTCATAAATACTGTCTTCATTCATTATTACTTGCTATAGATATTTGTGTGGTAAACCTTTATGGTTTCTCATAATTGCCGTCCAGGGTGCAATATTATAATTACAGTGTTAAGGAAGGCCACTCCTAGGTTAATGTAGGTAATGGAGTTTATACTGGCAGCTTCAATAATTACTTTATATATATCCCCTTCACTACAACGCCTGCTGACACCTGTGACTCGCGAAAGGAGAGCAGGTGTTGTGTTTTGGTTAGTGTGTGGGTATTTACTTATTTGTATTTACCTATTTCTAGTATATAGGAATTGAGCTAAGCTCATGTTGTCCTGTCTCCATATCTACATTTATCCAGTCTTGACTGAATCACATGAATGTTTTTTGTTTGTGTCACCTCCTCGTCTAAGTCATTCCAAGTATCTATGCTTCTGTTTGGGAAACTGAACCTATTTAGATCATTAAGACATCTGCTTTTCCCCAACTTGAAGTCATGACCTTTTGTTCTTCCATCATCCAGCACAAAAAGATCCTCTCTATCTACTTTTTCCAGTTGTCTTACATTTCCAAACTTCGTGATCAAGTCTTCTCTTTCCCTTCTCCCCTGCAGTGTTGGTAACTTCAGTTTTTCCCATTTTTTCTCGTTAGTCAGTTTCCTTAAGAATGGTGTCAACCTTGCAGCCATCCGTTAAATCCTCTCCAGTTTATCAATATGCTTCTTCATATGAGTTGACCATATTACAGCCTCATACTCTAGTCTTGGTCTTAGCATTTCCTCGTCCATATAATCAAAAGCCACTCTCATGTTGGTCAGCAATCCGCAAGTGCCTCCTATGATTCTGCTTCTCTGGTGACAAGTCACCCTAAATAATCACTCCCAACACCTCCTCATCTTTTCTTTTACTGATTATCTCACTGCCCATATTATGTGTCCAATGAAGTGTTTTTCACTTGTTCCCATTTCTAATACATGACACTTCTTGGTACTGAATCTATTTTCCAAATCTTGCTCCACCCGTGGAGCTTACTCAAGTTCTCTTGCAGGTTTTTTACAATTATCAGTACATTTCATATGTTCCATGGTTTTAGCATCATCTGCGATCATACTCATGGAACTATTCAAACCTTTTGGCAAATCTTTTACATATATCAGAAACATTACTGGAGCTAAGACAGAGCCCTGAGGTACTCCACTGGTCACATTTTTCCATTGTGAAACCTTGTCCCTTATGACTGTTCTCATCTGCCTTCCCATCAGATAATCTTCCATCCACTTTAATAGTTTCGCATGCTCTCCTCCAAAGGTCTTCAGCTTACACAGCAGTTTCTTATAGGGCACCCTGTCAAATGCTTTCTTGAGAACAAGATAGACACAATCTTCCCATCCCTCTCCCTCTTGTATGACATCTATTACCCTACTACAGAAACTTAATGGGTTAGTAACAAGATTTCCCTTCTCTAAAACCAAAATGTCTTGGTGTTATCACTTCATTTTACTCTAAATACTTAATCTACCTTTTTCTAATAATTTTCTCACGGATTTTACAAACAACACTAGCAAGTGATACAGGTCTGTAATTGAGCGGATCTTCCCTATTTCCTGCCTTGAAGATTGACACAATATTTACTCTTGTCCAGTCCTTAGGTAACTGTCCAATTTCCAGAGAACTCTTAACGATGACATAAACAGGCAACACTAATCGGTCAGCACATTCTTTCAGGATCCAGCCAGTCACATTGTCTGGTCTCATTGCCTTCCTCACATCCAAGTCCCTCATCAGCTGTAGCACCTCATTCACGTCAACTGCAATTTCTGCCATTCTTATCATCCTGGGTTCTATTTCAGGTTCATTAAATTCCTCTTCTAACACATAGACTGACTGCAGCTTGTTGTTCATCATTTTGCACAAATCTTCTTTTCTTTCGTAAGTTTCATCTCCATCTCTCAGTCTTATTATAATGTCCTTCACTTTCATTTTACCATTTACAAGCCCATGAAATAGCTTAGGTTCTTTTTTACATTTAATTACAATATATTTTTAGTATTTCCTTCCTTCGTCTCTCTGAACCCTTACATATTCATTTCTTACCTGCTTGTATTCCTCCCAAGCCCTTTAACTACACCTTCGTCTCACTTTATTCCATGCAGTTTCTTGCCTCAAGTGCCATTCGACACCTATTATTAAACCATTCTTTCTTCCTTACCATTGCTGTTGAGAATTTTGGGACATATTTACTAACTCCTGTTTTATATACTTCTATAGGAAACTCATATTTTTCATCAACATTTGTGATTCCATTCATTGTGCTCCAGTCTCCACTTTGGAAAAAGTTCCTTAGGGAAGCAAAGTCTATCTTTCAGTAATTGTATTTATTTTCTCTGTGTTTTTGATCTCTTTCTCCTTCCCTTACTCCCACCACTTCCATCTCAATAACCAGAAGATCACTTTTATTAAAAGAGCATTGATAGGTTATGTTCTTCACATCGTTTGGGTCCTTTGTGAATATCGAGTCCAGTCATGGTGGTTCGTCATCTCCTCTAATTCTTGCATTTTCTTTAATTGATTTAACATGTTTTCTATCACCATTTCCATCAATTTATTTCCCCATAATTCCTCATTGTTCCCAGCATTCGTACTTTTCCAATCAACTTCTTTGCAGTTAAAATCCTTTATGATTAATATTTTATTTCCTCGTTCAGTTAACATATTTATCTTTATAATGGATTCTCTTGTTAACTGTTCATAATCTTCTTTTGTCCATACCCTAGTTTGGGGGGGGGGGGATATGAAATACTATTATATCTTTTTTTTTTTTTTCCCTCCATAGCAGTCCTCTATTTCCATTCCCAAAAGTTCAATCCCGATATTTTCAATTTCTATCTTTTTTTGTTTTTTTATCAGTATGGGTTAGAATCATCGCACCTCCCCCAAATTTCTCCTCTCTATCTTCCCCCGCACATTACTATTGTTCCATCCATCCATCCATCATCTAATCCTACGTTGCCCCATGAGGAGCGTAGGACCCCGGGGCTAGGAAAGTTGGTCCTGGTATTTAAGATGAGAGTGACCAGCCTCACTCATCCCAGAGTGGCATTACGTGGGCAATAAACCCCAACCCTTGGATATAAACCTTCACTGGCTCAATCCGATTGGGGCACCCTTATTACCCACTAAACCACCAGGAGCCAAAATTTAGTTATATGGTTACCACCCAGAGTAGTAAATGGTTTCCTGGTGTACAGGAAACCATTTGGCTTGTCACTCAGTGTAGAGTCACCCACAGGCAGAAGGAAGAGGAAAGAATGAAGGAAAGAAAGACACAAGAGGGAGTGTAAAGTCACCTGCAGGCAGAAGATAGAGGAAAGAATGAAAGGAAGAAATACTATTGTTCCATCCAATTAATTTTGTACCAATATCGCGGGGCAATTCGGTCTCCTCCAAGCAAATAATTTCAGGTTTCTTTTCATTTATATTGTCTTCAATTAACTCTTTCTTTGATAATAATTCATCTACATTACTATACTAGATTTTTAGATTTACTGCCCAGTTTTGTCTTTACTCATTCTTCCTTTCTTCGTATTCTCAACCATCCTGCTCGTTTCAGTCACTTCTAGTTCCTCACATACCATTTCGTACTTTCATATTCATCATTCTCAAAAAAAAAAAAAAAAAAAAAAGTTATATCCTATATTCTTCCTTTCACTTTCTTCCCATTTTTATCTTTACTTGTTCCTCCAAAGATTTTGAAACTTTTCTTTCTACTTCATTTATATCTTTTCTTATTATACATTTTCCATCCCTGCCTCTTAGTTTCCAGGTCACTTTAAGAATGTCATTTACTATACTTTCTAATGAGAGTTTAACGCTCATTGGTCTTGCTTCTCCCCTCGTATACGGTCCTATCCTCCTTACTTCCTCAATTTCTTTTTCCCACTTGCTTCCTTCTGGATCGATCTTGCCCAGTACTTTTCTCACTTGATTCAAGTCTCTCTCGAATCTCATTGATCAAAGCTTTTCTTCCTCCTCCTTGCCTCCAAATATTACTACACATTTGTTCCTTTCTACGGTTTCTCACACTGTTTTCTCTTCTTCTTCAATATTTTCATTGTATTTTCTTCCATGTTTTTCTTGCTCATTTCTCTTTCTTCCTGAACGATTTCCCTTAAGCTAACCACTTCCTTCTGTTCTTCCACATGTGCCCACCTTGCCATTTTCTCTTCTAACACACTCATTGCATTCTCTGTGTTATCACTGGCCACTTCAAATTTTCTCTTTAATTCAGTATTTTCTCGTTTCAAATTCTTGATCTCCTGGTTTTCTTTTTCATTGGCCATTATTGCTCTGTATGGTGATTTCGGTCAGTTCGGAAATACTTTTTGTTATTCGATCCTCAGCTTTCTTTTCTAGTTTGCTAATTCTCATAATCAACATTTTAATCAACTCCATTACATTTGTTTTACTGTCAGATCCTGGAAATTCATCTTCCCCAGTGTTCACACTGGCGGCCATGTTTGTTGGTGCTACGACCACCTGTTACCGAAATTAAACATTCATGTATACGCAGTTATTTACTGACACTGGCTCTGCATTTTTGACAGACAATATTAACTGACAATACTTTAAACTTTAGAGAATAATGGAGACAGGACAAACAATTTCTGAAAACTACTCAAGATTTGTAGAAGAGGTGCTTGGAACACGCCTGATCGTTTGTGTGTGTGTGTGTGTGTGTGTGTGTGTGTGTGTGTGTGTGTGTGTGTGTGTGTGTCAACTTTCATATTACGAAAATCTCCCCAAACTGAAAAAATCGGCAGACAGGATCATGCATTAGATAAAGAATTTTAACGTAGTGAAGGGATTATCTGAGACTTTTTCAGTGAAAGAGAGTTCGAAAGTAATCTATATTATAATTAGCCGATTTCTGTATATTTGTTTGTTACCATAACAGCAAAAACCGGTGCATGTAGCGCAATTTTTGTTAGATCAATGTACCGTTAAAATGTCCTAACTTGAAGAATAAAACTATTTCCAGTCTACTTGGGCTACTGGTTCCCGAGTTGTGACTCATTTCTGACTGAAGATAGGAAGTGACTTGACATTGAGCGGAGGCCGCCGAAGGGGGCCTTTATGCGAGTAATGATAATAATAACAGTAATAACAATAATACGATGATTGATAATGACGATCATGATGTTAGTAGTCATAGTAGTAAAAATAATAATAATAATAATAATAATAATAATCAATCAATCAAGCATTTCCTGTAGCACCCCACGGGTTGCATAGGGCCTCGATGAACTCTCTCCTCCAATATTTGTCTCTTGCCATCTCCTTCATGTCCCATTAACACTCCTCTCCCACTTCTCTTTTCATTGTCCTCAACCAGGTTTCCCTCGGCCTACCTCTTCCACTTCTGCCTCTAGCAGTCTATTCTGGCACATCCTGTATTAAACTGCCTTCTTTTTTATATATGTGCCCCAGCCATTTCCAGTGAGACAGTCTTACATATTCATCAACTGTTCCGCTCTCGTAATATCCCTTACTCTTTCATTTGTAACTCTGTCTTGCCACTTTACCCCAAGAATCCTTCTCAGTATTTTATTCTCAAATCCTAATACTTTCTGATCTGTTGCAATTGTACTGTACCATGACTCATGCCCATAAATTAAAATTGGTCTAACCATGGACTTGTAAATTTTTACTTTAGTATGCACCGAAAGCATATCATTATTCCAAACAGATTTCAACATTCCAACAGCTCGCCAAGCCTGTCTAATCCTCTCCTCAATTTCATTATTTAATGATCCATTAGATGATACAATCGTTCCCAGATATTTAAAATTTTCTACATTCTTCACCATACTATTTCCAATTACATAATCGATTTGGTTCTCCAAGTTCATATTAATAATTTCAGTCTTTCCACAATTTATTACCAATCCAACTATTTCTCCTTCCTCCACCAGACAATCAAGCACCCTCCGAATCTCGTAAATACTTCCGCAAATCAGTAAAATATCATCAGCATAGTCCAAATCCATCAGCCTCCTATTTTCTTTCCAGTTAATTCCTGCACCTGTTCTCCTTAACACCTTTCTTATAACATAATCCATAACCAAAACAAACAGCAAAGGCGAATGAACTCCTCCTTGAATCACTCCTGACCTAACTTCAAATGGATCACTCAAAGAACCACCCACCATTATCTTACAAAATGTACCTTCATGCAGGCTTCTAATAATATTTACAAACTTTTCTGGTATACCATAGAATCTCATAATTTTCAACATAGCTCCACGTGAAACACTATCAAACGCCTTTTCAAAATCAACAAAACAAATACTAAGTGGCATTTTCATCTCATTAGCTTGTTGCATTAGACGCCTTACAATAAAAATTTGATCATTACAGCCTCGAACCTTTCTAAATCCCGCTTGTTCTTCTCTTAAAATTTTATCAATTACTGGCTCTATTCTGTTCAACAAGATTTTGGAAAAGACTTTTGCAACTACAGGTGTCAAAGTTATCCCCATCCAATTTCCACAGAAACTTAATTCTCCCTTTTTTGGTATTTTTATAATCACTCCATTTTTCCACTCTTCTGGAATTCCACCATTATCCCAAGCCACGTTAAAAACTTTCAAAAGCGCGTTCATCAACTCCTCATTTTACACCTTAAGCATTTCAGGAAATATTCCATCCTCTCCTGGAGCCTTAAAATTCTTTATCTCCTTCATAGATTTTTCTACCACTTCCAAGGTTATATCCCCTGTTTCTATCTGCAAATCTCTCTCGGCTGGCAAAATGTCCTCTTCAGCTGGGATTGGTCTATTGAGAACAGATTCAAAATGCTCCTTCCACCGTCCTTTTATATCCAAATCTTTAATCATCAAGTTACCATTACTATCTCATACAGGCTATTTCCTTCCTTCTCTTTTCAGTCCCAGTTAACTCCTTTATGCCCTGATACGCTGCTCTTGCGCTCTGACCCTCATTTTAACTTAACTTAATTTCTGTCTTTTTTGTCTTTTCATCATACAGCCTCCTCTTATCACGTCTAATGAGTATTTTTACTTCAGAATGTAAACTCCAGTATTTTACTCTAAGTACTTCAACTACCCCGCCATCAGTATGTTGTTCTTCATTTCTTAACTTCGCCTCTTTCCTTTACTGAATTGCATTCCATGTTTCATCTGACATCCACTTTTTCCTTCTCGCTTTTCTCTTTTTCTTAATAGTAACCTTAGCACTCTCATGCAAAACCTCTTTTACCTCTCTCCACATTTGATCAATATCATTGTCTTCAGATTCCGTCAAAGTCTGCGGGACCAGAAACCTGTTCCTACATTCCCACCGAAATTTCTCCTTCGTGTTCTCATCATTTCTCAGTTCATCAAAGTCATACTTATAATAATAATAAAAATAATAATAAAAATAATAATAAAAATAATAATAATAATAATAATAATAATAATAATAATAATAATAATAATAATAGCCGTAATCTAAGAAGAGTGGAATCTACTGTAAGTCATCGTACAGACCAAGTTAAATCTTCCAGGGCACATCAGTCTACCCTCGGGGCCCTACACCTCAAATTTTGTAGTATCGTTGTTGGATAGTGACCCTGCTTATGGTCAGAACAACTCTAGTCTATATTCTAGCTAAGACCAGAGTATTGATTTTAACTTGGAATAAGTCAAAGAACAGTGAGAGAGGAGATGCAATTATCATACACCTTGTTATGATAAGGGCAACTCTTGTACTCTGGTTCACCTTAAGCCAGATGATCATATGCAGATAAGAGTGTAATATCGAAGCCGGAAAGAGTGCTGTTCCCTTTACCTTTGCCATGATAAAAATCTGGGGAAGGGAAGGGATTGCATTGATCAAATATTTGTGCTAAAATTGGTGGAAAAGGATCTGGAGAAGGGAATGAAGTTGTATGCGGCTGGATCTAGGGAAAGCATATGGTAAGAGAGTGTGGCAGATGCTGAAAATATATGGAGTTGATGGGAAATTCCTGAACACTGTCAGTGGTATGTTAAGGGTGCTACAGCTACAGTGCGTGCAGAGAGTGAACTAAGTGAAGTCTTTGATTGCTGGATGGGGTGTGTCATGTCCCCTTGGTGCCGCAAAAGAGGAATAAGGCAGGGCAGTGGATGTTGAAGTGTCCTTAAATGAGAGAGGGTAGGGTGTGGAAACTCCATATACTGTTGCTTGATAATAATACTGTAGTAAGTGAAGATGAATGTGATATGCGAAGCTTGATGTTTGAGTCTGCGAGTGTATGTAAGAAATGAATTCTAAAACTGAATGTAGATAAGAGTAAAGCTATAGTTTTTGAGAAGAAAAACAAAGTCAAACAATGCATAGCATGGTAGGATGGTGAGCATGTGGAGCTACGTGGAGAGACAGACAGATGAGGATCAGAAGGAGCTTCGTGGTGTTGATGTTAATGTGAAGGGAACACTGAGGATGAGATGGAGCGATGGATGGGGCAATGGAGTGGAGAGATATATGAGAGAGGGTGATGAGAGTTGGAGGGAGGACAGCCAAATAGAAGACAGGGTGATATGAAAGCCATTTGTCTGCGGTCATCCCTTAATGAGTTAAGGCGTTTGAGATGACTTAAAAAACTCAAGTGCATTACTCCATATAAAGCCAGACGAATTTTTAAATTTGAGAGTACTCGTAAGTCTCAGGTACCCAAGACTATTCATGTAATTTTCCTCTCCTTTGCCTACAGTGCCTCCATCACCTTCCACCGTGGCGTCCCTGGATGAGGTTGAAGCCGATGATGAAGAGGACACCAGCAACACTCCAGACATACTGAAAGGGCCCCAGCAGCCGCCAGACATTACTGCTCAGGTGGGTCGACTACTATCTATCTATATACCTAGGCTGCTCCCCCCAAGGAAAGGGAGGTAGCCGAGACAGGACGACTCACTCCCAATTTACTCATCCACTCAAACATATTCATTTGCATCTTAACCCCAAATGGGAGAAGGGACAGATCCTCACCGCACCACACTGCACGAGGGTTAACTGCACAGTGCAATCAATGACAGCCGCAGCAGGACCCGACAGCAGAGCCGGTTTATCCCTGCCACATCGTAATAGACCCATCCTCTTACCCGCACATGACCTGATCAGCTGATCAGACAAATGCAGGAGAATATCCCCTCAGGGTTGCGTCATCATTTAATAATTCACAATTTCTCTCCATTCATTTCTGTCACTAACAGCCACTCTTCCTTGCTCAACAGACATCCCTCTTGCATCCAAAGCTCTCTTCACACTGTCCATCCATCCTATTCGTGGTCTTCCTCTCAGCCTTACACCTCTCACATCAAACCTAGTTATCTTTTTCACCAGTCACTCATTATCCATTCTCTCCGTATGCCCAAACCATCGCAACACCCTCAGCTCAACTCAATCAGTCATCTCCCGCACAACTCCAGTTCTCCTTCGCACTTCATCATTTCTCACTCGATCCATATGTGTCACTCCACACATATTCCTCAGACACCTCATCTCCATTACATTCAAACTCTTTCTCTCTTCTACACCCATATTCCATGTTTCAGCCCCATATAACGCAGTCGGTACCACAACACCCTCATACAGCATTCTCTTTACATCCAATCTAAGCGAACGACATCTGAACACTTTTTTCATTCCTCCCAGCACTTCTCCTACTTCATTCATACTAAACTTCATTTGTGCATCTATTCTTCCATCCACAGCAACATGTGACCCTAAATACTTAAAACACTCTACCCCCTCAAGCAACTCATCATTCAAAACTATATTCATCTCCTACCATCTACCAACCTTGTACACTTCATCACTTTATTCTTATTCTCATTTACTTTCAGTTTTCTCCTTTCACACACACTTCGAAACTCCTTTACCAACTGTCTCAATCTCTCCTCTGAATCAGCCACCAGTGCAGTATCATCTGCAAACTGCAGCTGCTTTACATTCCACTCTCTACCATTAACATTCAGCAGACTCAGACCTGCACCTAACACTCTTGCATTCACCTCCCTTACAACACCATCCATATAAATATTAAACAACCAAGTCGACATCACACATCCCAGCCACAGCCCCACTCTCACGGGAAACCAATCACTCACAGTATTTCCCACTCTTACACACGCTCTACTCTTTACATAATAACTTTTCACTCCTTTTAGTAACCTAGCATCAAGTCCATACAATCTTAAAACAGTCCACAAAGCCTCCCTATCAATTCTATCATACATTTTCTCTAAATCCATGAACTCCCATAACACATCCTTACCTTTCGCTAGATACTTTTCACACTCTTGCCTCACAGCAAACACCTGATCCACACATCCCCTCCCTTTCCTAAAACCACACTGCTCATCACCAGTCACTCCCTCTGTACCCTCTCTAACTCTCTTAATTAACACTTTACCATACACCTTACCTACAATGCTGAACAGACTCATACCCCTAAAGCTAGGACATTCATACTTATTACCCTTACGTTTATGCAATGGGACCACATAAGCACTTGCCCAGTCAATTGGTACCAAACCTTTCACAAAGCACACATTCAACAATCTTACCAACCAGTCAACAATAGTTGTTCCACCACCTTTCAGGTAATCCACAGCACGCCCATCCATACCTGCAGCTTTCTCTGTTTTCATCTCCTTTACTGCCTCCTGCACTTTCTCCTTCGTGATCAGAGAATCATTCAACTCTCCCAACACATTTATGCCTTCCGCCCTTCCACCCGTCACAATCTCAGCCTCCCTTTCCCCCTGTACATTTAACAGTCTTTCAAAATACTCTGCCTATCTCTTCCTTACTGCATCCATTTCAGTTAACATCCTTCTACCCTCTGCTTTTACTCAATCTTCCTTCCTAGACTCTCCCTTTCGCACCCTTTTCACCTCCTTCCAAAACATTTTCTTACACTGTTGAAAATTCTCAGTCAGCCGCCTACCCCACCTCTCATCTGCTGCCGCTTTAGCACCACGCATAGCCCTTCTCGCCCTGTTCGTCTCTTCCTTGTACCTCTCATATGACACCTCATCCTTCCTCTGCAGCGACATTTCATATGCACGTCTCTTCTCAGCCACAGCCATACTTACTTCCTCGCACCACCATTCACTTCCTTTTCTTACACCACCACCCATTCGTCTCACACCACACCCTCTTCTGCGTGCCTCACCACAGCACTCTTAAACAACTGCCATTCCTCCTCCACATTGCCATTTTCCTGATCTTTCACTGCAATCCCCTCGTCTTTCAATTTCTCCTGATACGCTATCATTTTCTCTCTTTTATCCAACTCACTCACTTTCAAAACCTCCCTGCCACACCTAACTCTGCTAGCTCTCACCCATCTCTTACCTACTCTTAACTTTCCCTCCAACAGGTAGTGGTCAGACATACCTCCATCCTCCTCTAACAGAACTCTCACATCCAACAATCTTCCTATTACATTCCTGGACACAACCACATAGTCTACCAATGCCCTATCAACAACCCTTCCACCCTCCTGTCTCACTCATGTATACTTATATCTTTCTTCTCAAACAAGGTATTTCCAATCACCATCTCTTGCTCAACACAAATCCCTTTCATTCGTTCCCCATTTTCATTTCTTCCAGGCACACCATGCATACTAAGTACACCTTCAACTGCTACATTTCCCCCTCTAGCATTCAGATCTCCCATCATTACCACATTCACATTCTCTCCAAGACTCTGCAGACACTCATCAACATTATTCCACAAAGACTCCCTCTCTTCTTCATCCTTTTCACTACCAGGGCCATATGCACTCACAAACACCCACAACTCACATTCAGATTTCGCTTTCACCCACATCAGTCTCGATGACACCTCCTTCCATTCAGTCACACACTGCTGTACTTCCGGACTCGCTAACAAGGCCACACCTTCTCTTGCCCCTCCTCTATCAACACACTTCCAAACTTTGACTAACCTTTTCCTTTCGTCTTCGTTTCACTCAAAGCTAACGCATCCAACTTTCATCTCGCAAACATTCTCCCAATCTCCTCCCTCTTAGCCTCATTTTTTTTTTTTTTGTCCGACTCTGGGCATAGGCTTCACAGCCTGCTATGAAGGCCCAACAGTCCTCCTACATACCATACATCTCCACATGTCACCACTTCGGGGCTAACACCCACCGTCCATACTGAATACATGCTAGGGCTGTCTCATACAGGACTAGTGTTTTGGTATTAGCGGGGATATTTCTACGACATGTCAGCGGGGCTTCTGGTAGATCAGTATAGCCTGATTTAATGAATTCAAATCCTTAAACTATTCCCTGCCCCAGTGGGGATTTGAACCTTGGTCCGTTAGGACTGCAGGCCACTTCTCTACCGATTGAGCCACCGCCTCCTACGCACATTCATAGACCTAATCTTCAGGGTACGGGGATAACTCAATCCCCCATCCCTTTCTCTGGCCTGTCTCTTTTTAGGAACTAAAAAACAGAGGAGGGGGTCCCTAGTCCCCTCAATCCGTCCCTTTTACGAGTAGTCGCCTTTAACGACACGCAGGGAATACGGTGGCAGTATTCTTCCTAACACAACCTGGCAGCAGCGTAGTAGTACCACCCCATAGTGCTGCCAGATTGTGTCCCCCCCGCCACAGGGGTCGACTACATCTCTGCTTTATAGATAAGGTGGAATTTTGAAGTAGGATTATGTGTAGCCCATTCAGGCTGGAGGTTTATTATGCAGCTTTATAAATCGTCTGTTAGTAATCAGATTCTTTGCTAATAAATAAGGCACAAGGGGTCTGAATGGGCTTAAATACACTATGTGTTTCAACAACTGAGCATTATTGGTCAGGTGGGTGAAGGGTAAGTGTGGTTTATAGATACTGTACAGTTGTATTCTAAAGCAGGCCGACATTAACCATTTGCTAGGTGCAGCACAAATCTGGGTTTTACTTGGGTTAGATTCTAAAGCAAGCCGATATTTAGCTACAGTTGAAGTCTAGTATCCCCTTGTCAAATATCCTAGGGTAGTTGGAGAGGAAATTTGGTTTGCAGATGGGGTTGGATTCAGAAATAGGCTGATTTATAGAATTTTTGGATGTACTTCGGTATTGGCTAAGAGGGTTGCAGAATATATATATATATATATATATATATATATATATATATATATATATATATATATATATATATATATATGCTGTTGGCATAACGTTCTCCCTACGTGTCAAGTGGGGTTGGTGGAGGATTAGTGCCCCTACCTGTAAAACAATTAACTCTGAGCCCTTGACTACCCCGTTTGGGATACATGGCGTCTGGCAATGAATGAATGAATGAATAAATATATATATATATATATATATATATATATATATATATATATATATATATATATATATATATATATATATATATATATATATATATATATGAGGGAATTTGAAAGAGGCTGGAGGAAAGGTAGGCCAAGAAGAAGGTTGAGGGATATGGCGGATGAGTGTGAGGAAGAGAGGTACGGAAGTTGGTGAGGCTAAAGGACTGACAATAGACTGACCTTGCTGGATGAATTTTGCACGGAGAAGCGCATAACCTGGGATTTGGTGCCCCTTTTTAACGTGACAGCGTTCGGATTGACGCTATCAAATAAGCATATGTGAAGCTACAGAACGTGGCGAAATTTTTCTGGGAGGGCCTATCTGATGGAGCTAGGATTCCGTGGACTTGAATTATGAGTGGATGGAAGCGTGGCCCATTGAATTTGTCAAACTCTGGTTGTCTGGACGTTGCTACTCCCCACCCTGCCCTACGGTGGGAAAGGAGGATGGGATGATGATGATTACTGTTATTCATTCTCCTTCACTCTTCCACCTCGACCTTGTTGTAATAATGATCATTATCATCATCATCATCATCATCATCATCATCATCATCATCATCATCATAATAATAATAATAATAATAATAACAATAAAAATAATAATAATAATAATAATAATAATAATAATAATATTTATAATAATTATTATTATTATCATCATTATCATCATTATAATAAAAATAATAATAATAATAATTATTATTATTATTATTATTATTAGTCTTATTGTTTTTAGTGTTATAATTATAATTATAATTATTATTATTTATTATTATTATTATTATTATTGTGGGAGTTTTGTACATATCTTATTACTGACATCGAATAATTTAGTGATACCGGTATGTTAAAGATGCACAAAACCTACCTTCTGCCTTCCTTGAATCCATTATTTTTTGTTGTTTCCTTTAAGTCACATTCCCTCTCCCTCCGCCTCTGTCTGTCTGTCTGTCTGTCTGTCTCTTGACATGTCTATAATTATCTTCCTTGGTTATTATTATTATTTTTTTTTTTTGCCATGGAGTAGTACCATTGCTTCAAATGAAACAATCTACTTACATATGCAAGCAAAAAAATATATTATCACTTTCCTTTACTTACAGGAAACGACACATCTCTGTACATTCAATTTAAATCCTCAGTTATATTTTATGTTTTCTAAAAATAATGTTTGTAAATATTAGTAGCCAGTGATTTTCGTTGTGGCTATAAAATCATCCAATAAGACCATACTCACCCTATCTTTTTTCGTCCGGTAATTTTAATATTCTTGAGAAGCGGGATTTGCTAGTTAGGTAGTCTGGGGAGTTCTCCATACTTCCTGTATTTTTCTGTTACGTGTCAGAGTTGCCAGTTAGCCTGCTATTGTGAGGGGAGTTATTTTGTAAAGTTATACATTAATTTTTGTGCTTTTTTTTTTTTCTTTAATGCTTTATTTATGTGATTATTTGTTAAATTATGTAATGTTATTTCAGTCTGTATGCTATTGGATCTAGAGTGTTGTGTAATATAAGAAAATTCTGGATATTTTGGATGTCTCTGAGTTGGTAACTGTTGCTCCTTCAAGAGTGTACTAGAAACTTCCAGTGTAATGCAAAGCTATACAAGGAGGTGGAAACGCCTAGGGCAGTAATTTTTTTTCTCAGTGTCAGTGTAGTTCAGTGTCAGTGCAGTCTAGTGAAGATTGTATAGCTCTGGTGCTTGTGAAAACAGTGAAGTGAACTTCACATTCATCAAGTGTAACTGTTTGGAAAATAAAAAGAGTGAACTTACGAAGCCAGTGTTTATTTACCATGCCTGAGCCAATCTTGTTGTTGTACACCGAAGGCTGACAATAAGAAGAACAGCTCACTGGGCAATGTCGTTGCTATATAGAACTACACATGTTGGAGCCTGTGGCAGTGTGTGACGAGGACGTAACACTGGTGTCAGGAATGGGATCAATAGAAATGTCAACCCTTCGTCATGGAGGCAGGTGTATAGACAAGAGGTCAAGTTAGGCAAAAGGAGGCATCACTGGCTGCAGTTATGAAGCTATTACAGGCACAGAACAATGGACAGAAAGAACTCAAAGAACAATTACACGCACAAAGTGAACAGTTACAAGCACAAAATGAACAACTAGAAGCACAAAGTGAAGAGCAGAAAGAGCTGTATGAACGACTTCAAGAGGCATTACAGGAGCAACAGAAGGAGATACAACTGAGGATGCAAGGGCGTCTTGATGTTTTCGTGGGGGAAATGAAGGAAGAACAACAACAGTTGGAGGAAGAAGTATACACTGTGCTACGGCAGCAGATATATGAGGTAAGCAATAATGTCATGGAGTGCAGACACCATGTAGAAAACCTGCTAAAGATTAGTGAGGGAATAGTGACAAAGGGCAGACAGCATGTAGACAACCAGGTGAAGATTAGGGATGAAATAGTAATGGAATGCAGACAGCATGTAGATAACCAGTTGAAGAATGTAGTTGACCATGTGATGATAATTTGTGACAAAATGGAGGCTGTAGAGAATTACTGCATTGCTGAACCTCAAGTTAGTGTACAGGGAGCATATGAAAAGAATGGGTATTGAATCTTGATGGATTCCAAGTATCTAAGGGTAGCAGTAAAGGGCTGAATAATCAGAATGTAGGAGTTTTAAGTCCTGGAATTAATAACGAAACCCCAGTTTTTAGGCCCAAAACCAGTGAGGTGCATGGCTATAATGGAGGTCCAATTAAAAAGAAATTTCAGAAACTTGATGGCAAAGTATCTCGGAAAGCTTACCATGCACAGTTTGAATTATTTGTCAGTCAGAACAGTTGGGATGATAGGAAGAGGGCAGTGCAGCTGGCTCCTAGCCTCAAGGGTGCCGCAATGGAAATTCTGGGCCAGATGTCAGCAAAGGAGAGGAACAGTTATCAGTCCTTAGTAGAGGTACTGGACCATGTACCAGAGTGAGCTTTACACGGCAAGATTCTGGAGCCGTGTACAGGCTCGAGGCTAATCCCTACAGCAGTTTGCTCATGACCTGGAGAATATGACTCACAAAGTGTTCCCTGGAGCAGCACCTAACCTGTTGGCTATTCTTCTGAGGGACCAGTTCATCGATGCTCTTGCTAGTGCAGAGTGGAAAGTGCTAGTGAAACAGGTACAACCCAGAAGCATGCAAGAAACACTATCCAGGGCACTAGAATTTTGGTCCTACATCAGGTCCAGTACATCCACTTTTCAGACAGGTCGTAGTGAAAGATTTAAGACAAGGAAGGTGCACATACATGAAGCAGAAAAATTTGAAGGAAGTTGCTGGTACTGTGAAAAGCCAGGACATAGGAAAGAGGCGTGCCACAACAGGAAGACGGAATACGAGAAGACCGGAGGAAGTTGTTGGTTCTGCAGGAAGCTGGGACACGAGAAGGACGATTGTTACAAATGGAAGAAGAAACAAGATCAGTGCAGTGCAAGGAAATCTACACTTGCAACAAAAGCATGTTGAACATGTAGTGAGGTGGGACACTTTAGTTCTGAGTGTCCCAAGAAGAAAAACGAGGATAAGAAGAAGGCTCCAGAAGACCAAAATGAAGTGGAAAACTAGTGGAGGCTGGTGTTAAGGAGCAACCACCAGCCAGCTCTTCCCAAGAAGCCCCACCACTGAAAGAATGCAAGAGAACTGCAGTTGATAGTGTGCAAGTAGACGGAATAGACAGAAAGAACTGTTCTCTGGTGATTGATTCAGTCTCAAAGCAGACTTTTATGAGGCCTGATGTGTTACATCATTGGTATCTGCCTGAGTCATCAGAACAACTGTGTGGTGTAACTGGGTACCACACAGAACTGAGGGGACACCTGGACGTCAAGACTGAAGTGACAGGGCAAGAGGCTATGCTTCCAGTATATGTAGCCGAGATGGAGGATCCTTGCCTTCTTGGGTGGACTATCTGATGTCCATGAGATGTACGCTGGACTTCTGCTCCATGAAGATGAAGGTTTGAAGAAAGTCGGTTTCCAAAACGGCAGTGAGACAAACCAGTTCTTGTGGCAAGGTGAGGGTGCTGTGCACCACAGTTATACCCTCAATATCAGAACTATTGCTCCTGTGAAAGGTGGGAGGCTCTTTTGACAGCTGTCTAGGGGTAGTGGAGCCTGATATATGGTGCAAGATGAAGGCCAGAGTGATGGTAGGGAGAACTTTGGTGAAAACAGATACAGGTGAAGTGCTGGTTGTGGTGGTCGGTTTCTCCATGAGCTATGAAAGTTCAACAAGGGAGAAATTCTGGGACTGTGCCAGGCAGTGGACCCTGAGTGGCATCAAAGGAAGGCATGTAAAAGATGTAGTCAAAGATGGGTATCTGCCAAACCACTTACAAGACATATTTTCAGGGAGTTGCCAATGCCTGGATGACTCACAAGTGCTGAAGTTGAGGCAGCTACTAACGAAGTTTGCTGATGTCTTTTCCACAAGATACCTAGACCTGGGGTGCAATCTGGTGGAGCATTGTATAGATGTCGGAGATCACCGCCCCCAGCTAGGAGGATGGCAACAGCCTAATGGCAAGAAAGAGAGATGATGGAGAATTTCCAAAGTCAAGGAGTGATAGAAAAGTCCAGTAGTACTTCAGCATCAGCAGTGATTCTGGTAAGCAAAAAGGATGGCTGAGTAAGGTGCTGTGTATACTATCGAGCCCTGAATGAACTGAGCGTAAAAGGTGCATACCCTTTGCCAAGAATTAACCCTCCACATCCTGTTGACTTACAAATGCACCCAAATGTTTTGTCACTGTAACTCCTGTTGATATCTGATGTGAGAGGTGTAAGACTGAGAGGAAGACCACGAATAGGATGGATGGACAGTGTGAAGAGAGCGCTGGATGCGAGAGGGATGTCTGTTGAGCAAGGAAGAGTGGCTGTGCGTGACAGAAATAAATGGAGAGAAATTGTGAATGAATAAGTGATGACGCAGCCCTGAGGGGATATTCTCCCGCATTTGGTCTGATCAGCTAGTCAGGTCAGGTGCGGGTAAGGGGATGGGTCTGTTATGATGTGGCAGGGGTAAACCAGTTCTGCTGTCGGGCCCTGCTGTGGATGTCACTGCTTGCATTGCGCAGTTGACCCTTGTGCGGTGTGATGCGGTGAGGATCTGTCTGTTCTCCCCTTTGGGGCTAAGATGCGAATGAATGTGTTTGAATGGATGAGTAAATGGAGAGTGAGTCGTCCTGTCTCGGCTACCTCCCTTTCCTTGGGGGAAGCAGCCTAGGTATATAGATAGATAGATAGAACTCCTGTTGACCTTTATGAATGTGCTGCAATTGCTAGGTCTGTCATTTGCACAATTTTCAAATTTCATGCGTGATTTTTGGTACACATATGTGGAACACCTTCCCCTACCCAAGGTTATGCGTGGACAATGCCTTACCCCGTGCGACTCCCCCCCCCCCGCACACCGTTGTCTCGGCAACTTACCCGTTAACAGTGACCTGGCCAGTAAAGACACGTCGTGCCACGGTACGAAATTCAAGGCAAGAGTGATTCCCCAATCGATGACAATGTGGAGGACAAAGTTTACCTGGTGCTAGAGGAAGAAACGATCAGAAGTGATGAGCAGATAATGTCACCAAAGAGGGTGCTGTATGTTGATGTGTTTGGTGAGTGAAACAACGCTTATATCGCCTATATTACTGTGTGAAAACCAATATACACTTGTACTACATATAATTTCGTACCAAATAAATAAATATCTACCTATTCTGGGTGGTTTGGAATAGTTACCCTCCCATAGAAAACGTCTTCTCTGGAACCTGGCTTGAGAGAACGTGGTACCAGGTAAGGGTACTGTCATCTGTATTGGGCATTTCTAAGATCAATTGAGCATTTTCTCTCTGAATTTTCGATGTTTCTCATAAATAGCGGAGGTTTTAGCCTAAAAAAGAAAGTAAAAAATCTGCCAGGATTGGGGGAAGTCATTGGTGAAAAATCTGCTGGGACGTGGTGAGATAATGACACCCTGGTTGCTCTGTCAGATGCTGAGTGGTTCTCAATTCTAAATATGAAAGCAGGATACCACCAGGTCAAGGTTGCAGAGAAGGACAAAGAGAAAACAGCCTTTTTGTATGGACAGGGTTTATGGCAGTTTAAAATGATGCCTTTTGGCCAATGTAATGCCCCATCAACTTTTGAACATTTCATAGATCGTGTAGCGGAAGGCCTGCACTGGCAGAGAGCTGTCATCAATCTGGATGATGTAATTGTGTTTCGATGGACTTTTGACCAGGTATTGGAGAGGTTGTCAAAGGTGCTCAACAGGATCTAAGCAGAGCTCCTCAAGCTGAGTCCCAAGAAGTGCTACTTGTTCCAGAAGGAAATGAAATACTGCATCTGAGACACATTGTCAGCAAAGACAGTGTCCGTACTGATCCAGAGAAAGTTGCAGCTGTGGAAAACTGGCCGTTTCCAATTTGTGTGAAGGAGCTATGGAGTTTCCTGGGTTTGTGTACCTATTATCAGCATTTTGCCAAGGACTTTGCAACGATAACTGCACCTCTGCACAAGTTGTTGGGGAAGAGGCAGAAGTTTGTGTGGACAGCAATGACTCAGAAAGCCATCAACGAACTCAAGCATCCATTGGCTATCTCTCCAGTGTTGCCATACCCAGATCAGAATCAGCCATTCATCCTGGACTGTGATGGTAGTAACCATTGTATTGGTTGAGTTCTGTCACAGAAAAAGGACGAAATAGAGTTTGTGGTAGCATACGAAAGCAAGATCAGCCCACCGGAACAAAACGACTGTGTGACTCGTAAGGACCTCTTGGCAGTGATGAAAAGCCTTCATTTCTTCCATCCATAATTGTATGCATCCTACTTCATCATCAGGTCGGACCACGCAGCACTCAAGTGGCTGAAGACATTAAAGAATCTGTAAGGACAATTGGCATGCTGGGTTGGGAAGCTGGACCAGCACAACCGTGTGGTGCAACACTGTCCTGGGCGGTTACATGGCAATGCTGATAGCCTGAGTCATCAGCCTTGTGAGTGCTGGCAGTGCAGTAAAAAAAGATTGTAGCAAGAAATGCAACCATACTGCAGTGACAGGGCCAACGTCAGCAGGAGAAGATCTCAAGAGGATGCAGATGCAGGATGCAGATTTACAACCAGTGCTAGAGTAGCTGCAATGGAATACAGTGCGACCATCTTGGGAAGAGGTTTTCAGGTTCAGGCCTGTGACTAAGAGCTACTGGAGTCAGTGGGACCTTCTTTGTTTGAACAACAGACTACTGGAGCATCAGTGGGAGAAACCTGATGGCCTCAGCAAGTATTCGCAACTGATGGTTTTGAAGAAAATGAGTTCTGAGATCTTGGTTGAGTCTTATAGCTAGATCACTAGTGGGCACCTGGGAGTGAAGAAGACTCTAAGCCGGCTTTGACAGAGGTTCTACTGGACTGGCATGCATCAGGATGTTGAAGAGTGGTGTTGGGCCTGTGACATATGTTGTGCCAAGAAGGGACCCAAGAAACTTGGTTGCATCCCTCTTCAGCCAAACCAAGAGGGTGCACCAATGGAAAGAGTCACGGTGGACATTGCTGGATCTCTGCCACTCACAGAAAGAAGAAACCAGTATATAGGTGTAGCCATGGACTACTTCACAAAGTGGCCAGAAGCCTATGCCATCCCTGATCAAGAGGCTGCGACTGTTTCTCAGGGGTTGGTTGACCAGGTTTTCTTTCATTTTGGGGTGCCACAAGAATTACATTCAGGTCAGGATAGAACCTTCAAGTCTACTGTGTTCTGTGTGTGCTGAAAGTTACTGGGGATCAAGAAGACTAGGACGACCCCACAAAGGTCACAGTCAGATGGGATGACGAAGAAATAAAAAGGAACCCTGGGACAAGAACTGGCCAAGTACTGAGTAGAGGGACAAACGGTATGGGACCAGAAATTACCTGCATTGTTAATGGCATCTCGGTCTGCATCCCACAAGTCTACCAGCTAAACCCCTGCAAAACTGATGCTGGGCCACGAGTTATGTTTACCTGCTGACTCGTTAATGGGAAGACCACCTGGAGAAGAGCTGCCTACAAACACCTTCAGCTATGCGAAGCACATTCAGGAAAAACTGGATGAGGTACATCAACAAGTGCAAGAAGCTCAAAAGTTTTCAGGCGAAATGATGAAGTGCAAGTATGATGGCAAGGCAAGTGAGGTGAGCTTCAAGGATGGTAACAAAGTTTGGTTATACAATCCTCAGTGGATGAAGGGAAAGTCACCAAAGCTGCATAGCCCATGGGACAGGCCTTTCACTATGATGGACTGTCTTTCAGGTGTAATGTTCCAGACTCTGGAAGGCAGGAAATCTTGTTCAAAGGTGGAACATGTGAATCATCTGTGGCAGTACCATGGGCCGGGACAGTACAGCTGGGATATCTCCGAAGAACCATGCTCACCCACATCCGAGGATGTTGAGGAGGACCATGAAGCTGAAGTACAAGTGGATGGTGACAGTTTCCTGAAGGAAGAAGTGAATCAGGAGAGGACCAAGCCATTTCAGGAGGAGTGGACTGTGTGGAATAGCAAGGATGTTGTCGGAAGCAGCATGGGAGAAGACCTGATAAGCTGCAGGATTATTTGGTGTATAATTAAATTTCAGTTTTGATTAAGGTTTATGTTTGTATACATTGTGTAGTTCTGGCGAGACAGCAAAGGAGTAAGGAGGGGGTAGTGTTGAGAAGCGGGAATTGCTAGTTAGGTGGACCGGAAAGTTCCCCGTACTTCTCATATTTTTCTCTTATGTGTCAGAGATGTCAATTAGCCTGCTATTGTGAGGGGAGTTATTTTGTAAAATTATACGTTAATTTGTGTACTGTTGTTCTCCATAATGTTTTATTTATGTGATTAGGCCTACTTGTTATGAAATTTTATTTCAGTTTGTAAGCTAAAGCATTATGAGTGTTTTGTAATGTAAAATAAACTCTGGATATTTTGGATGTCTCTGAGTTGGTAACTGTTGCCCTTTCAACAGTATACTAGAAGCTTCAAGTGCAATGCAAGGCTTTATAAGAAGGTGGAAGAGTCTAAGGTAGTCAGTTTTGTTTCATTTTTAGTGTCATTGTAGTTCAGTGTTAGTTCAGTGTCAGTGTAGCCTAGTGAAGATTGTATAGCTCCGGTACTTGTGAAAACAATGATGGGAACTTGGCAAGCATTAAGTGTAATTACGGTATTTGGAAAATGAAGCCATTGATCTTAAGAAGCCAGTGTTTATTTACCAAGTCTGAGCCGATCTTGTTGTACACCGAAAGGCTGACCATAAGAACAACTCACTGAGGAAAGTCCTTCCTATACTGGAGTACTGCTGTTGGAGCATGTGACAGTGAGGGACGGAGAAGTAACAATACCTTTTTTTTTTTCCCTCTGTTTTTAGCCAGTTTCCCCCACTCATATTCATCCGTTCCATTTTCTATTGGTCTGTTTTGGTATCCATTTTCTGTTCCACTTCCTTCATCAGGATCTCTGCTCCGCAGTGTGTGTGTGTGTGTGTGTGTGTGTGTGTGTTCTCCTCTTTGCCAGCAAAAATATCCCTTTTTTTCACCAACAACCTCTCTCGCTCTCTATGATTCGCCCATAATCCTACTTATCCCTTTGGGTTGTATGAAGTAACTCTCTCTCTCTCTCTCTCTCTCTCTCTCTCTCTCTCTCTGCTTTACAACAGCCAACTTATACACATTGCATCTAATCTTTTAGAGAGAGAGAGAGAGAGAGAGAGATTTTTTTTTTTTTTTTTTCGCTCACAGCAAACAGGCCATCAAGAAATACATGTGGTTGCGACAAAGATGCAGCTCGCGTAGGCTCAAGGGAGAGAGAGAGAGAGAGAGAGAGAATGTGCATCATACATAAAAGATAAACAAGGCAGAAGTGGTGACATAGGTAAGGCTGGAACTATGCTTTATGTGAGGGTATTCTTGTAGATCACTACATTTCATTAGTTTCTCTTACATATTGGTATATTTTATTTCTGGCTTGAGGAACTACGGTCCGCATTCTCCTCGGTTATGGGAGCTCTCTAACGCCTATATCTAAACGGTATATATATATATATATATATATATATATATATATATATATATATATATATATATATATATATATATATTTTTTTATGCGAGGAAGAAGGAACCAAAGGCCATGAGCCCGCAGTAACAGTTCCCTCCAAGAGAAAAACAAAATACAATATAGAGCCAAATTCAAGATCCGATCATTTTGAGATGCCTAGACACACTGCGTTTGAAAGACTGGAGACCATAGGCAGCAGGAAATACAGACAGAGGGAGACAGTTCCAGAGCTGACCTGTTGCATAAATGAAAGACTGGGAGTAACGGTTAACTCTTGCATTAGAGAGTTGGACAGAAAAAGGATGAGAGTTTGCTGCCAGACGGGTGCTTCGCGCCCGTCGTAGAGGTGGAGGAATGCAAGCAGAGAGTTCAGAAGAGCAGTGACCATTAAAGTAGCGATAGAAAAGAGATAAAGATGCAACAGTGCGGCGAAGAGACAGAGGTTGAAGGGAGTCAGTAAGAGGAGGAGAGTTAATGAGACGAAAAGCCTTTGCCTCCACCCTATTGAGAAGAGCTGTATGTGGGGAGCCTCCCCACACATGAGAGTTGTACTCCACACAGGGGCGGATAAAACCCCTGTATAGAGTCAACAATTGTGCAGGGGTGAAGAAAGTGCGGAGTCAGCTTAGCACACCCAATCTCTTCGAAGCAGATTTTACAAGAGATGTAATATGATATTTCCAAGATAAGTCCCGAGTAAATGAAACCCCAAGCATGTTCAAGGATGATGCAGGATTAAGCTGAATATTATTAAACATTAGTGGGTATACCTGTGGAAGATTTTGTCGGGTTGATAGGTGTAAGAACTGAGTCTTAGATGCATTAAAGACAACCATATTATTTTTACCCCAGTCAGAGATACGAGCCAAATCAGACATTAGGTGTGCCACAGCCTCATCCCTTGCTTGTTGAAGTAACTGTTGAGATGGGCGTTGCGGGAACCGAATGGAAAGGTGAAGGGTGGAGTCGTCAGCGTATGAGTGGATAGGGTTAGATGTACAGCTTAGGAGATCATTGATGAATAAAAGGAAGAGAGTTGGTGATAGGACAGAGCCCTGAGGAACACCACTGTTGATAGATCTAGGAGAAGAACGATGGCCGTCTACAACAGCGGCTATAGAACGACCAGAAAGGAAGCTAGCGATGAAGGCACAGATAGAAGGATAGAAACCGTAGGAGGGCAGTTTGGAAATTAAAGATTTATGCCAGACTCGATCGAAAGCCTTTGAGATGTCAAGTGCAATGGCAAAGCTTTCGCCAAAGTCCCGAAAGGAGGATGACCAGGAGTCTGAAAGGTAGGTGAGAAGATCGCCAGTGGAGCGTCCCTGACGGAACCCATACTGACGATCGGAAAGAAGGTTGTGATAGGAAAGATGCCTTAAAATTTTTCTATTAAGAATTGACTCGAAAACTTTTGAAATACAGGACGTTAAAGCAATTGGACGATAGTTGGAGGGTTGGGAGTGGTCACCCTTCTTTGGGACTGGCTGAATGAGAGCAAACTTCCAGCAAGAAGGAAAGGTACAAGTTGACAGACAAAGGCGAAAGAGTTTGCCTAGGCAGGGTGTAAGCACAGAAGCACAGTTCTTGAGAACAACAGGAGGGACCCCATCAGGCCCATATGCCTTGTTAGTACTGAGGCCAGTGATGGCAGAAAGTACATCAACTGAAGAAATTTTAATGTCAGCCATGAGGAAGTCAGAGGGGGGAAGTGATGGAGGAACAGCACCGGAATTGTCTAAGGTAGAATTGGAGGAGAAAGTCTGTGCGAAGAGATCTGCTTTATCAGTAGAAGAAATAGCTACAGAACCATCAGAGTAGAAAAGAGGAGGGAAGGATGATGAGGTAAAGTTGTTAGAAAGATTTTTGGCAAGATGCCAGAAGGAGCGGGAGGAATTCGAGTCGGAGAGTTGAGAGCATTTAGTATGGATGAATTTATTTTTAGTAGAGCGAAGAACAGACTTAGCACGATTCCGGGCAGAAACGTAAAGATGGTGTGATTCAGGGGTGGGTTGGCTCCGGTACCTTTTGTAGGCCCTCTCCTTGTTGCGGACAGCATTAGAACAAGCGTGATTAAACCAAGGCTTTCTTGCATTAGTCAAAGGATATGAGAAAGGAATGTATGCTTCCATGCCCGAGAGAATAACCTCCATAATGCGCAAGGCACACTCAGATGGCTCACGGCCATGGAAGCAATAATCATTCCAGGGAAAATCAAAGAAGTACTGCCTGAGGGCCTCCCAGTCCGCGGCTCCAAAATGCCACAGACGACGTTTCACTGGAGGGTCCACAGGCCGTACCGGAGTGATAGGACAGGTTAAGGTAATAAGGTTGTGATCGGAGGAGCCCAACGGAGAGAAAAGATTAACAGAGTAAGCAGAAGTGTATTTTGCTTAATACACTTTACTCTTGACTTATGTGATGCTTTAATCATTCTAATATCGCCATACTCTGCATAAGTAAGGCACAAATATGGTATTAACCAGCCTAATAAAAAAAAAAATACATTGCTGAGGAAGAGGTGGTATGGAACCTTCTTGACCGACGAGAGTACAATCCCAGATGTGTGAGAAAGGGCATTATTTCATTGTTATTTATTTGTTTATTTATTTATACTTAAACATATTGTAAACTAGACCATTGTTAAGGCCATACCGGCAGTTACATTGGCCCTCTTCACGGGGTGCACTGCCCTTTCCCTGCCCAACAACACACCAGCCTGTCCCGCTCACTCCACCCCAAGCGCCACCTGTCATGCAAAGCTTATCTTTGAGAATGCTCAACAGCCCTTAGC
>NC_137002.1:19827143-19952143 GCF_032717465.1 Coenobita brevimanus
TACTGTTAAGTGAAACATAGTGAATGTCAATACTTTTGGAGATGGGAATATTAGTAGCATTGAAGGTAATATACGAATCTGGCAATATCTGTCTATTAGCAAATTGTGTATATATATATATATATATATATATATATATATATATATATATATATATATATATATATATATATATATATATATATATATATATATATATATATATATATATATATATATATATATATATATATATATATATATATATATATATATATATATATATATATATATATATATATATATATAATTACTAGCATTAAATGAGATAAGGTTATTTTTTGTCCCCATTCATCGATCTTAAAAAAGTCTTGATTTATGGAGATGGCTGCACTGATTTGAGAGTAAGAGATATTAAATTTTGTAAATGGGTGTTTGAATGTGAATGAACTGTGAAGTGTTGATTCATCGGCAAATGAATGGATGGGATTGTGGGTGACAGAAAAAAGATCATTAATACGAACTAGGAATTGCTGTGGATGGAAGAATAGATGCAGAAGTGAAGTTTAGAATAAATGAAGTAGGAAAGGTGCTGGGAGGAATGAAAAAAGTGTTTAAATGTCGTTCGCTTAGAATGGATGTAAAGAGAACGCTGTATGAAGGTGTTGTGGTACCGACTGCGTTAGAGATGAGGTGTCTGAGGAGTATGTGTGGAGTGCCGCGTATGGATCAGGTGCGAAATGAAGTGCGAAGGAGAATTGGAGTTGTTCGGGAGATGGCTGGTAGAGTTGAGCAGAGGGTGTTGCGATGGTTTGGGCATATGGAGAGAATGGATAATGAGCGATTGGTGAAAAAGATAACTAGATCTGATGTAAGAGGTGTAAGACTGAGAGGAAGACCACGAATAGGATGGATGGACAGTGTGAAGAGAGCGTTGGATGCGAGAGGGATGTCTGTCGAGCAAGGAAGAGTGGCTGTGCGTGACAGAAATAAATGGAGAGAAATTGTGAATGAATAAGTGATGACGCAGCCCTGAGGGGATATTCTCCCGCATTTGGTCTGATCAGCTAGTCAGGTCAAGTGCGGGTAAGGGGATGGGTCTGTTATGATGTGGCAGGGGTAAACCAGTTCTGCTGTCGGGCCCTGCTGCGGATGTCACTGATTGAATTGCGCAGTTGACCCTTGTGCGGTGTGGTGCGGTGAGGATCTGTCCGTTCTCCCCTTTGGGGCTAAGATGCGAATGAATGTGTTTGAATGGGTGAGTAAATGGGGAGTGTGTCGTCCTGTCTCGGCTACCTCCCTTTCCTTGGGGGAAGCAGCCTAGGTATATAGATAGATAGATAGGAATAGGGTTGGCACAAGAACTGATCCTTGTGGCACGCCGGCATTAATTAAGTGGAAATTTGTATATACATCATCTACTTTTACTCTTATGTTTCTGTCGCTGAGATATGAGGAAAGCAGAGGAACTAAAGACGTTAGTCCATAGAAAGAGAGTTTCGATAGCAGGGAACAGTGTCACACTCTGTTAGAATCAAGGGCTACTGCATGAGTTTCTCCATGTTGGTTAATTGACTGACGGATGGTATGAGTCAGGAAACTGAGTATATGAATGTTGGATTATTCATGGAGAAAACCATACTGTCTATCACTAATTAAGTTTCGGGATTCAAGGTGTTTAACTGTGTGCTTATTAATTACAATTTCAAATATTTACCAAGAGAAGATGTGATAGATATTGATCTGTAATCAGAGGGGTCAGAGGAACTTCCTTTCTTTGAAATTGGGTGGATATTGGCTTCTTTACATGAATTAAGGAATGAAGAAGTACGGATACATAGTCTGAATAATTTAACTAGAATAGAGGCAAGCTCTGAGGAGCACTTTTTCAGAACAATTGGTGGAAATCCATCTGGGCCTGGAGCTTTGTTGGCTGATAACTTGTTTAGAATGGATTTTACGTATCTAGTGTGTATTTTAAGTGAAACAGTTTCAGAAGAGTCAAGTTCTACTACTGGAACACTGTGGGTGACTTCCTCTAGAATACAATTTCCGGCAAATGTACTAGCAAGGATAATTGCTTTACCACATGGGTCATTTGTAGTGTTACCGTCTGAAGATTTTTAGTGGGGGAATGAGTGATGACTTGTTCAAGTTATTATTGAATGAGCTGAGAGTTGACCAGAGTATTCTATTGTCATTACGATTTTTAAGTAGTTTGATGCTTGGTTTTGATGAAAGTTTATTTAGCGAGATTTATTACTGCTTTTGCTTAGTTTCTAGCAATTTTTAATTGACAGAGGAATTCAGATGATTTTTTTAAAGTAAGAGTTATATGCCAATGACTTCTGGGCCATTGCTCTGGCACAGTTGCTATCAAACCATTTTGGAGTGTTCTTTCTTTTAGTGAACTGTTGACTTGGTATGAGTAAATCCATACCAGCTAGTATTAAGTCATTAATGTGGGACTGGGTAGAATTGGCATCACTAAAGAAGAAAGACTGCCATGGAATGTCAGCAAAATATTTTGTGATCCATCCCAGTTTGCCCTATCAAAGTACCATCAGGTCACCCTGACAGGTTCAGAATGGGGAGGTTTGGGGGAGCCGATTAAAGAGGCTTTGATGAGTTTGTTGTTGGAGGATTCAAGTGGTGACAGTACTTCTGTCCTGTAATGATCTGGATTATTTGTCAGGAATAGATCCAAGAGATGGGTATTATGGTTAGGGTTATTGGTAATCTGGCTGGTTGCTTTACCAACTGCTTGAGATTAAACGATTCTGCAAACAGCTCGCACTCTAGACCAGTATCGTCAGTCCTGGCAGAATGAGATAACCATTCATCATTATATATGTTAAAAGCATCCAAAATGGTAATTTTGGTGCTAAGGGTAAGGTTAAGGTTACTCAACTGTGTGGATATGAAGTCAAATGCACTGGGTTCTGAAGAAGCATTGAGGGAGCGATAAACTACACCGATATATTTGATTATATTTAGATAATTTAGTTTATACAACGAGTAATCAGAATTAGTTGAATTTTAAAGCAGTGTCAGCTGCAAATTCAGATTTGATATAATAACAGGTGCCACCCTTGTTATGGAAGTTTGTGAGGAGATGATAACCTGGAAAACAAAATGGGGATATTTCGATGGAGAGAGAGATTTGGGGTTCTGTGAATAACAGGACCAGAGGAGATATGGACTGTAGGAAGAAATGAATTGAATTCAAACTGGTACTTAGAACATGGATATTGATGAAGAATGAGGCCGCACCTCTACATCTCCGCTGACGAGCATGAACGGAATTCGGAACAGTCGCTGCCAGCACAATCACTTCATGGCGACCGGGAGGACCCTGTGCCGCCAGCCCTACCCTGCTCATGGTGGCAATCTGAGATACCACCTCATTGGATGAAATTAATGTAGTGGCCATTGCTAAAGGGAATGAAAATATCTGTGATACCTTAAGTGCATGCAGTGTGGTGTAGATAGTTGAAGAAGAGGTTTTAAGAGAGTGTGCTGGCCTACTTTCTGTGTAAATGAAAGCACTGAAAATGATCAGCAAAGGCAGATGGTCAGGATCAGGTCCTTGGGACTGATGAAAGAGGAGCTCCAGCTCTCCCTGTCATCAGCTTGCCATCTACCTCGGGTATCCCGCCCTGTTCGACTGGTGCTACAGTCTAATTCTCCATTAACTATCAGTAATAATTCTCTCTCTCTCTCTCTCTCTCTCTCTCTCTCTCACACACACACACACACACACACACAGACACACACACACCAAAATCTAAAATCATACTCCCATTTTCCCCGTTAAGACCCTTTGCTCGATTTATACTTCCCACTCTCTCTTACACTGCCTCCTCCGGTGTTACCCTCCTTACCCCTCTTCACCACCTCCTATACCCTCCCTGCCTCCAACCTCCCCACTTTCCCCCCTTCTCTCTTCCTCTGTGTGGGTCATGAAAGAGGGCTTGAGAGAGAACCATGAACACCACATCTGCTACCGCCTGTGACCCACTGAGGGGGGCACAAAGCAGAACAAGTCTCGGTGGCCCAGACAAGGATAAGGGGGACCGTAGTTTAGTTCAACGTCGGGGGGGGGAGGTATGGCTTCATCAGGTGCCAGGATACTGACGCTGATGTTTTCATGCACTGCCAGGCTGTAGTTGCACCGAACCTGTAGCATCTCCAGCACTCCCTTAGTGATGTTGAGATGGTCGAATTTTGTCTCTTTAGGACTCCCAAGGGTCCTGAGGCTCGGGATGTTACTGGGCCGGGAGGCATGGCCGTGCAGGCCTCTGCCCATGCACGGCGACATCTCACGGCCTGGGGATGCAAGGCCAGGGGTCCTGAGAGTCTTACTGAGAAAAGCACTAGTGTGGAATTGTGCATTATGATGGCGAAGGTTTTGTGTGGGGGTGACGAGGGGGCTTTGCATGATCTTCCTAAGATGTTTGAAGAGAATGGGCTGCCATGCCCTGTCATCACTGAGTGCTGTGTCCATGATGTGAATTCTACCCCTCACCATAGAGAACATTGGGCCTGGCTGCAGCAGCCTGCCATCCCCCACACAACACCGCAGAAGTGGCTATGGCTGGATGCTCCCGTCAGCCAGAGACCTGCCACTATGATCACTGACCCATCTCCAGCAATGGCTACAGCTCAGACCGCTGTTGATGTTCACCATCTGCCATCAGTGACCAAGGAGGGGCAGGACTCTTCTGACTCCGTCTCCATGGACAAGCATGCGTCGACCTGCTCCTCGGCCAAGGTGGGGGGTCAATGAATCCTCCCTCCTCCATCAGGGGAGGGCAGCCCATCTCTCCCTCCTATCGTGGATCACAAGGACTGGCTAGGTGTCTCCTCCTACCTTCACCTTCTGACACTCATCGCCCACTCCTGGTCATACGAGCTCAGAGCCTTGACC
Source organism: Coenobita brevimanus (assembly GCF_032717465.1). Taxonomy (NCBI): domain Eukaryota; kingdom Metazoa; phylum Arthropoda; class Malacostraca; order Decapoda; family Coenobitidae; genus Coenobita; species Coenobita brevimanus. The sequence continues at coordinate 19,832,053 of NC_137002.1, forward strand.
TACTCCACCTTGTACAGTCTTCTCCGGGTGACCGACCTGGGTGAGGAGATTCCACCTCTTTTGATTGTCAGAGGGAAGAAAGTGCATCTAGCCGATCTTCGAGCTTTCTATTATATGCTGCCTCCAAGACCGGATCCCTAGACTGGCTGTATTGTGCGATGTGCATGCCTTTTGTCCAGCTTTTGTTTTTTATAAATCATTTAGCCTAATGCCTCACCTTGTGGGCAATGGCCATAAAGCCTTAATCTAAAAAGAAAAATTTCCCTCTCTCTCTCCTTCATATCGTTTTTTTTTGTATGCATGTTATCATTACACAAATATCAAGAACTTATTCATCTTTATTTCCTGTGTCATACTAAGTTTTGCAAAGCTACATATATCTTTAAAAATGTTTACCTCTTTACTTCCGTGCATTTCAAATTGTTGATGCAAGACTGGCATTAATTAAAAGTGAATAGGCAACCCAATAAGCCGGTGACAGGAAACAAGGAAGGAATTTCTTGTGCTGATTACTTTGCATTGTCTTTGGCTTTAGAGTCATTAGTCTTATTCTTTTTTTTTTTTTTGTTATTATTCACTCCAACCACTGATTTTATTTCTAGAGGTTGTTTTTCCGTTACTGTTTTGATAGCGCTGCATAATTAGTCTATACCTTGCTGTTCTTGAGGTAGGCCATGACACGCTCTTCTATGACTGGCTGTTTTTAATCAAGAACCACCAGAATACCGTCATAAAATGCTATAGATTGGGAAGTGCTGATAGAAACTGCCGATAAATGTAAACCGCAGAGAGCACAGAAGATTATTGTGATGCCATGAGAGTGAGAAGGAGAGGTCATTCTGCTTCAATGACTGATTAGTAAAATTTTCTTATACACTGCCTGCTGTTATTATATTAAACCAAGAGAATTCCATTGTAAAGTGACATGGATTGCGAAATTTGTGAAGAAAGTGTTTGGTAAGTGTGATAAAGTGAAGTTAATGACGATAGTACTGGTGCTGTGTGGTGAACGGATGTGATGTGGTGACTTTATTAAATGACTATAAACTGCTGTTTCTCGTACTTTGAAACGACTAGAATGACTGCTGCTTGCTACTGTGATGCTGCATTCCTTGTTATTGTGATGCTGTGACTGCTCCTTGCTGTGGTGATGCTTTGGCTGTTCTTTGCTACTGTGATGTTATTACTGCTTCTTGCTACGAATTCTCGTTGTTTGTAACCTGAATACGCCAGAATTACTCCTGCATGAACTGAAAATCGTAGAAAAGTATTGAATGTATAGTAGACAGTAATGATGTTCTATCTGTATAATATCAGAAATTAAATCGGAATTCCTAATAGTTCACCATGCTTTATAGTGCTTTATAGTGAAAAAAAGAAAAGAAAAATGTTTGTGTATATATGACGTGACTAATTCATATTCTCATCGGATGAAGAAGCTCCCTGACACCTTTTCCTAACCCCTCCATGACCGAGCCCCCGGATTTTTGCAGGACCCACTGGCCGCCCACGGGGCCGATTTTTCAAGTTTCGAGAATATATATATTTTTTTCCCTTGCCTAATTGTAGCGCGGAAAGTGCACAAATTTACGCAGATGATATCGGTCACACTTAGGTATTACTGTGTCGAAACTTCTTACAGCTTTTTTTTTTTTTTTTTTTCGAAAAAACAATGTCAGTGGTGGTAAAGTGGTGTGAAATGACTAACTATATATGTTATTATGAAGTTTATCATTACGTAATATGTGAGGTTTCAATAGAAAGGAATATTATTAATTTATTTAGCATTTCTCGGTTTACAGTAGTATCGACTAATATTTGTAGTCTAGGTGGTCGAGTTAGTGGGAAAAGGGAGGCGAGAAATTATATTTTTAGACCTAAACGAGATATAGGTAATCCCTTGAGTGTACAGGCTGAACAGTGAGATAGGTATTCCCTTGAGTGTACAGGCTGAACAGTGAGGGCTGTAATGCTATTTGCCCCTCGCATGAGATGCGAACATGGCAAACGTTGCTGCAGTTCTACTGCAAGGCAAAAACTATCTATAATGATTCAAACCAGTACAACAAACCAGAGGAAATAGGTAAAGATATAAAAAAAGTATTTACCTCCTATTTTCATGTCTTTTTTTGTTTGTGCCTGTGTTTATATACAGTATAACTGTAAACAGGGTGATTGTGTATGTATCACAAGGGTGGATGATATTTTCTGTCTGGGTCTAGATGATGGGTGAAGCTTTGTGTGTTTAGGCACTACCACGACAGAAAATCAGACATCCGCTCATCACGGCAGCGGGAGTTGAACTGACAGATGGGGTGTGTGGGAGTGTAGTGAAGGTCAGTTTTAAGACGTCTGAGACGTTTGTTCACCTCCCTAAAACGTTCACAGCGTCCTACAAGTCACACTGCATTGACGCCGGCGACCACACTGAGGAAAAAAGTTGTTCGACGCCAGCGGCCATGGAAGGGTTAAGTGATTTATTTCTCTATTACACCTTTCTCTCCTACTGGCTATTACATAAACCGTTCCAGTATGGCCATACCCTGCATACATGATGGACAGAGGGATATTAACCAGACATATCCAAAAAAATAAATCACTAAGAGAGTGGTGTTAGGGAGCTTCCTTAGCAGACGAGAATATGAGGCTAACGGCTATATTCTTAAACATTTCCTTCCCTTGTAGAGGCATGGGAAGGAAATCTTTAGCTGAATTGGTACTCTTAAAAAATTCCTTCCCTTCCTGAGGCGCTCGAAGGGAAAGATTTTTCCTCTGGGCACAGAAATTATTGGAACTTGAAGGAATTCCTTGACCCGTCTCTTCAAAAATTCCTTCATAAGTTTTGTGCTTTCTGTTGTGGTTCATTATCTTATATATATTTAAAATGTTGACGGAAGTTACTATATAGTTTTATTGATGCAGTTTACAACGCTATACTAATGTTCAAGCACTATTTGTATCTCTTTAAAAGTGTTACCCATGTCAGCTGAGATAATTAGCCAGACATAAACAGAGCAGACGAGTACTATCTCCATTATTCATCCAGTCTTTTATGATCTGACAGTGACAAATCTTATATATTGTGGCCAGGGGCACACGAGGATTCTTTTCAAGAAACATTTTGGTTGTTAATTTGCCCGAGAAAGGAAAATCTGCCGTCAAGGTCAAACGAGTGGTTTGGCTCGTGTCTTCCAGCTGGAAAAAACGAGTGAGCAACGCCATGCGAGTATACGAGACGGACGATAATATGTGATTCTTACACTAACTAACAACAACATTAAGCATAATAAAATTCCTCGAATAAAATATATTATCAAACTATTGTCTTGAGGAGTGAACACCCCTGCGGTGTTGGCCAGAATGGCATTTATGGCTGAATAGCCTACAAACCAACAGTATGGATGTGGTGGCGACCTCCAACATCTCAAATGTGTTGTGCTTTCATTATCCAGCACGAGGTATGCGTGTTTTGATATATTAGTTTATAAATTTAACTCTCCACCATACCAAATACCAGCAGGATGGGTCATTTTAGTTTAACAGGGCTACCAACCTGAACATTTTTCCTTCCCTTCCAAGGAAATCTTTAAGCATACTGAAGGGAAAGAAAAATCCTTCAAAGGGAAGGAAATGTTTAGGGAAGGAATTATTTTTAAGAATATGGCCATAAGGCCTGGGCGATTCTCTTATAGTTTCTTTCATTCTAACAACCTAAAAATTGTAGGAATCCAAATATAGCGAATTTGTACAATATAATTAAAAAAAAAAACGATGTTTGTGATGGTGTTTGTGTAGCAGACAAACTATTACGTGTGTGTAAAAACGCACAAAGACCTTAACATTTAATTCGTAGTGTGACTCTAACACCGTGAAAAATCTAGAAGCCAGCTGTATAAAAAAAATATGTTTAAAAAATGATTATGTATAAAGTATGACTAAATTCTTGATAGTTCATTAATACTTTCTCTTATAATAACATTTTGAAAACTAGATCTCGAGAAGAGTTGAAAAATGTATACTATAAAGAAAACTGGTATTTGCATCAGTGTGTACAGAAGACATGGAATAATATGTTTGTGTTTGGAAAAGCGTGTCAAAATCCATGACGATTCTTTTATGGTTCACCTCACTCTGACGCTCTGAAAACAATGGGAATTCAGAAAAGTCGAAGTATGTGATATATGGCAAAAAAAAAAAAAAAAAAAAATAGGTTGCTGTGTGGAAAGGAGATATGGGCGACATAAGACTGGCTACTACACTGCAAAAGTACCACCTTTATCACCACTACCACTACCATCACCTCTACAAACACCACTACAAACACCATCTCTTCTAGCATCAACACCACCTAGCACCACTACCACCACTGCTACCATCACTACCATCACCACCTTCACAGGTAAAGATTAACGGTAATGATTAATCTCTCTCTCTCTCTCTCTCTCTCTCTCTCTCTCTCTCTCTCTCTCTCTCTCAAACCCTGCTCATATTTTCGTAGAATCAGGATACCATGTGCCCGATTTTACTTCCCTCTCTCCTACCTTCTCCCTTCTCTCCTACCCCCCTATCCCCCTCCCTACCCCCCTCTGTAACCCTCCCCCGCCTCCCACCCACTCTTCCCTCCTCCCGTTTCGCTCTCCCTCATCTCTGTTGTTTGTATCCATTTTTTCATCACATAATGTAACTCCCAAACCTGTTCATGATTTTAATTTCAGGTCATCAAGTTTTTTACAAAGCTATATATATATATATATATATATATATATATATATATATATATATATATATATATATATATATATATATATATATATACACACACACATTTCACTGTTTTCCTTGCTTTTCGAATTGATGTTGAAAATTTTAATTAAAAATGAATTGGAAACTCTCTGAGCCGGCGAGAGGAAACAAAGAAGGAATTTCTTGTCAGTTACTTTCATTGTCTTTGATTTGGGTTTATTTAGTCATATTCATTTTATTTTAATATCAATCACTCTCACCACTGATTAATAATTTTCAACAGTAGTGTAGATAGAAAGATAGATATTACTACCGTACCCTTGTTGTTTGTATAGTGGAAATTTTACTGTTGCTGTTTTTTTTTATAGTGTTGCATGAGGTCCTCGTTCCAACAGCAGCCTATACTTTGCTGTTCCCGAGGTAGCCGGTGACGCGAGTTTTTCTGACTGTTAAGCGAAATTCCCTGTAAAGGCTGCTTTTAATGAGAAACCACTGGAATTTCATCATAAAGTGCTATGAACTGTCAAGTGCTGATAGAAAATGTCAAAAAATATTAACGCGGAGAGAAATGAAGATTACTGTGAGCGAGAAAGCGATTCAGCTTTCGTGACTGCTTTGCAAAATTTTCTTGTACTTTTTATCATCTGAAACCAAAAGAATTCCGCCATCCAGTGCTATGGATTGAGAAGTGCGTGAAGAAAGTGCTTGATAAGTGTGAACCACCGAGAGTAATGGTGAAGGTGGTGGTGATATGTGATGAACGGAATGTGAGATTTTATTGAATTACTATAGGCTGCTGTTTCTCCTTTGAGACAGCTAGAGTGACTGCTGGTGACTACTGTGATGCTGTAACTACTACTTACTGTTATGCTGTGACTGGTCCTTGTTCCTATGATGCTGTAACTGCTCCTTGCTACTGTGATGGTGTAACTCCTCCTTGCTACTGTGATGGTGTAATTGCTCCTTGCTATTGTGATATTGTAATTGCTGCTTGCTACCGTTATTGCTACTGTTACTTGCTACTGTTATTGTTAATACCTCTTGCTGCAAATTCTTGCTGTTTGTGACCTGAAAACTCCAAAATTCCTCATCAAAGAAAATAAAAATCGTTGAAAAGTGAGAAAAGTATAGAATAGAGAAACTAATATTTTTGTCCGCATAAAATCAAATATTAAAACGGAATTCCAAATAGCACACCACAACGTCACAGTAAACTCCCCCTGCCAATGCTGAAAACGTTAAAAATATGACTGATGGTGTGAATATAACGTACATAGTGTAACATTTAAAAAATGCTTGTTTATACCGGTCTGAAACTTTGCTAAGTCCAAAAGATTGTATCATAACTGATCGCATTCTGACAGCCTACAAACTCTGGAAATAAATTAAAAAAAAAAAAAAAGTTTTGTAAACTGTATAGGGATGTGAATTTTGTCTTTCTGTGTGTCGGACAGATAGTATTCTGTTTATGTGTAAGAAACCGCACCAAGACCGTAACATTCCATTCATGGTTTGTCGCTTTCAAGAACAGTTAAAATCAATCAATCATTTCCTGTGGCACCCTCGGGGATGCATAGGGCCTCGATGAACTCACACCACCACATCCTATCTTGTGCTAACTCCTCAAGATCTCCCCAACATTCATCTCCAGCTTCCCGTCTCATTGTCCTCACCCACGTCTCTTTTGGCCTTCCTCTACCTCTCCTACCAAGTGCCACCCACCCTGGTGTACCTCGTACTATTCCCTGTCTCCTATACACATGTCCTAGCCACTTCCATCGTGAGAATCTAACATATTCATCGATCGGCTGCACTCCCGTTATTTCTCTAATTCTACTATTTGGTATCCTTTCCCACCACTTAACTCCTAATATTCTTCTAAGTGCTTTATTTTCAAACACCAAGAATTTATTTTCCATAGTCACTGTGCTGTACCAAGACTCGTGTCCATAAATTAAGATACTCCTAACCATTACCTTATAAAGTTTGATTTTTGTATGCACAGAGAAATTGTTATTATTCCAAATATTTTTAAGCATTCCCATTGCCTGATTAGCCTTCTTTAACCTTTCCTCGAATTCAAAGTTCAAAGAACCATCCTTGGCTAAATAAGTACCTAAATATTTAAACCTATCAACTTGCTTTACAACCATACCTCCAATTACACATTCCTGCGCATTTTCCATATTCATATTGATTATTTCAGTTTTTGCACAATTAATAACCAAACCCACCTTGCGACCTTCACTCACCAAACAGTCCAACACTCTCTGCATCTCTTCTGGCCCATCACAAATCAAAACTATATCATCTGCATAATCTAAATCCAAAAGTTTCCTGTTCTCTCCCCAAAGTATACCTGCACCGGTTTCTGTTCCAACGCGTTTCATAATGTAATCAATGACCAATATAAATAGTAAAGGCGATAGAACACCACCTTGAATTACTCCGGACTTGACTTCAAACGAATCACTCAGACAACCATCAACCATCACTTTACAAAATGTGTCCTCATGCATGTTCATAATGGCCCTCACAAACTCCTCTGGTATTCCATAATGTCTCATGATCTTCCCCATAGTCTCTCTCGAAACACTATCAAAAGCCTTTTCAAAATCAACAAAACAAAGACTTAACGGTACTCTCATTTCATTAACTTGCTGCATCAAATGCCTAACTATAAAGATCTGATCATTGCAACCACGTCCCTTTCTAAAACCAGCCTGTTCATCCCTCAGAATACCCTCAACCACTGGCTCCAACCTATTTAACAACACTCTACTGAAAACTTTCAAAGCTATCGGTGACAAAGAGATTCCCCTCCAATTACCACATTCACTCAGGTCTCCCTTCTTCGGAACTTTAACAATCACACCATTCTTCCAAACTGATGGTAGTAACCCCGTCACCCATATCTTATTGAATAGCTTGGTCAAGATCATTATTAATCTATCCCCCTCCACTTTAAACATTTCCGGAAATAAACCATCCTCCCCTGGTGCCTTATTATTCTTTAACTGTTTTACTGCTTTCTCCACTTCTGCAAGCCTCAACTCTCCTGTTTCTATATTTAAATCTTCCTGAGCAGACGGTATATCCTCTTCTGGTGGTATTGGTCTATTAAGAACTGTCTCAAAATGCTCTTTCCATCTATTTTTAATATCTCCATCTTTGGTCAATAAATTTCCTTCCCTGTCTCTGACTGGTATTTCCTTGCGTTTACCTGCATTACCACTCAGTTCTCTAATCGATTCATATGCTATTCTTTGACTCTGTCCATCATTTTTGTTTATTAAGATTTCAGTCTCTGCAACCTTTTCATCCACACATCTTCTTTTATCTCTCCTAGCTAACCTTCTTACTTCTGAATTCAAACTCCAGTACGCAGCTCTTGCTAATTCAATCTCTTGTTCATCAACGCATTGAATCTCACTCCTCAATTTAGCCTCACCTCTCTTTTTTATCATATCCCACGTTTCCTCTGATATCCATTTCTTTCTCCTGAAGCTATGTCTCCTTCCAATCGTACATTCAGCAGTCTCATGCAAAACTTTGTTCACATCCTCCCACATCTCATCTACACTTCTCTCCCCCTCTTCCAACGTTTCCAACACCAAAAACCTATTTCTGCATTCTAATCTGAATTCCTCCTTTTCTTCTCCTTCCCTTCTAAGCTGAACAATATCGTATCTACCAACACCAGATTTTTCCTTCTTCTGATTTTTAAGTTTAAACCTTATTTTTGTAATGCTGAGTTGATGGTCACTACCAATATCCGCTCCCCGTTTAACATGAACATCTAGCAGAGAACTTCTATGCCTCCTACTGATAGCGATGTGATCAATCTGATTTTTATATTTTCCACACGGCGACACCCAAGTTGTCTTGTGTATATTGCAATGCTGAAAGAGTGTGCCCCCGATGACTAAGTCATTTGCTAGACAGAAGCTTCCAAACCTCACTCCGTTTTCACTCATCCTACTACCAACTCCCATCTTACCCATACATGCCTCAAATCCCTCATTTGAACAGCCCATTACTGCATTAAAGTCTCCAACGCAGATCAAAACATCATGTCTAGGTACCCTTCCTACTCCTTCTTGCAACTTTTCATAAAATGTGTCTTTCCTTTCATCGAGTGCATCATTAGTAGGTGCATAACACACAAACAGACTGATGTTGCCATGATTTGATTTAAACTGTGCGTATAACAATCGCTCATCTATAGGATCCCACTCACATAAAGCCTTATTTGCCTTACAACCCAGCAACAATCCTACTCCCTGATAATGCATTCCGTCCTGTCGACCAGATATCAATAAACGTATACCATCCTCCAAATCCAACTTATCGACTCCAGTTAATCTAGTTTCTGTCAGAGCACAAATATCAAGTCCGTAATTTTGAAAAACCTTCACTAACTCATCGATTTTACCGTCATGATTTAGCGTTCTCACATTCCAGTTACCAATTTTAATTGTATTTTTTGCATTGACAAAGGAATTAGATTGTAATTGAGGCAACCGTGAGATTCTTAGCACCCCCTGCCCATTTAAGGGCTGCACGGGACTGGGGGCCATTATTGTTCTTTCAGAGTCCATCAAGGTTTCTTTGGCTAACTTCCTGAACACCTCGCCATTGTGTTGCAGTCGCAGTAGGCAGCTAACTTGCCTGATTGCCCACACCCGAACGACCCAGCTATGCTGTAGCCAGTCACGTGCCGGTATGCTTCCCAGCCATTTCACTCTCAAGGAGTTCCTCTGCCTGAGAAAGCAACCACCCCCCTGCTCCCGAGGGCTCAAATGTATAAAATACGTAAAATGAACTCTCTCTCTCTCTCTCTCTCTCTCTCTCTCTCTCTCTCTCTCTACCTGTATATACTGTACTGTATATTTCTATGTATCAAAACCGTGATTAAATCATTGATAGCTGATTCATATTTTTGTCTTATATTGAGAAAAGAACCTGACTATTGATCCCGATAAGAACTGAAAAAAATTTAAAATACAATAAAACCGATATTTGTGTTGGTGTGGGTGGAAGACGTGGAATGTTTTGGGTTTGTCTTTGAAAAAAAGCGTGTCGAAATCTATTACAGTTCTTTCATGGTTTGCCTCGCTCTGACGCCCTGAAAACAGTGGACATCAGAAAAGTCGGAAAATTTGAAATATAGGGAGGAAAAAATATGTGTTTGCTTTGGTGTGTGAATAAGAAGTATGGCATAAGACTGGCTGCTTCTACTTTGCAAGATTACCACGATTATAACCACTACCACCACCACCACTACCACCACCACTACCACTACCATCATCACTGCCATCACCATCACCATAGATAGGTAAGGATTATGATAATGATTAACACCTCCTCTCTGTCTGTCTGTCTGTCTGTCGGTCTCTCTCTCTCTCTCTCTCTCTCTCTCTCTCTCTCTCTTTCTCTTTCATTTTCCTACCTTTCTTTTTTTTTCCTCCTCCTCCCCCTCCATTCCTTTCTTCATTCTTTCTTTACTTTCCCATTCTGCTGTCTTATTTTCTTCCTCACATCTTCTCCTAGTAATCCTCTTTCTCTCCCTCCTCATCTTCATTTTCCTCATCTTGCATCCTATTCGTTTTCCTCTTCCTCTTCCCGTCTCTCGGGGTACAGCCTTGGAGAACCTCTTGAACTTGATTAAATGTGTCACCTGCCTGCCATTTCAGTCCAACTCACCTTCTCCTTTCCTTCCCCTCCCTTACTTTCCTTTCCTTCCCTTCACTTCCTTTCTTTTCCTTTCCTTTCCTTTGTTTTCCTTTACTTCACTTCAATTAATTTCACTTCACTTCACTTCACCTTCCTTTCCTTTCCTTCCCTTCCCTTTCTTTCCCTTCCTTCCCCTTCCCCTTCCTTCCCTTCCCTTCCTTCCCCTCACTTCCCTTCCTTTCCCTTCACTTCCTTTCCCATCGCTTCCCTTCTCTTCTTTTCCCTTTCTCTCTCTCTCCTTCCCTTCACTTCACTTCACTTCCTTTCCTTTCCTCTCTGTCACTTCACTTCATTTTACTATACATTCCTTGACTTCCCCTCCCTTCCTTTCCCTTCCCTTCCCCTTCCCTCACTCCCCTTCCCTTCCCTTCCCTTCCCTTCCCCTCCCTTCCCTTCCCTTCCTTCCCCTCCCCCTCACTTCCCCTACCCTCCCTTCACCTTACTCACTTCTCTTCACTTCAGTACCCTTCCCTTACCTTTCCTTCCCTCTCCCTCACTCTCCTTTCATTTCCCTTCTTTCCCTTCCTTTCCCATCCCTTCTCTTCCCTTCCCTTCCCTTCATATCACTTTCCTTCCCTCTCCTTTCCCTTCTACCTTCATCGTTACGTTTTGTTGGCTTAATGTTGGCCTGCTATTCTTTTCAGGTAAACAGTGTAGAATATAATTTCCTTTCCCTCTTTAGTATGAAATATCCATAACCATCTCTATGCTGTATGGTGGTCTCATTATTTCCTGCCGGCTTCGGCTAGAAGTTTCATGGGAGGGGGGGAGCTCTCTTGCTTTTCTATCCCTGTCTTACTGTTAGAAGAGCTTTGTAAGTAATATCCTTCCCGATTCTAAACAGCCACGAAGGGACCAACAGGTCTGTTGCTGTTCGCTTTCCATTGTACGTCTTATCTTCCTTCTTCTCAATCTTTCCCCCTTTTCTTCCTTCCAGCCCTCTTCTTCAAACTCTCTCTCTCTCTCTCTCTCTCTCTCTCTCTCTCTCTCTCTCTCTCTCTCTCTCTTTTAGCAACATCACCTTTGTACAATCTCTCTACAATACTACATAGCTCCCCAGGACTATTTTTTGCTTGCCCAGTCGCTAGAGAAACAGAGAGAGAGACAGACAGACAGAGAGAGAGTGTGTGTGTGTGTGTGTATGTGTGCGTTTTCTATATCGGCCATTCTCAATAACTTTTCTATCATTTTCCTTTCATCGTTTTTTTTTTTTTTTTTTATCATCTCTTCATCCTTGCTCCCTGCTCCCAAATCCTTCCGTCCTTTCACTGAGAGGTTCTTCATTCCCACAAGGATCCCAGCGCTTTTCATCTGAGAGACAGACAGACAGACAGAGACAGAGACAGATATACCTCATACCAATTAATCTGGCTGGGCATGTGTGGCAACACTGTTCCTGCCGAGATTCTGATTGGCTGGAAGTGTTTGTTCGTTTTCGTTGTTGCTTAAACCGATACTCTCTTTATTATCAGATGTGATACTGAGTTTGTCGACAATACAATCGTCAAAAGCAATAAGAAATCCGTTATATACTTAACAACAATGAAATTTTCGTTGGAAGATAGAGATATGAGTCAACAAAGTGTTATAACAGTCCAAGTCAAGGTCAACATTTGAATAATTCCTTTATATCTCCAACACTCCATAATATAACAGAAAATTAAGGAAACCTGCTTGATGTAACCATTGGTATAACACATTTAAATTTTAAGATCAGTCCGTACTGTGAAAATAGAGGAGATATAATGAAATAGGTTTCCTTTCGCCTACTTTGATTTTCGTGATTTTTTCAAACCTCCCTCCCCGGAGAACTCGTCTTTTCATTAGAATTTTTAATTATTCAGAGATATGGCACGATATAAGGATGTGGACTGATCTTATAATTTAAATGTGTGTTATACCATCGCTTAGATTAAGCAGGTTTCCTTAATTTTCTGTTATATTATGGAGTGTTGGGGATATAAAAGAATTGTTCGAATGTTGACCTTGACTTGGACTGTTATAATACTTTGTTGACTCATATCTCTATCTTCCAACGAAAATTTCATTGTTGTTAAGTATATAACGGATTTCTTATTGCTTTTGACGATTGTATTGTCGACAAACTCAGTATCACATCTGATAATAAAGAGAGTATCGGTTTAAGCAACAACGAAAACGAACAAACACCTCCAGCCAATTAGAATCTCAAGAGGAACAGTGTTGCCATACATGCCTGGCCAGATTAATTGGTATAAGGTATAGACAGAAAGATACAGAGAAACATACAGCCAGGTGGAGACACAAACAACTAGATGGATAGGTAGGTGATGCATGGATAGATGGGTACGCATACAAACATACTGATAGAAAAATAGATGCAAGAATGGGCACACAGACTCACACAGATATAATTAGGTTGAAAGGCAGATAGATAAAGAGGTAGATACAAGCAGAGGCGTAGACCGTTGTTGGATATCTTGGACTTTGCACATTTACCGTCAGTGTCAGTCAATCGATCAGACCCATCACGTGAATGAAGTTGGGGGTGGGGGGAGAGGGAAGGAGAACGGGGAATAGGAAGGGGGAAAAGGTTGCTGGGGAGAGGAGGGCGGGAAATATTGGAGGGAAAGAGGTGAGAAAGGGAGGGAGCGGTGGAGTGTAGGGGAGGGGAAGGGGATAGATGAGGGGAAAAGGCTGGAGGGAGGTAAGGGATGAGAAGATGGGGAGGGGGAGGGAAAGAGAAGACGTGGAGAACAGGGGAGGGAAGGGGGAGGTGAGGGGAGGAGAGAGAAAAATGGAGGGAGTGTGGGAATCGGAGAGATATGGGGAGGGAAGATGACTGGAAGGGGAGAAGGAATGAGGGATGGGGAGGGGAAGGCATGAAAACATAAGGAATGAAGGGAAGAGGAAGAAGGGCACGTTGGTGAAGGGAGAGGAGAATAGAGGAATGTAGGGGATGCTGGAGAGCAGTGGGAAAGAGGCAAAACTGATAAAGCGAGGGAAGGGGAGGAATGGGGAGGGTGTGGGGAGCAATGGAGAGTAGGGGAGACGTGAGGAGGGGAGTGGGAGAGAAGAGGGAAGGAAAAATGGACTTGGCGGACAGGGAGGGGTAGAGAGACAGGGTAGGGGGGGTGAGAGAGTTGGAGGAGAGGAGAAAATGGAGGAAGGGGATAGAGGGGGGGATTCAGGGCGATTGTGTTGGGAAGACGGAAGGGAGGGAGGCGTGACAGGATGGGAGGAGGGGAGTAGGATGTGGGGGGGAGGGAGAGAGGCGGAGGAGGAACGGAGGGGAGAGGAAACTGGGTGAGTGGGAAAGAGAGGGAGGGGAATGGAGGGGTGACAGAGGATAGGGAAGGGAAAGGAAAGGAAGGGAGGAAGGATGGGAGAGGAAGGATGGGAAGAAATAGGTCAGGGGATGGGAGCACCAATATGATGAATTTGAAGCTGGCACAAAGCATTTCAATATTTCAAAATTTTGCAAATTTTCATCACCATACAATTTTTCTGCTGTGATAAATACTTCTCCAGTCAGTCCACTGATGTACTGTGGTCACCCTAATTTTTCCCAAATTTTCGTCCTGTTGCAGATCATTTCAAGTAGCTCACGGTGGAGAACAATACTACTCTGGCTCTGTTTCCTCTCCACAGCACTTATTCGTGACTAGCATCATAGGTTCATCAGCTATTCTAGGTAAACGTTCAAGATGAAGAGATGACAACTGTGGGCCAGGTTAGGGCAAGAAGGCTATAGTTTTTTTGTTTTTTTTTCTTTGGCGTTGGTACAGGGTTTTATACAGCTTATGCCACTCACTCCGAGTACGTAATCTATCTATCCATCTACCCATATCTGTCCATCCATTTATCTGTCTATCTATCTATCTGTCTATCTTTCTATCTATATCTGTCTTTCGGTCTGCATCTGTCTGTCTGCCTGTCCATGCCGGGCCGTTTTATATAACCAACAAGAACCAAGTCAGATCAATCATCTTGCAAGAATCAAATTCAAACCAGACAGCCCGACTTTAAAGAAGCCAATTAAAACCATGTCCTTTTGCTGTGTAATTCACTTAGCTCAGAGGCAGAATAAGACAATACTGCGGCTTCACACCCTTGCCACAGCACTTCTTCCTGACTAGCATCACATTCTGGTGCTAACTCTCTTGCTAAAATTCAGAATTCAAGATGGAGAAATGACAATTTTAGGTCAAGTTAAAGTAAAAGGAGTATAGTCAGATTAACACTCCTCTCTGACAAACCAATTTGCATAATAAGAAAATAAATAAATAAAAACAATGAAAACAAACCGATTTTCAAAACCTAAGTTAAAACAATGCCCTTATTCTTAAAGGCCCGTATTCTCGTCGGTTACGGATGGCACCTCTTCTTTAACTCGTCCCGTACTGACCACTTTATTACACAACCCACCCCCATAACCCGAAAACTTTTCGATTTTTTTTTTTTTGGCTCACATCTACGCCTTTGGTGAGAAACAATGGAAAATCATCAAAAAAGTGCTTTCCTAGGCTTTTAAATGGTCGGAACAGGTAGGCTAAGCCTCCGCGCACCTGGAGCTCGTACTCTGTGGAAGCGCAGTGCAGCTGCCACGTTCCTATGGTGGGGTAACTATTTCAAACCACCCATGATACAAAATAATATATTTATTTAGTCAAAATTTACATGAACTACAAAAATATATTGGTTTTCAAACAAAAATATAGGCGATATAAGCGTAGGTTCATTATCGGAACACCTGAGAATCACCGATTTCTGGCACAAATGACTCCCTGAGATTGTTGTTAAAACTCACATTCTATTTCTCAACTTACATTATACGTTTCTACAATCATTATACCATTTTCAGCTTTCTATAACACTTGATCACATATTGACAGGCCTTACTATTATAGTGAGCGTAATATTATCGCATATTGACATGCCTTACTATTACATTAAGCATGATATTCTCGCAGGCACACACTATTACGTTTTTATTTCCAACTTCGAGTATAGTTTTCAACAGAGATTATACCAATTTTGAACTTCTAAAACTGCTATCACATATTCACAGGCCTTAGTATTATAGTGAGCTTAATATTATCGCATATTGACATGCCTTACGATTACATTGAGTGAGATATTCTCGCAAGCACACAGTATTATAATTTTATTTTCAACTTCGAGTATAGTTTTCCACAGAGATTATAACCATTTTCCAACCTTCTATAATTGTTTTCACATATATACCTGACTTAGTATTATAGTCTATCTCTCTATCTATTGCCAGACGCCTTAATTCCGTACGAGGTGGCCACAAACAAATCGCCTCCACGTCGCCCTGTCCCCTGTCATTTCACTGCCCTGCTCCCAACTCACACCCCCGTCTCTCACATACCTCTCCACTCCATCCCTCCACCTCATCCTCGGCCTCCCACTCCCTCTCCCTCCCTCCACCTCACTCACATACACTCTCCTCGTCAGTCTCTCACCCTCCATCCTCACCACATGGCCAAACCACCTCAATGTGTTCCTCCTAACGTTTCCTATCACATCCACATCCACACCACAACGCTCTCTTATATCCTGATTTGTCAGCCTGTCTCTCCATGTGACTCCACAGGCTTCTCTTAAATAATTCATTTCCAATGCTCTCACTCTTGACCTGTGTCCTTCCAACAACGTCCAAGCTTCACTTCCATACACTGGAGTTGGTATCACAATACTGTCATGTTGCAAATTTTTCACTTCCATCCTCACTTCCCTGCTTCTTATCACTGCTTTCAAGGAACCAGCAACGTTTCTTTGCTGCTGTACCCTTTCAAGCACTTCACCCTCCAAACCTCCATCCTTACTCATCACGCTCCCCAAGTACTTAAACATACATTTTCCATTTCCTCACCATCCAACCTCACTGTACATTCACTGACTTCACCTCTCTCAAAGACCATCATTTAACTCTTCCCTACATTCACCTTTAGATTCCGTTTCTTACACACTCTCCCAAACTCATCCACCAAGCCTTACAGCTCCCCTTCGCCTTCACTTAACAACACAGTATCATCTGCAAATAACAGTACAGGGAGTTTCCAAACACTATCCTCTCTCACCAGGGCCACTCCAACATCCACTACCCTACCTTGTATCTCTTTTATTACCCCATCCATGTACAGATTGAACAACTATGGAGACATGACACATCCCTGTTTCAACCCAATCTTCAAAGACAATAATACACTCAGTTCATTCACACGCACTGCAGCCTTAGCACCATCATACATACTCTTCACAGCATTCAACAACTTCCCATCCACTCCATATATTCTTAATACTTTCCACAATCCTTGTCTATCCACCCTGTCATATGCTTTCTCCAAATCCATGAAGGCTGCATACAACTTCTTTCCCATCTCTAGAAACTTTTCCACTAAAGATCTAAGAATGAATATATGATTACACAACCTCTTCCCTTCCTAACATCTCCCTGTTCTTCTCCACCTAATTCCTCTGTTCTTTCTCTAACTCTGTCAATAAGTATCCTACCATACACTTTTCCTACTACACCCCTATGATTACCACACACTTCTTTTTCTCCTTTTCCTTTGTACAAGGGAATAATTATGCCTGACTTCCAATCCTCCGGGACTCTACCTTCCTCCCAGGCCAATCTGTACATCTTCCACATCCATTCTACTACTATCTCTCCCCCATGCTTCAGTATTTCACCACACACTCCATCAATTCCTGGGGCTTTCCCCAGTCTGACTTTTTTCTTTGTTTCCACAACTTCTATCCTACTGATTTCTTCCTGTCTTCTCACTTCCCCCCTTTTCCCAGCCATTCTCCAGCAACTTATACTCGCATTACTTCCATTCTCTGTGTTCAACAATTCCTTAAAGTGTTCTCTCCATCTGCTCACTTTTTCTCCCTTCTCTTGTAATCTACCATCTTTATCCTTCACTCCCCTACCAACTTCACTGCCACCCTGTCTTACTCTCTTCACCTCTATCCAAAACAATTTCTTACATTCCCTCCACTTTACACTCAAATTCCTTCCAAATTCCTCATCCACTCTCTTAGTCTCTCTTACTAATCTTTTCACCTCTCTCTTCCTTTCTAAATATAACTCTCTCTTCCACTTCTCAACTTCTTCCACGCCCCTATTTCTCATCCATTTATTGTATGCTTTCTTCTTTTGTGTCACAGCCTGTCTCACCTCTTCATTCCACCATGCTGTTCCTTGCACCCCCTTTCGTCTTCTCTTCACCCCACACACCACATCACATGCTGCACATATTTCTTCTGTGAATATCTTGCATACACCTTCCACGTCCCCCGTCTGCTCCAATTCATATTTATCCAATCATTCCTCCACTTCTCTCTTATATTCTGCCTTTTTCTCATCCTCTTGTGACCTTTCCACTCTCCTTGCAACTACTCCTTCCTTCCGTCCTTCCCTTCTTTTATTTCTCCATCTTACTTGGATCTTGATTCTGGCCACCACCAAGTAGTGGTCAGAAAGTCAACTCCCTTAACCTCTATAAGATCTTGCATCCATTACAGATCTTCGCATCCTTTCATCCACTCACACATAATCAATCATTGCCTTCCTTTCATTCAGTTCACCACCACTTTCTCATCACTCGCCATGTATACCTGTGGATCATTTTGTGCCTGAAGAGGGTAATGGCTATCACCAATCCCTTCCCAGCACAAATGTCCACTAACACACTGCCATTCTCATCTGTCTCAGCAGGCACACCCCACTCACCAACTATTCCATCCACCTTCACAGTCCCTACTTTACCACTCATATCACCATTCAAAAACACTCTCTCATTCCTTCCAAACTTTTCCATGCACACTTCAACATTTGTCCAGAACTCTTCTCTCGCTCTGCTTGACCGATCTTGCGTTGGCACATACACGCACACAATCGCCCACATTTGTATTTCAACTTTCAGTCTTACCCACACAATCCTTGAGCCAACTGATCCTTACTCTCTTATGTTCTTCTTCCATCTTTTACTCACAACAATACACACTCCTTCATTTGCCCTCTCATTCTCACCTACTCCTGCACATATACCCTATCCATACTCCCATTCTCTCACACTCTCACCTCTCCATTTAGTTTCAGTTACTCCACATACATCCACTTTCGCACCCTCAAGCACCTGAAATATCTCTCTCTCTTTCCCCCTCATCATTCGCATCCCTTACATTCCACGTCACGATCCAAGCCACGTCCTTTGTCCGGTCCTTGGTCATCATCATTTGGTCAGTCCTTGTCCGAGGCTTCTTGTTCGTATTTTTAGTTAGCTGTTTTCCGAGGAGGGGCACTAACCCTCCACCAACCCTTTTAGTAGCTTCATACGACAAGCAGGGATACTGGGGGAGTATTCTTGAAAAAAAAAACCTACCCCCAGGGGGTACTATATTGAGCATGATATTCTCGCAAACACACAGTATTGCATTCTATTTTTCAACTTCCATTATACTTTTTCACCAAGATTTTTACCATTTTCCAACCTTCTGTAGTTGTTTTCACGTGTATACATGACTTTAGTGAGCGTGATATACTCGCAAGCACACAGTATAACATACTGAATGGTCTTACCTAGAATTTATACAAACATTATCATAATTTAGTAGTGTGTGAAACTCCTTGAAACAGGGCTCAAGACACAAGCCGACATTGCAATCGACACACTCGTATTTCGTGTCTTGTCTGTCAGTGCTCACTCTGATTCTGGAGCTCCTGCACACATGACAGTGTGGCTGTGGTCTGGGGGGGTTTTGTGTAGAGGGGATGGTGCAGAGGAAGTGGCGTCCTGTGAGGCATAGGGGCGTCTGGCTGGCAGTGGCAGTGTGGGTGCAGGGGTGGGGCCTTTCCTCTGCATATTTCCCGATGATCTCTCGGGGCAGCTCCCTCTCAAACCCCTCAAACGTCTCGGAGGTTCCTGTAGTCAAGGCGTGGAGGTAGTGGCAGTTGAGGACCGTGATATCGAGCAGGTGGAAAATGAGTTTCTTGTACCACTTCATCGTGGTCCTGGCACATTCCACACTGGAAATCATGGAGTCAGACTAGTCTACCTGCCTCATGTTCACGTTGTACTCCACTGCTGACTTCAGTTTCCAGACGTGGGCCCTCCTCTGGTCGATGTACTCCACGGAGTCTTTGCGGTGCATCAGGGGGCAGTGTACTGCCAACAGGAGGGAACCTTCTCTCTTGTGGTTCCATACACTGGCGAGGATGTTGTCTGCCTTGAAGAAAACACCTCATTCCTGTCAAGTTTCCTCCCGAGTTTCACCTTAAGACGGCAGTTTCTTTTGACAGTGCCACAGACTCTGGTGTCATGTTGGTGGAGGTAGCGGGCGAGAAGTGGGCTTATGTACCAGTTGTCCAGGTACAAGACGTGACCTCGATGAAGATACTCATTTATCATGGTCTTCATCATGGCCCCAGTGAGTCCTATTCTCCGATCTTCTGTTATGTAATGTCTGTGTGCCGGTGTACAAGACTATGTCTTGCACATAACCAGTTTCACAATCACACATAACAAAGATCTTGAACCCAAATCGGTGCCTTTTGCTAGGTATGTACTGTCAAAAGGAAATATTGCCTCTCCACAGCACAAGACTCTCGTCTATGACGAGGTCTTTGTAAGGATAAAATGATGTGCAGAACGTTTCCTCTAGGTGATTAAAAACAAGCCTAATGCTCCTCATTTTAGCTATGTTATTTCCATTTGCAGGGTCGTCTGCACCATAAAAGTGGAGGCGGCTCAGAATGTATTGAAACCTATTCCGACTCAAAACTTTACCAAAGAAATGTGTGTAAGTAATTGGGTCAGTAGACCAGTCAGCCGGAATTTGTCCTTTCCGTACAATACTCATCAACAGAACCAAGGCCAAAAAGATGAACATCTCACCTACTGTTACTAGCAAATCATAGCTCTATGAGTGCTTGTCATCCCCTCGCGCTCACTTTCACTGCGCATCCTCCAGACGAAGGTGTTTGTCTGCTCCTCTATACATTCCACAAACGTCTTAGGGAAGTAAAGGTGGAATAAATCCACCTTGTTGGAGTCTTGATGGATGTGTGGATCAGTGCAGCTAGACCGCCACTCCTCTGTGAAGGGGTGAATCACGGGTTCATCCTCCCAGAACCATGACACATCACCATCTCTAGCCTCGTCACCATCATCACCTTTGTCGGGGTGTGGAGGAGAGGGTGGTGGGGGTGGTTGGGGAGGTGGAGAGTGGCACCCTTCCCCACTTGCGCTCCTTTTACCTTTCCCTTTTCCTTTCCCCTTACCCTTCACTTTTGTCCCTTTCCCCACATCATGGGGCTGTGGGAAGGGAGCGCGGGAATACTGCGGGGTGAAAGATGTGCTTGAGAGTGGCTCTACCTCACCTCCCCGCTGCCAGGTGCACCACGTGGAAGAGTGTGAGCTCCTCTCTCCCTACCACCACCACTTGCACATTCACCTTCCCTACCACTTCTCACTCCTGCCCCTACACTGTCGCTTTCCCCAGACAAAACAATAGGCCCATACCTCACATGCCTCCTCTCTTCTTCTGTTCCATGTGGCGAGATCTGCACGTCCAAGTGGTCTAGCCTGGCCTTCCCCTGCCTTATGATAAATTACATACCGTTGCTTCCTGGGTGACGGTATCTCCTCGTCATTACTGCTGGTCTCCTCCTCAGGTAAAACATAATCTTTGTTGAGGACATCGTCATCGATTTGTGAATCACTGTCCCCAGTGAATGCCTCAGTTGGGTAGGCGTCCAGGCCGGCTTGAATTTGCTAGTCAGAAGAGACCTTGGCAGGCCATGTCTGTCGCGGGTCACTGCCACGAGGTGAGTGGACAAGTCACAGGTGAGCACGGGTAACACGGGGTCAGGAAGTGTCCCCATCTGGCAGTGGCTAGAGGAAGGTATGCATCTACATACCAAAAATCACGCACAAAATATGAAAAATGTGCAAACGGTGGACCTTGCAATTTCGAAATGTACACCATATGTTGTGGGGACTAAGCGTTAAAAAAAGTTGCAACATGCATCATACGTTGTGGGTACGGGGCGGGTTAACAATTCATTTTTGTATATGAGTGGTTAATATCATTTTGTACTTTGCTTATGCAGAGCGTGGGGATATTAGAATGATTTAAGTGGCTCAGAAAAGGGTAGCAAGGTGTAATATGCAAACTAAATCGTTTAGGAAGAGGTGTTAGGGGGCTTCCTTAACCGACGAGAATAAGGGTCGGAAACTATGGTCCGTACTCTCCTCGGAAAAGTAAGCTCCCTAACACCTTTTCCTAAGCAATTTATTTGGCTAATTATATGTTACTATACGAGTAGTGTTACCTGCATGTTTCGTAAATCATTCTAATAGCAATTTAGTCTCCATTAGTAAGGTAGACGGGGATATTAACAAGCCGAACCCAAAAATAATTAACTGGGGAAAAAGTGTTAGGGAGCTTCCTAAACCGACGAGAACACAGACTAAGTTCTCCCTTTAGCTTTCCATCTTGAATAATGAGTGTTATAGATTAACACTACAGTATGATGATAGTCACGAAGACGTGTTGTGGAAAGGGTGTAGAGTCGTAGTGTTGTCCTGTAGTAACTATGTAAAGCCAGAAATAGCAAGATAATACACAGTTCCCCCGCCCCCCTCTCTCTCTCTCTCCTGATAAGACCAGGCAAAGACGAGACTAACTTTTATCAACTCTCGGCAACATCGCGAGGAAATTGACAGGAAGTTTGTGGCGGAACGAGTGTGTGCGTGTGTGTGTGTGTGTGTTTGTGTGTGTGTGTGTGTGTG
Organism: Coenobita brevimanus; assembly: GCF_032717465.1. Lineage (NCBI taxonomy): Eukaryota > Metazoa > Arthropoda > Malacostraca > Decapoda > Coenobitidae > Coenobita > Coenobita brevimanus. Next base: position 19,854,342 of record NC_137002.1, read on the forward strand.
TGTGTGTGTGTGTGTATAGATAGATAGATAGATAGATAGATATAGATATACAGAGATAGATAGATAGATAGAGAGAGAGAGAGAGAGAGAGAGAGAGCCTGTATTGGGTCAGGGTCACGGGGTCATGAAAATTTGATGAAAAACTTACAGAATAATGATACCTTTGAAAATGATGGTGACGGTCATGATGATACTGACCCTTTGTACGTCAGGTGAAAAAACGTAACCGGGAACGCCATGTGAGGTCTTGAAAGACCCCAACTTAATTTTTGGATTTCTGCCATATGCACAGAGGTACAAATGTTGAATTTTGTACATATGTTGTCCAGGACACGGCACGTGTAGCCAATTCACTATTTGTTCTCTTTGTATTTTATTTTCTTTTTGTTTGTTTTTTTAATGAAAATAAAATTTCTATGATTTTCTTTAAAATTTTTGAAAGTTTCCATATGTAATGAATAATATGTCATACACTTTTAGGTTACATCATTGTTATTCATTCAGCATGCTCTTAACGTAATATGAAAATAAAATTATGAAAATAAAATGAGGCAAAAACTTTGGTTGAATCTATGTTCAGAAAAAAAACAACATTGCCATTTGTATCCAGAAACTCCCTGAATGATGTGCAAATCAGGTAACATAAACATAAATCAGATTGACACATTAATAATTAGAAAACAACTGAATGATTTTAACATCAGATGAATCACTGCAGGTGCCATTATCAGCGTCAGGAATGGGAGGATCTTCTACGATTCTCCCCAATTGACCGTAGAACATTTCAGCGTTCGGTGACATGATCAATAATATCTAAAATCTGAAAAGAAAAATTACATGGAATGCTAAGTGGGGTATCAAACTACCCCCCGTGGAGTTTGCGCCCTCCTAACTCCAAACTGTGCTAGTCTTTTCACCCAAATGTTGTGTGCTTATACACTGGCCAAAGGCAAACAAAGTCATGGTTCGCCATATCTCTAAAATAGTAATTGGCTGAATGACATCATTTAAGAATTGTGTTGGGGTCAACCTGACCCTACATGACATACGAAAGGCTAATAATGACGATGATGGTGATGATGATGATGATGATGATGGTGAAGATGGTGGTGGTGGTGGTTTTGTCTCATTATCTGCCTGTCTGTTATGATCATTATTAAAAGTTATTAGATGGAACTGCACCAAATAAATATAATAATTTGAGGTTCATTAGATGAACAAATGATATACTGTATTTTGGCCCATAAAATCAAAGAAAAAGGCCATAAAAGAAGATTATTTTTCCCAGGGAAACATGCCCCCTCTGAAATCTCTTGTTTCGTTGTCTAACTCCCATATCTACATGTCTTCAGCCAGACATCTGATAGTCTAGCTATTTCCCGCTCTCTCTCTCTCTCTGTCTCTCTCTCTTCTTTAGGAGACACTTCCAAATATATTGCCTTAGAAGTTTAACGAGAGGAAGGAAAAGTTGCGACGGAGGAAAGAGGGGGAGAGTGATGGAAAGTAAGAGAGAGAGAGAGAGAGTCATGGTCGTGAAGTGAGTAATGAAAGCAAACCACACCCTTTTATTTTAAAATAAATTAATAAATAAATAATCTAAAATAACAAGAATAAACTACTTTCATAGACCTTCCTTGAAACTATGTATCAGCTGATGCAACAGCTGACATGTCCAATCATCTCAAAATATTGTTAAGAAGTGAGGTTTGCCAGCTGGGTGCTCGAGAGGCTTCTCGGCGTTTCGTGTACAGTAGTTTCGGTATCGGTACGAGTCAGAGTTGCCAGTTTGCCTGCTGTTTGTGAGCGTAGTTATTTCGTAAGTTATGCAGTATTTTTTCTGCTCTTTTTCTTTATAATGTTTTATTGAAGCGACTGCTTGTTAATTCATGTAATTTAAGTTCGTATGGTAAATGATTTAGAGTGTTACAGAATGTAGGAAAGCTCTGGCTTGTTTTGATGACTCCAAGTAGGTATGAGTAATTGTTGTTGCTGGGGGCTGATGCAAGACCTAGTGATGCCATTTGGTCTATGCAATGTGCCAGCTACTTTTGAATGACTCATGGACCATGTATTTGAAGGCTTTCTCTGGCAGACATCTTTGATCTATCTGGACGATGTAATTGTGTTTGGATGGACTTTCGACCAGGAACTGGAGAGGCTGTCGGAGGTGTTGAACAGGATCCGTGTAGCGCACCTCAAGCTGAACCCCAAGAAATGCAATTTGTTTCAGAAGGAAGTAAAGTACCTGGGACACATTGTAGGTGACAGCGGCATCTGTACTGACCCAGAGAAGGTGGCAGCTGTGGAAAACTGGCCAGTTTCAACTTGTGTGACAGAGCTACGGAGTTTCCTGGGCTTGTGCACCTAGTATCAGCGTTTTGTCAAAGACTTTGCAATGATAGCTGCACCTCTTCACAAGCTGTTGGGGAAAAAACAGAAGTTAGCATGGACAGAAGAGACTCATAAAGCCTTCAATGAACTCTAGCAAGCATCGGCAAGCTCTCCAGTATTGCTGTACTCAGACCAGAATCAGCCATTTATCTTGGACTGTGACACTAATGACCATGGTATTGGTGGAGTCCTGTCACAGAAGAAGGATGACAAGGAGTAGGTGGTTGCGAATTACAGCAAGAAACTCAGCCCACTGGAGTGGAACTATTGTGTGACCCGTAAGGAGCTCTTGGTGGGATGGTGGAGAAATTCAACTGGACCCTTGGACAAGAACTGGCCAATTACTGCATTGATGGACAGACTGGGACCAGATTTTACCTGCTTTGCTGATGGCATATCGATCTACATCCCATGAGTCTACTAGCTACACTCCTGCAAATCTAATGTTGGGCCATGTGTTACATTTAGCCATCGGCTTGTTAATGGGAAGACCACCTTGTGAAGAGCTGCCTACAGACACCACTGGCTATGCAAAGCACCTTCAGGAAAGGTTAACTGAGGTACATCATCAAGTGTGAGGAGCCCTTAAGTTTTCAGGAGAGGTGATGAGTTTCAAGTATGATGCCGAGGCAAGATAGGCTTCAAGGATGGTGACCAGGTTTGGTTATACAATCCGTAGCGTAAGAAGGGACAGTCACCGAAGCTGCAAAACACATGGGATGGGCCTTACACTGTGTTGGACCGCCTATCAGACGTAACGTACCGGATTCAGGGAGGCAGGAAGTCTTGCCCAAAGGTGGTACACATGAACCATCTGTGGCAGTACCATGGGCCAGGACAGTACAGCTGGGATGTTTCCGATGAACTGTGCTCACCCACAGCTGAGGATGTTGAGGAGGACCAAAAAGATGAAGTGCAAGAGGATGGTGACAGTTCCTCAAGAGAAGAAGTGAATCAAGAAGAGGACCAAGATCTTCCAGGATAGGTGGACTGTTTGGAGGAGCACGGACATCGTCGGAAGCAATGCAGAAGAAGACCTGATAAGCTGAAGGATTATTTTGTGTATAGTTAGATGTTTCACATGGATTAATTGTGTTTGCATATATTGTGTAGTTTTGTTGGGACGACAAAGAACTAGGGAGGGGGTTGTTTTAAGAAGTGAGATTTGCCAGCTGGGTGCTCGAGAAGCATCTCAGCGTTTCATGTACAGTAGTTCCGGTATCGGTACGAGTCAGAGTTGCCAGTTTGTCTGCTGTTTGTTAGTGTAGTTATTTCGTAAGTTATTCACTAATTTTTCGGCTCTTTTTTTTCATAATGTCTTATTTAAGTGATTGCTTGTTAAATTATGTGATTTAAGTTCGTATAAATGATTTAGAGTGTTATAAAATGTAGGAAAACTCTGGCATGTTTTGATGTCTCCTAGTAGGTAACTGTTGTTGCTTGGGGGTGATGCAAGACAGCATGTCCTAGAATGTTGGAGAAGTAGATGATGCTCGAACAGTGCAAGCTCATATAAGATGGGGTAGATATTATTACAGGTCTAGTCGGGTTTCAGGTCAGTTTGAGGGAAGTGCAGTCGGTTTTCAGTGAAGTTTGTGATGAGTTGCTGGCAGGCATAAAGTGTAATTACTCTCAGTGAAGATTATTTTTGGCATTTCTGTAACAAGTGAAGTGTTGTCAAGCATTAAGTGTAACTGCAATTAGAAAAGTATGTATAGCTCCAGTACTTGAGAGAACAGTTAAGTGAAGTTGGAAAGCATTAAGTGGAATTACTTGGAAAATAAAGACAGTGAACTTTAAGGAGCCAGTGTTTATTTTCGCCTCAGCTGATCTTGTGTACCGCACACTGAGAAGCTGAGGATAGGAAGAACAACTCCTGGGCAACGTCCTTCCTATACTGAATTACTGCTGTTGGAGCCTGTGGCAGTGTGGGGTGTGGACGTAACAATATGAAGCTGAGCAACTTTGTAATTTATAAGAAAATCGCTAAAAATTCATCTTTTTTTGCCAAAAGTGAAAATTGTTTAATACACTAATCCCTCAATTATCTGACAAAGTCAAAGGCATAACCGGATATGGGCAATGTCTGGTTATGGAGCAATATCCTCTTCTGTACCCATACCTACCTATACCCAACCTACTACAAAACCTTTCCTGCAAGTACAGTACCTCTCCTAATTTTGGCAGTTCTGTGGTCTTTTGGCTGTGTTTAGACATCAAAACACACATTGCATTATGCAGGGTAATCCTAAATACTAAGATAACAATGCATAAACAACAACAAACAAAACTAGCAATATGCACAGCACCCCTCCTAATTTTGGCAGTGTTCTGCAGTTTTTTGGCTCTTCACAGACATCAAAACACACATTGAAATATGCAATATAATCCTAACCACTAAGAAAGCAATGCATAAACAACAGAAAGCACACACAAAGAAAAAAAACAATATGCACAACCCTCCAAATATGTACAATATCTATCTATCTATCAGTCTATTGCCAGACGCCATAATCCGGTAAGGGGTGGCCATTTGACTCTGAGTTATTTGTTTTATGGGGAGGGGACCTAACCCTTCGCCAACCCACTTGTTGACACGTACGGAGCATGTAAGGGTTGGTTGTATGGTTACCACCCAGCGCTGTAAATGGTTTCTTGGCTTACAGGAAACCATTAGGCTTGTCACTCATTGCTTTTCTTTCCTTTACAGGTGGCTTTACATTAAGAAGTGACAGGAAAGATGGGAGAAAGGGGAACAGAGGAGGGCAGGCACAGAAAAAAATAAATAAATAAAGGCTAAGGAAGAGGTAGGTAGCACTACATCAAGTGAGTGGATGACGGTCGCCACCACCTATGTACAGTACCCCTCCGAAATTTGGCAGTGTTCTGCGGTTTTTCGGCACTTCTTAGACATCAAAACACGCATTGTAATATGCAATATAATCCTAACACTAAGAAAACAGTGAACAAATAACAACAACAAAAAATACCAATATGTACAACCTTACCAATATGTTCAGTACCCCTCCTAATTCTGGCAGTGTTCTGTGGTCTTTTGGCTGTTTTTAGACATCAAAACACATATTGCAATATGCAGTATAATCCTAAACACTAAGAAATCAATGAAAAAACTATAAAAATTCTATCTATCTATCTATTGCCAGACGCCTCAATCCCGTTTGGGGTGGCCACAAACAAATCGCCTCCAAGTCGCCCTGTCCCCCGCCATTTCACTGCCCTGCTCCCAACTCACACCCCCCTCTCTCATATACCTCTCCACCCCATTGTAATATGCATTGTAATATGCAATATAATCCTAACACTAAGAAAACAGTGAACAAATAACAACAACAATATGTACAGGCATTGTAACCTGCCAGGCTGCAGCAGGTCTACTGGTATCCAATATGGTCTAGTTGCTAATACAGCCATCAAGCAAAGGTAAAAAAAAAAAAAAAAAAAAAAAAAAATCCTCCACCGCCTCCTCCATCTACTGAAGCTTGCCAATAAGCAAGGATGTGTAGCAAGGTGATGGAACCCTATTCACCTCAGGACTCTCTGAAGACAGCTGCAAGCTCACGTCTAACACCGACTCTGTGGTTGTCGATGTGCTCAGTTTGGGGTCTGAGAGTGAAGAGTGGGGTCAAGAGGGTGATGGTGGTCGTGGTGGGGAGAAATTGCTGGCACTCGTGAGGGTGGCGGGTTTGAAGAAGTAGATCTTTGTCTGACAATAGATGTGGCGATTTTGTCGGAGAATGACATTGTCCCTGACTGCCTGTAGATCCATGGCCAGCTTGAGTGACACCAACTCCCTGTTGCAATGAGGATGCTCAGCATATTCGAGCACCTGGCCAATGCCAGCCTGCAGTGCACCAAGACAAGGGAGTGATGGAGTGGCGAGGTGGCCAGAATCAGGGTCCTCATCCTCATCCCCATCACTTTCCTCTGTTGGTCTCTCAGAGACAGCAGCAGTTATCTCCTTATAAGACAACGTATGATAACCTAGATTGCCGTCATCATCGTCTAAGCAATCCCTCACTTTGTCAATGTTCACATCCTCGCCTGCATTATGTAGGTGAAAATGGTAATTGTCCATGTCAAATCCTTCAGAGTTGTGCACGGCCTTGCATCCCTGAAGGAGATGAGACCAACGACTTTCCAAGGTTTTGATGGAGACTTCCATCCAAGCACTGGCCTAGTTGAACACCACAGACATGATGTTGTAACACAGCAGATTCTCCAAAGTCTGCTCCCCAAGTGAGTCGAACCCTACCTCGTCCTCTATCACCACCATCACCTCTAAGGTGAACCTCTAACGGTACAGTCTCTTGGTTGCTATAATAACACTTTGGTCCATTGGTTGTATGGCAGCAGTCATATTACGTGGCAGAAACATGCTCCTAATATAGCAATCATCAACAACCAAATCCTTCTCTGACAGATGTGCAGGGGCATTGTCAAGGATCAGGAGAGCCTTCACCTGGTCACAAGGGATACCAAGTTTCTCTGTCTGATAATGGATAACCTTGACAAAGTGTCTGTGGAACCAGTCTCCAAAGGTCTTTGCAGTTAACCAAGCCTTCACAGAATTGTACCACACAACAGGCAGGCTATCCATCAACCCACAGAGATAACATGGCTGTTTTGCACATCCAACAATAACGGGTTTGAGGCTGTGCATCCCATTAGCACTGACACAGCACAACACCGAAACACATTGTTTGGACATCTTCCGATCAGATAGTCTTCTCTGTCTCTTCTGCCAGGGTGTTGGTGGGCAAGGAGTGGAAGAAAAGGCCAGCTTCATCAGCACTGTACACCTGACCAAGAGAAAGTCCCTTCTCAATCAGATGCTGCACTTTCTGGCAAAATGGCTCAACATCCTCCACTTCCGCATCCAAAGCCTCACCATGTGCCTTACATCCAGGAAGTCCATGGCAAAGTTTGAACAAGAGAAGCCAACTCTTGGATGCCTTGAAGTCGTGCACATTGTGCAGGCATGCAGACTTCTCAGCTGCAGCCTTCAAGTCGGTCCCATGTACAAGCACGCCTGATCCATGTTGCTGGCAGAACAAAACCAAAGTCGACTGGTCAGTGATGGCATGGTGGAGCTGGGACATCACCTTCCAGTCTCCTTTCCTAGTGGTATCTCTGTAATCCTATCCATACTGAGCCAGCTGGTCCCGTGATCTCTTGATATCAAACAAAGTTGAACAGGCCATGTCAAATTCACGCGTAATGCATGCAGTTTACCAGCCCATGCCAGCCTTGGACAACATCTGCTTCTTCTCCAGAGTCAAAACCCTCCTCTTGCCTTTCTTGGGTGGTGGTGGTGCTGTCATCACACACACGAGAACACCACAGAAGAGAATCAAGGCCTGCAGAAGGTAGGGTACAACCACAAATGCAACAATGGAAGATGCCATTGTTTAATCTCAGCCAAGGACATCCACATGCAGAAAGACAAAGGCAGGAACTGAGGTGCAGTAGTGCCTGGGAATGTACAGTGTTGCCATGTCTCTCCCCACACTTGTCTATGAGCATGCTAGCAAAAAGCAGCACATTGACCTATGGGCCAAGGGTCTTTTTCACTAACCCAGGCAAGTGTTGCAGTGTGGCAGAAACACTGGGTCCCTGTACATCACAAGCCTAAACAGTGGCTGAGTAATCGGGATGGTGAAGCGACTTTGACCATTCAGTAAGGGGGCAGATGGCTTTGCATGGCTAGGAGTTTCTGACTGATTCTGGCGACCAGGGGATTTTGACCATTCAGTAGGGATCCGGAAAGCCATTCTTGCTCAGCATGTAGGTTACGTCTGTTTTCCTCAAGCATGGCTTACATCTGTTTTCCTCGCGCCCTGCTGGTATGTTTCTGATGATCGGGGTGGCTGGGGGATTTTGACCACTCGGTAGGGAACCGAACAGCTTTGTCTGCTCTGCTTGTGGGTTTCAGTCTGTTACCTGCATGTTAAGAGAGACGGTAGTGAGCCACCCAACAGACTTTTTTTTTTATCCTGTAGGCCTGCCGGCCGGGCAGGGTGGCTGGGGGATGTCGACCATTCAGTAGGGATTTGGACAGCCATTCTCACTTAGCTTGTAGGTTACACTCTGTTTTCCTTGCATGCTGCCAGTATGTTATCAGTGATCAGGGTGACCGGGCGATTTCAACCAATCAGTAAGGAGCCAATCTTGCTTGCTCTGCTTGTGGGTCTATTACCTGCATGTAGACAGAGAGGCTGGTGAGCCACTGAACGAGCCTTTTTTTACCTTGTAGGCTGGTCGGCTGCTGATGCTGGAACTTTTATGTCCAGTTACGGACAAATAATTCCAGATGTGGGTATAATAGAGCCAAGGCATTACATCTGAAAATGGAGCATGACCAGATAAAGATCGTCCGGATAACTGAGGAATTATTGTAGTCAGCTGATGCAACAGCATAAATGTTAAATCAAAAGTTCAAGCTGAGCTACTTTGTATTTCACAAGAAACTCACTCAGAACTCTTAACCCGAGGCGTCCCGACGACGTATGGATACGTTGCCACGTTTTGTCATGATGACACCCGACAATGTATCCATATGTTTTGCAATTGCGAGGTCAGTCATTTGCACATTTTTCAAGTTTCATGGGTGATTTTTGGTAGGCATACGTGGGAAACCTTCCTCTACCCAATGCCAGGTGGGGATAATGCCTGGCCCCACCTGATCCCCCTCCCCCCTGCATGCCATCTTCTTGGCAACTCACCTGTTGGCAATGACCTGACCAGTATTGACATGTCACACCACGGTCTCTCCAATGACGAAATTCTAGGCTAAAGTGATTCCCGAGGTGGAGGATGAAGGAAGAAAGAAGCTAGAGGAAGAAACAAGCAGAAGTGGTGAGACAGTAACGTCGTAAAGGAAGGTGCGAAATTTCGAGTCTTACAGAATTGAATGAAATATATATATATATATATATATATATATATATATATATATATATATATATATATATATATATATATATATATATATATATATATATATATGACCACATAAAGTCACGTGGTGGTGAGATAAAATGGCCAGAAGATGAACAGCTGGTGGCACGAGCAACCCAACACCCGCAGTGAGTGAGGTGAGCAAGGGCACTGTCCGGCAGCCTATAATATTACCACGGCTTTGGGCAAGGATCATGTGATTATCATCAACCCTCTCTCTCTCTCTCTCTCTCTCTCTCTCTCTCAAACTACCATAAATTACCTTTACCTTGCGCACTGCCAACAAAGCATACGTTATTACACAACTTAGGCCTACCTGTAACTCCCTCTCTCTCTCTCTCTCTCTCTCTCTCTCTCTCTCCGAGAGAAGAGGGAGGGAATGGAGAATATGAGAGAGAAGAGGGACCCATGTTTATGCATTATCTCCTCATTCGAAGGGACACTCCTTTTAAATTTCCCATATTTATTCTCTCTCTCTCTCTCTCTCTCTCTCTCTCTCTCTCATGTGTGTGCGTGTGCAGATCCCCTTTCTCTCTCTCTCTCTCTCTCTCTCTCTCTTTCAGAAAAATGCCCTTTATCTCTGTCTGTCTCTGTCTGTCTGTCTGTCTGTCTGTCTCTCTCTCTCTCTCTCTCTCTCTCTCTCTCTCTCTCAGAAAAATGCCCTTTATCTCTGTCTGTGTGTCTGTCTGTCTGTCTGTCTGTCTGTCTGTCTGTCTCTCTCTCGTGTGTGTGTGTGTGTGTGTGTGGTGCAGATCCCCTCTGTTTGTCTGTCTGTCTCTCTCTCTCTCTCTCGTGTGTGTGTGTGTGTGTGTGTGTGTGTGTGTGTGTGTGTGTGCAGATCCCCTAGCACCTGGTGTGGGGTTGGCGGCATCACGGGAGGAAAATTAGTGCTCGCTCCATGGTGTCCGGGTGCGCACGTGTATTCTGAGCATATATCGAGAGTTGCCACCTGCCCCTATTTCCCATACATATTTCAGCCATCTGTTCCTCGTGACACAGTTTTGGTACACCTTTGAAAATCGTGCTCATTTGAGGCTTATCGCTTTCGACTCTGATAAGTCCCAAATGAGGACTATTGCTTTCGACTGATAAGTCCCGAATGAGGCCTATCACTCTCAACGGGTTAAGAAGCGGGATTTGTCAGTTAGGTGCTTGAGAAGTTTCTCAGTGTTTCCCGTACTGTAGGTTTCGGTTTGAGTCAAAGTTGCCAGGTTGTTTGCTGTTTGTGAGTGTAGTTATTTTTTAAGGTATGCATTAAATTTTATGCTGTTTTTCTCAATAATGTTTTATTTATGTGACTGTTTGTTATACTATGTAATTGAAATTAAGTTTGTATGGTAAATAATTTACAGTGTTATGTAGTGTACAAAAACTCTTGCATGTTTTGGTTGTCTCTGAGTTGGTAACTGCTCTCTCACCAGAGTACACCAGAACAGTGGAAAAATGTAGGTAATTCTAGAACAATACAAGCTTATACAAGGATAGGGAGGAGACTAGAACATTTTTAGTTGGTTTTCAGTTCAGTTTGAGTGTAGCATAGTGTCTGTGTCAGTACTTGTGAAAATAGCGATGTGTCAAGCATTAAGTGTAATTGCAGTTAAAGTCTGTATAGCTCCAGTGCTTGTGAAAACAGTGAAGCGGAACTGGAAAGCATTAAGTGTAATTACTTGGAAAATAAAGCCAGTGAACTTAAGAAGCCAGTATTTATTTATGATGCCTGAGCTGATCCTGTCTACTGTACACCTGAAGGCTGATTGTAGGAAGAACAACTCTCTGGGCAACGTCCTTCATGTACTGAACTACTTCTGTTGGAGCCTGTGGCAGTGTGGACGGAGACGTAACAGTGGTGTCAGGAGTGGGATTATTCAAGGCTGCTGTGAGGCTAACCTTTGACATGGAAGCAGAAGGTGTGTGGACAAGGTCTTGAGCCCGACAGGAGGAGGAAATGTCCCTGGCAACAATTGTGAAGCTATTACAGGCACAAAATGAGAAACAAAAAGAGCTCAGAAACGAACTCAAAGGACAGTTGCAAACACAAAAGAAAGAACTGAAAGAACAGTTATAAGCACAAAGTGTTCAACTGTAGGCACTGAATGAAGGACAGAAAGAGCTCCAAGAACAATTACAGGCCCAAAGTGAAGAAGAGAAAGAGCTCAGGAATGAAATCAAAGAATAATTGCAGGCACAGAACAAAGAACAGAAAGAATGATATGAACAGCTTCAGGAGGTATTACAGGAGCAGTGGAAGGAAGGACAACTGAGGGTGCAATGACATCTAGATGCATTCATGGGGGAAACAAAGGACGAACAGCAACAGCTTAAGGAGGAAGTAGATGCCAAGCTAGAGCAGCAGAAGTATGGAGTAAGCAATAATGTGATGGAGTGTAAACAGCATATAGACAACTAACTAAAGATTAGTGAGGGAATACTGGCAGAGTACAGACAGCATGTAGATAACCAGCTGACGCATGTAGTTGATCATGTGAAGATAGTTAGTTAGAAAACTGAGACTGTAGAGAATTACTGCACTGCTGAGCCTCAGGTTGTGTACAGGGAGCATATGAAGTGAATGGATTATGTGTGGTGAATCTTAACGGATCCCAAGCATCTAAAGATAGCATTACAGGGTTGAAGAATCAGGACGTATGAGAATTGAGTCCTGGCCTTAATAATGATGCCCCAGTTTTTAGGCTCCAAACCAGTGAAGTGCATGACTATAATGGGAGTCCAATTAAAAAGAAACCTCAGGAATTTGATGGTAGAGTATCTTGGGAAGCTTACCGTGCACAGTTTGAGTTACTTGCTGATCAGAAAGGTTGGGATGATAGGCAGACAGATCGTAGTGCAGGATTCAAGGAAACAAAAAGCCAGGTATGTGAAAAGGAAAAATTTGAGGGAAGTTGCTGGTACTGCAAAAAGCCAGGACACAGAAAAGAGGACTGCTACAAGTGTAAGAGGGAAAAGGAGAAGACTGGAGGAGACTGCTGGTTCTGCGGGAAGTTGGGGCACAAGAAGGAGGATTGTCACAAATGGAAGAAGGAGCAAGAACAGTTCAGTGTAAGCAAATCTTCACTTGTAACAAAAGCGTGTTGGACATGTAGTGAGGTAGGACACTTCAGTTCTAAGTGTCCGTAGAAAAAAAAGGATGATAAGAAGAAAGTTGCAGGAGACGAAAAGGAAGCAGGAAACTCGTGGAGGCTGGTGTAAAGGGGCAACCACCAGCCAGTTTTTCCCAAGTAGCCCCACCACCGAGAAAATGCAAGAGGACAGCAATCGCCAATGCCCGAATAGACAGAAGGAAGTGTTCCCTGGTGATTGATTCGGCTTCAGAGCAGACTTCTGTGAGGCCTGATGTGTTACAACATCGGTATTTGCCTGAGTCATCAGAACAATTGTGTGTCGTAACTGGGTACTGCACGGATCTGGAGGGACCCCTGGATGTCCAGATTGAAGTGGCAGGGCAAGAGGCTACTCTTCCAGTCTATGTCCCGATATGGAGAATCCTTGCCTTCTGAGTCTGGACTATCTGATGTCCATGGGATGTGAGCTGGAGTTTTGCTCCATGAAGCTGAAGGTTCGAGGAAGGTCAGTTCCCGTCACGGCAGTGAAACGTACCAGTTCTGGTGGCGAGGTGAGGGCGATTTGCACTACAATGATGCCCCCCAAATCAGAACTGTTGCTCCAGTGTTAGGTTCGTGGCTCTCTTGACAGCTGTATAGGGATAGTGGAGCCTGATGTATGGTGCAAGACGAAGGCCACAGTGATGGTGGGGAGAACGCTGGTAGAAACAGGTGCAGATGAAGTGCTGGTTTTGGTGGCCAATTTCTCCCGTGAGCCACAGATGATTAATGAGGGAGAAATTGTGGGACTGTGCTAGGTGGTGGAACCTTACTGGCGCCAGAGGAAGGCTTTTGAAAGGAGAGTAGTCAAAGAAGATGGGTATCTGCCAGAGCAACTACAAGGCCTTTTCTTAAGGAGTTGCCAATGCCTGGATGGCTCACAAGTGCTGAAGTTGAGGCACCTCCTGATGAAGTTTGCTGATGTCTTCTCCACCAGTGACCTAGACCTGGACCGCAAAGAGTTAGTGGAGTATAGTATAGACACCGGGAATCACCGGCCAACTACACAGCCAGTGCAGAGGATGGCGCCAGCCCAACAGCAAGAAATGGAGAAGGTGATGGAGAATCTCCAAAGTCAAGGAGTAATAGAAAAGTCCAGCAGTCCTTGGGCACAAGTAGTGGTTCTGGTAAGGAATAAGGATGGCTCAATAATTTGCTGTGTAGATTATCGAGCCCTGAATGAAGTGACAGTGAAGGATGCATACCCCTTGCTGAGAACTGATGACACCCTGGATGCTCTGTCAGGTGCTAAGTGGTTCTCCACTCTAGACATGAAGGCAGGATACCACCAGGTTAAGGGTGCAGAGAAGGACAAAGAGAAGACAGCCTTTTCATATGGGTGGGGTTTATGGTAGTTTAAAGTGATGCCATTTGGCCTATACAGTGCCCCAGCTACTTTTGAGTGCCTCAGGGACTGCGTAATTGAAGGCCTGCACTGGAAGATGGCTCTCATCTATCTGCACGATGTAATTGTGTTTGGACGGACTTTCGGCCACGAACTGGAGAGGCTGTTGGAGGTGTTGAACAAGATCCCCAAGAAATGCTACTTGTTTCACAAGGAAGTAAAGTGCCTGGGACACATTGTAGGTGAGAGCTGCGTCTGAACTGACCCAGAGAAGGTAGCAGCTGTAGAAAACTGGCCAGTTCCAACTTGTATGAGAGAGCTGCAGAATTTCCTGGGCTTGTGCACCTTCTATTGGTGTTTTATCAAAGACTTCAGAATGATAGCTGCACCTCTTCACAAGCTGTTAGGGAAAAGGCAGAAGTTTGCATGGACAGCAGGGACTCATAAAGCCTTCAGTGAACTCAAGCTTGTGTTGGCCATTTATCTGGGGCTGTGATGCTAGTGACCATGGTATTGATGGAGTCCTGCCACAGAAGAAGGATGACAGAAGGATGATCCGTCAAGCAGCAAACTCTCATCCTTTTTCTGTCCAACTCTCTAATGCAAGAGTTAACCGTTACTCCCAGTCCTTCATTTATGCAACAGGTCAACTCTGGAACTGTCTCCCTCTGTCTGTATTTCCTGCTTCCTATGATCTCCAGTCTTTCAAACACAGTGTGTCCAGGCATCTCGAAATGATTGGATCTTGAATTTGGCTCTCTCTTGTATTTTGTTCTTCTCTTGGAAGGAACAGTTTTTGCGGGCTTGTTGCCTTTAGTTCCCTCTTCCTAGCATAAAAAAAAAATGTGGTGGCTTATTACAGTAAGAAGCTCAGCCCACCAGAGAAGAACTACTGTGCAACCTGTAAGGAGCTCTTGGCAGTGATGAAGAGCCTTGATTTCTTTTATCCCTAATTGTACATGTCCTACATCATCAGGACGGACCATGCAGCACCCAAGTGGCTGAAAACACTCTAGCTCAGGAAGCTACTGATAAAGCAGATCTCTTCGCACAGACTTTCTCCTCCAATTCCACCTTAGACGAATCCTGTGCTGTTCCTCCAGCACTTCCCAACTCTGACTTCCTCATGGCTGACATTAAAATGTCTTCAGCTGATGTATTTTCTGCCATCACTGGCCTCAATACTAACAAGGCATATGAGCCTAATGGAGTCCCTCCTGTTGTTCTCAAACACTGTGCTTCTGTGCTTACACCCTGCCTAGGCAAACTCTTTCACCTTTGCCTGTCAACTTGTACCTTTCCTTCTTGCTGGAAGTTTGCTCTCATTCAGCCAGTCCCAAAGAAGGGTGACCACTCCCAACCCTCCAGGCTCCAACCATCGTCCAATTGCTTTAACGTCCTGTATTTCAAAAGTTTTCGAGTCAATTCTCAATAGAAAAATTTTAAGGCATCTTTCCTATCACAACCTTCTTTCTGATCGTCAGTACGGGTTCCGTCAGGGACGCTCCACTGGCGATCTTCTCACCTACCTTTCAGATTCCTGGCCATCCTCCTTTCGGGACTTTGGTGAAAGCTTTGCCATTGCACTTGACATCTCAAAGGCTTTCGACCGAGTCTGGCATATATCTTTAATTTCCAAACTGCCCTCTTACAGTTTCTATCCTTCTATCTGTGCCTTCATCGGTAGCTTCCTTTCTGGTCATTCTATAGCCGCTGTTGTAGACGGCCATCGTTCTTCACCTAGATCTATCAACAGTGGTGTTCCTCAGGGCTCTGTCCTATCACCAACTCTCTTCCTGTTATTCATCAATGACCTTCTAAGCTGTACGTCTAACCCTATCCACTCACACGCTGATGACTCCACCCTTCACATTTCCATTCGGTTCCCATAACGCCCATCTCAGCAGTTACTTCAACAAACAAGGGATGAGGCTATGGCACACCTAATGTCTGACTTGGCTCGTATCTCTGACTGGGATAAAAATAATCTTGTTGTTTTTAATGCATCTAAGACTCAGTTCTTACACCTATCAACCCGTCAAAATCTTTCATAGGTATACCCACTAATGTTTAATAATATTCAGCTTAATCCTGCATCATCCTTGAAAATGCTTGGAGTTTCATTTACTCGGGATTTATCTTGGAAAGATCATTTTATATCTCTTGTAAAATCTGCTTCCAAGAGATTGGGTGTGCTAAGCCGACTCCGTTCTTTCTTTACCCCTGCACAATTGTTGACTCTATACAGGGGTTTTATCCGCCCCTGTGTGGAGTAACTCTCATGTGTGGGGAGGCTCCCCACATACAGCTCTTTTCAATAGGGTGGAGTCAAAGGCTTTTCGTCTCATTAGCTCTCCTCCTCTTACTGAACTCTCTTCAACCTCTGTCTCTTCGCTGCACTGTTGCATCTTTATTTCTTTTCTATCGCTACTTTAATGGCCACTGCTCCTCTGAACTGTCTGCATGCATTCCTCCACCTCTATGATGGGTGCATATCACCCTTCTAGCAGCAAACTCTCATCCCTTTTCTGTCCAACTCTCTAATGCAAGAGTTAACCGTTACTCCCAGTCCTTCATTTATGCAACAGGTCAACCCTGGAACTGTCTCCCTCTGTCTGTATTTCCTGCTGCCTATGATCTCCAGTCTTTCAAGAGCAGCGTGTCCAGGCATCTCGAAATGAATGGATCTTGAATTTGGCTCTCTCTTGTATTTTGTTTTTCTCTTTGAGGGAACTCTTATTGCGGGCTCATGGCCTTTGGTTCCTTCTTCCTCGCATAAAAAAAAAAATTATGAGGTGCAGCACCATCCTAGGCGGGTACATGGCAATGCTGACAGCCTGAGTCATCGGCCTTCTGATCCGGAGTGCCAGCAGTGTAGTGAAAAGGAAGATCATAGCAAGAAATGCAGCTGTACTGCAGTGACAGGGCCAGTGTCAGATGAAGCCCTGAAGAGGATGCAGATGGATGATGCAGATTTACAACCAGTGCTAGAATGGCTGCAGCAGAGTACAGTGCGACCATCATGGGAAGAAGTTTCCAGGTTATGCCCTGGGACTAAAAGCTACTGGAGTCAGTGGAACCTTTTTCTTTCGAACAATGGCCTACTGGAGCATCAGCGGGAGACACCCGATGGCCTCAGCAAGGATTGGTAACTGGTGGTCCCGAAGAGGATGAGGTCTGAGATCTTGGTTGAGTCCCATAACCAGATCACTAGTGGGCACCTGGGAGTGAAGAAAACTCTAAGCTGGCTGCGACAGAGATTCTACTGGATTGGCATGCATCAGGATGAAGAATGGTGTTGGGCCTGTGATGTGTGTTGTGCCAAGGAGGGACCCAAGAAATGTGGTTGAACCCCTCTCCAGCTGTACCAAGTGGGTGCATCAATGGAAAGAGTCACGTCAGACATTGCTGGACCTTTGCCACTCACTGAAAAAAGAAACCAGTATATATGTGTTGCCATGGACTACTTCACAAAGTGGCCTTAAACCTATGCCATCCCCGATCAAGAGGCTGCGACTGTTGCTCGGGTGTTGGTTGACCAGTTCTTCTGTCATTTTGGGATGCCACAAGAGCTACATTCAGACTTGGGTAGAAACTTCGAGTCTGCTGTGTTCCATGAATCGTGCAAGTTATTGGTGATCAAGAAGACCAGGACGACCCCACTAAGGCCACAGTCAGATGGGATGGTGGAGAAATTCAACTGGCCCCTGGGACAAGAACTGGCCAAGTACTGCATAGAGGGACATACAGAATGGGACCAGAAATTACCTTGCATATCAGTCTGCATCCCATGAGCCAACTAGTTACATTCCTACAAAACTGATGTTGGGCCACAAGTTACACTTACCTATTGTCTTGTTAATCAGAAGACTACCTGGTGAAGAGCTGCCTACAGACACCACCGGCTATGCGAAGCACCTTCAGGAAAGGCTGGCTGAGGTAGATTATCAAGTGCGAAGAGCCCTCAAGTTTTCAAGACAGGTGATGAAGTTCAAGTATGATGCCAAGGCAAGTGAGGTGAATTTCAAAGATGGTGACCAAGTTTGGTTATACAATCCTCAGTGAAAGAAGGGACAGTTACTGAAGCTGCAAAGACCACGGGATGGGCCTTACACAGTGTTAGACCGCCTATCGTACGTAACGTATCGGATTTGGGGAGGGAGGAAGTCTTGCCCAAAGGTGGTACATGTGAATCGTCTGTGGCAGTACCATGAGCCAGGACAATACAGCTGGGGCATCCCCGAGGAATAGAGCTCTTCCGTAGCCAAGGATGTTGAAGAGGACCAAGGAGCTGAAGTGCAAGAGAATAGAGACAGTTTTCCAAGTGAAGTATTGCATCAGGAAGAGGACCAAGACCTTCCAGGAGGAGTGGACTGTGTGGAGGAGCAAGGAGATCGTCGGAAGCAGCATAGAAGAAGACCTGATAAGTTGAAGGATTATTTTGTGTATATTTATATATTTCATTAGGATAAAATATGCTTGTACATACTGTGTAGTTTTGTCGGGACAACAAAGGACTAAGGAGGGGGAAGTGTTAAGAAGCCGGATTTGCCAGTTAAGTGCTGGAGAAGCTTCTCGGCATTTCCTGTACTGTAGATTTTGGTACGAGTCAAAGTTGCCAGTTTGCCTGCTGTTTGTGAGCGTAGTTATTTCGTAAGTTATGTAACTGAAATTAAATTTGTAAAGTAAATAAATTCCAGTGTTATGTAATGAACAAAAACTCTTGCATGTTTTGGTTGTTTCCAAGTTGGTAACTGTGCTCTCTCTCTAGAATACACCAGAACTGTAGATAAAAGTAGATAATTCTAGAACAATGCAAGCTTATATAAGGATAGGGAGGAGACTTGAACAAGTTTAGTTGGTTTTCAGATCAGTTTGAGTGTAGTGTAGTGTCTGTGTCAGTATTTGTGAAAATAGTGAAGTGTCAAACATTAAAATGTGATTGCAGTTAGCAAAGATTGTATAGCTCCAGTGCTTGTGAAAACAATTAAGTGAAGTTGGAAAGCATTAAGTGTAATTACTTGGAAAATAAAGACAGTGAGCTTAAGAAGCCGGTGTTTATTTATGATGCCTGAGCTGATCCTGTGTACTGTACACCCAAAGGCTGACCGTAGGAAGAACAACTCACTGAGCAACATCCTTCCTGTACTGAACTACTGCTGTTGGAGCCTGTGGCAGTGTGGGACGGAGACGTAACAATGTCTGCTTTTTGAAACTGCCTTTCTCTGTGTTAATTTTTTTCCCATTTTCTGCCTCTTCTCCGTCTTGTTTTCATCCCTTGTTTACCGACATTACATAAAAAAGAAAATTTAAAAAGATTAGATTTTTTCTCTTCCTCAACTCTCCCCGTCTATTTTCATTCGTAACTTACCGACATTATATGAAAATCTATCTATCTATATCTATATACCTAGGCTACTTCCCCCAAGGACAGGGAGGTAGCCGAGACAGGATTTCACACTCCCCATTTACTCATCCATTCAAACACATTCATTCGCATCTTAGCCCCAAAAGGAAGAAAGGACAGATTTTCACTGCACCACACCGCACGGGGGTCAACTGCGCAGTGCAATCAGTGACATCCGCAGCAGGGCCCGACAGCAGAGCTGGTTTACCCCTGCCACATCATAACAGGCCCATCCACTTATCCAAATCTGACCTGAGTAGCTGATTAGACCAAATGCGGGAGAATATCCCCTCAGGGCTGGGTCATCATTTATTCATTCACAATTTCTCTCCATTTATTTCTGTTACGCACAACCACTCTTCCTTGCTCAACAGACATCCCTCCCACATCCAGCACTTTCTTCACACTGTCCATGCATCCTATTCGTGGTCTCCCTCTCAGCCTTACACCTCCCATATCAGATCTAGTTATCATTTTCACCA
This sequence comes from Coenobita brevimanus, assembly GCF_032717465.1. Classification (NCBI taxonomy): domain Eukaryota; kingdom Metazoa; phylum Arthropoda; class Malacostraca; order Decapoda; family Coenobitidae; genus Coenobita; species Coenobita brevimanus. Next base: position 19,874,064 of record NC_137002.1, read on the forward strand.
ATCGCTCATTATCCATTCTCTCCATATGCCCAGACCATCACAACACCCTCTGCTTAACTCTTAGCCATCTCCCGAACAACTCCAGTTCTCCTTCACACTTCATTTCACACTCGATCCATATGCATCACTCCACACATACTCCTCAGACACCTCATCTCCATTACATTCAATCTTTTCCTCTCTGCTACTCCCATATTCCATGTTTCAGCCCCATATAACGCAGTCGATACCACAACACCCTCATACAGCCTTTTCTTTACACCCATTCTAAGCGAATGACATCTAAACACCTTTTTCATTCCTCCCAGCACCTTTCCTACTTCATTCATTCTAAACTTCACTTCTGCATCTATTCTTCCATCCACAGCAACATGTGACCCTAAATATTTAAAACACTCTACCTCCTCAAGCAGCTCACCATTCAAAACTGTATTCATCCCCCTACCATCTACCGACCTCGTACACTTCATCACTTTACTCTTATTCTCATTTACTTTCAATTTCCTCCTTTCAAACACCCTTCCAAACTCCTCTACCAACTGTCTATATCTCCCCTCTGAATCAGCCACCAGTGCAGTATCATCTGCAAATAGCATCTGCTTCACATTCCACTCTACACCGTCAACATTCATCAGACTCAGACCTCCACCTAAAACTCTTGCATTCACCTCCCTTACAACACCATCCATGTAAATATTAAACAACCATGGTGACATCACACATCCGTGTTGCAGCCCCTCTCACAGGAAACCAATCACTCACAGCATTTCTCACTTTACACACGGTCTACTATTTATATAAAAATTCTTTACCCCTTTTTGTAACCTACCATAAAGTCCATACAATCTTGAAACAGTCCACAAAGCCTCCCTATCAGGTCTATTATATGCTTTCTCTAAATCCATGAATGACCAAAACACATCCTTGCCTTTCACTAAATACTTTTCACACAATTGTCTCACAGCAAACACCTGATCCACGCATCCTCTCCTTCTCCTAAAGCCACACTGCTCATCACCAATCACTCCCTCTGTACCCTCTCTAACTCTCAAAATTAACACCCTACCATACACCTTACCTACAACACTCAAGAGACTTATACCCCTAAAGTAAGTACATTCATTCTTATCACCCCTGCCTTTATACAAAGGGACCACACAAGCACTTGTCTAGTCAACTGGCACCATACCTTTCACAAAGCACACATTCAACAATCTTACTAACCAGTCAACAATAGTCACTCCACCACCCTTCAGGCATTCCACAGCACACCCATCCATACCCGCAGCTTTCCCTGTTTTCATCTCCTTTACTGCCTTCTCCACTTCCTCCTTCGTGATAAACTCTCCTAACACATTTATTCCTTGCACTCTTCCATCCGCCACAGTCTTAGCCACCCTTTCCTCCTCTACATTTAACAATCTTTCAAAATACTCTTCCCATCTCTTCCTTCCTGCATCCAACTCAATTATCATCCTTCCATCCTCTGCTTTTACTCGCTCATCCTTCCCAGACTCTCCCTTTCGCACCCTTTTCACCTCCTTCCAGAATATTTTCTTATTCTGTTGAAAATTCTGTCAGCCGCCTACCCCACCTCTCATTTGCTGCCACTTTAGCATCATGCACAGCCCTTCTCGCCCTATTGCTCTTTTTCTTATACCTCTTCATATGACACCTCATCCTTCCTCTTCAGCCACACTTCATATGCAGGTCTCTTCTCAGCCACAGCCATACTTACTTCCTCGCACCACCATTCACTTCCTTTTCTTACACCACCACCCATTCGTCTTACTCCACACACCTCTTCTGCATGCCCCACCACAGCACTCTTAACAACTGCCATTCCACCTCCACACTGCCATTTTCTTGATCTTTTGCTGCATTCCACTCATCTTTCAATTTCTCCTGATACTCTATCATTTTCTCTCTTTTATCCAACTCACTCACTTTCAAAACCTCCCTGCCACACCTAACCCTCCTAGCTCTCACCCATCTCTTACCTACTCTTAACTTTCCCTCCACCAGGTAGTGGTCAGACATACCTCCACCCTCCCCTCTTAGAACTCTCACATCCATGAATCTTCCTATTACAATCCTGGACACAACCACATAGTCCATCAATGCTCTATCAACAACTCTTCCACCCTCCTGTCTCACCCATGGATAGTTATAAATATTTTTCTTCTCAAACAGCGTATTTCCAATCACCATCTCTCGCTCAACGCACATCCCTATCATTCGTTCCCGAATTTCATTTCTTCCAGGCACACCATGCATACCAACAACGCCTTCAAATGCTACAATTCCCACTCTAGCATTCAGATCTCCCATCATTACCTCATTCACATTCGCTCCAAAACTCTGCAGACACTCATCAACATCATTCCAGAAAGACTCCCTCTCTTCCGCATCCCTTTCACTACCAGGCCCATATGCATTCACAAACACCCACAACTCACGTTCAAATTTTGCTTTCACCCACATCAGTCTCGATGATACCTCCTTCCATTCAATCACACACTGCTGTACTTCCGGACTCACTAACAAGGCCATACCTTCTCTTGCCCTTCCTCTATCAACACCTGACAATCTTCCATTCACACTTCCAAACATAGACTCACCCTTCCCTTTCATCTTCGTTTCACTCAAAGCTAACACATCCAACTTTCTTCTCACAAACATTCTCCCAATCTCCTCCCTTTTAACCTTAGTCGTACTACAACCACGCACATTCATAGACCCAATCTTCAGGGTACGGAGATAATTCAGTCCCCCATCCCTTTCTCTGGCCTGTCTCTTTTTAGGAACTAAAAAACAGAGGAGGGGGGTCCCTAGTCCCCTCACCCCGCCCTTTTTAGTCGCCTTTTACGACACGCAGGGAATATATGAAAAAGGAAAGATAAATAAGAATGTTATGATTTTTTTCTTCCTCAACTCTCCCCACGAGCTATTTTCTAAGTTCCTGATTCTTAAACTACTCTGTAAGAAGGTGAAGCAGTTAGTCCTCTCCCTGAATCCCAGAGGAAGGGACTAAGAGTGAGTGAATTGCCGAACGTATCTCACCTTTGACTTAAACTGAACGTCATGCTCGTGGGTGCCGGAGACTATGTCCTCCTCCACACCAAACTCTTGTTGGTGAGAACGGGATGTTCTATCACTGTAACTCTTAGAAGTTCTCCCCTGTACCCGCCCGATTCCAGTGGGACCACTTGTATTGGTTAGTGTGATGTGTACCTCTCGCCCGAGTCAGTAGATATCTGGCGTGGACGAGACCTTAAAGATTTAAATCGAAAACAGGACCTGATTAATCTTGCTGGGGACCACTAAAGAGCGTATTGATGACAACTGTGCACATAATTCAACTTACACACACACACACACACACACACACACACACACACACACACACACACACACACACACACACTATCCATCTATCTATATACCTAGGCTGCTTCCCTCAAAGAAAGGTGGGTAGCCGAGACAGGACGACACAGTCTCAATTTACTCATCCACACACACACACACATTCGTATCTTAGGCAAAAAGTATGAAATCAACAACGGTGAAAAAATCTTCGATAATGAATTTACCAACCGGGTTTTTAAAGAGAAATTTTCATCCTCACTTCTCTGCTATATTCAGGCCAAAACCTTGTCGGTGGTGATAGTGGTGATGGTTGAGGTGATGGTGGTGGTAGTTGCTGTAGTAGTGGTGATGGTAGTGGTGGTGGAAGTGGTGGTGGTAGCGATGATGGTTGTGGTGGTGGTAGTAGTAGCAGTGGTGGTGCGGGTGGTGGTGGTAGTGGCGACAGTTGTGGTAGTGGTGGTGATGGCGGCAGTGTCGGTGGTGGTGGTAGTGGTGATGATTGCTGTTGTGGTTGTGGTAGGTGTAAGTGATGCTGGCAGTGGTAGTTGTGGTTCTGATATGGTAATGATAAGAGCGGTGGTTGCCCTGGTAAAATTTGTGGTGGTAGTTCTGGTGATGACTTTTTCCGTTCTTTGTCTGGCTGGATATTCACAAACGCACTTATAATCAATTCCCTGTCGTAGCTCATTTTTAATTTGCAGGAACGACAAGGAGGCTGTCCAATCTGCCTCTGTCTCCTATTCTAACTTTAAAAATAAATCTTAGATATGCCACGAAAATTACAGCAGGTTATACTTTTATTTCTGCAAGAAGATCTGGGAAAGAACAAAAGCTTCCCTTGCGTAATTATTCCTGTAAATACATACCTAAGTCATGATATGGACCTGTATTCTCGTCGGTTGAGGAGGTTCCTCAACACCTCATCCTTAGCAATTTTTTTTTCACATGTAGCTGATTAATATCCTTCAGTACGTTATGCATGTAAAGTGAGGCGATATCAAAAGAATTTCCAACACAAAGGAGTGGACAGCAAGGTGTAGCGAGCAAAATAAATCGCTAAGGAAAAGGTAGACTAGTGGCAGAATAAGACGACACTACGGCTGAATGCATCCGCTTCTTCGTGAGTAGCATCATACTGTCGTGCTAATCTCTTGTTGTGACGCAGCATTCAAGTTGGAAATATGGCGATTTTTAGGCCAATTTAGAGAAAAACGAGAAGAGCGAATGTTGTTTATATATATATATATATATATATATATATATATATATATATATATATATATATATATATAATATTGGTATGTCCAGGCAGGATATCTTTTTGGAGGTATACAAGGTTGTGAGCTATGGCTCATTCTCCTTTAATGATATTCTTATGCACGGATTCTATTTGCCATACAATTTCTTGGTGGTCGTATTTATTCAGAAGTTGTCAAAAGGGCAGCAATGTTTCAGGACTATCTCGTTCCATCTTCAGGCTGGATGTGATGGCTCTGCCATGTGTGGCTGCTTAAATACGATTCAGGTGAATCCGATGGAGACAGGTGGGTGGAGCTGATCAGCTAAGCAGATCGCGCATTAGTTGCTTCGTTGACCAAGCCTATGTGGTGTTTTGATGATGGAAGGATTTGGAAATCATCGACTTGTGTGTATGTTGTAGAACATTTTGCGATAATGTGGAAAACCTCTAGAAACAAAAAATGGCGACGGTCTTGTTCTCTGTCGATTATTTCGGTATTCTCATCCATGTCTTCTCGTGACAGGTGAGAGTTGTGTAGAGTGCTGTAGTGGTTCGTGATGGCTCTGTTCTGTAGGAGACAGGTGAGGCAGCTCGATGGTCTGGTCCATGCCATTCCAATGTATTAGTGAGGTCCACATTTCTCACTGTTGCAGTTATGTTAGTAAACGACATAGTTCTCCTGAAAGGGCATCTTGATCACAGCGGGTCGGTTACAGAACAGAAGGTGGCCTGTTTTCCTTGTTTTGTAGTTGATGATAAGAGATATATGTTGTTCCAGGTCTGTAGGGTGTAAATTTCTGTATACAGCGTCCATGATGATCTCGTTTATCTCGTAGTCTGTAGATATGTGGTTTCCGTGTTACATCTTGATGTGTTTCCTAGTTGTGGGTGTAGTGGTGTCTTGGTGAGTATACCATTTGTCCATGTGTCTTTTTATTACGTCGGATACGTCAGTGTCAGTGTAGTCGTTGTTAACAAGGACTTGAGTTACGTGTCCTAGTTCCTGATGGGCATCTTTTCAAATGGAGCAGTGTGAGAGGGTTCTCCTGACGTAGGTGCTGATGGTGAAGCAAAGGTAACGTCTTGGGCACTCACTATCTCAATTCAGGCAGAGTCCTTAATACTCTAGTCTTGAATCTTATGTTGTGTGCAGTGATGAGTATGTCCAGGATGGGGAGGCATCCATTGCTGGCTTCTTCAAAGGGGAATTTAAGTCCAGAGGCAATGATGAAGTGCTGTCTGAGGTCCTGCAGCTCCTGAAAGTCCTTGATACGAATAAAGATGTCGTCTACATAGTGGCAGTATAGGGAGGAGCAGCTAGTAGTTATGAGTCTTGATTCAATGAACCCCGTGTAGAAAGTAGAAATTATTGAACAGGACTCCGAGGGGGCTGCCCATTGCCACACCGTCGATCTGCTGATACATCTGACCACTCGGGCAAGTGAAAAGAGCTTCGTTTGAGCATAACTCCAGCAGTCTTCAGGGCCTTCTCTGGGAAGTCAAGGGCTACGCCTATGGCAACATCAAGAAACACAAACCTGGCAACCCTCCTGACTCCATACATACCTAACAACTAAAGCTTGTCTTATGCTTTGGACTTCCTTGAAGACCTACTGACGCCCCCCCCCTGCTAACGACCACATAATTGCCTCCCTCGATGTCAAAAGCAACGTTCCTGGGGACAAAACGATTTACTTCATACTCGACCGTGTATACCTCTGCGAAGACATCAAGCCCCTCGACACCCCAGAGAAGGCCCTGAAGACTGTGCTCGAGCTCTGCATGAAAGAAGCTCCTTGTACTTGCCCTTGCAGTCAGATGTATCAGCAAATTTTCGGTTTTGGAGACCACGGTGTGGCAATGGACAGCTCCCTTGGAGTACTGTTTGATAATTTCTACACGGGGACCATCGAATCTAGACTTCTAGCTATTAGTCGCCCCTCCCTACACTGCCAATATGTTGACGACAGCCTTATTTGTATCAAGGACAAACCCCCCTACCCCCCCAGGGAGTAGGGCTTTTTTTCAAGAATACTCCCCCAGTATCCCTGCTTGTCGTAAAAGGTGACTAAAAGGGTTGGCGGAGGGTTAGTGCCCCTCCCCGGAAAGCACCTAACTAAAAAAACAAACAAGAAGCCTCGGACAAGGACTGACCAGATGATGACGACCCAGGACCAGACAAAGGACTTGGTAATGGCTATGTGGAATGTAAGAGGAGTGAATGATGAGGTGAAAAAGAGAGAGATTGTCCAGGTGCTTGAGGGTGCAAAAGTGGATGTATGTGGAATGACTGAAACAAAATGGAGTGGAGAAAATGTGAGAGAATGGGAGTAAGGATGGGGTATATGTGCAGGAGTAGGTGAGAATGAGAGGGCAAAAGAAGGAGTATATATAGTTGTGAGTAAAAGATGGAAGAAGAGCATAAGACAGTATGGATCAGTTGGGTCAAGGATTGTGTGGGTAAAGTTGAAAGTTGGAATACAAATGTGGGCGATTGTGTGTGTGTATGCACCAACGCAAGATCGTGCTAGCAGAGTGAGAGAAGAGTTCTGAACAAATGTGGAAGTGTGCATGGAAAAGTTTGGAAGAAATGAGAGAGTGTTTTTGATCGGTGATATGAATGGTAAAGTAGGGAATGTGAAGATGGATGGAATAGTTGGTGAGTGGGGTGTGCCTGCCGCGATAGATGAGAATGACAGTGCATTAGTGGACATTTCTGCTGAGAGGGGGTTGGTGATAGCCAATACCCTCTTCAGGCATAAAATGATCCACAGGTATACATGGCGAGTGATGAGAAGGGTGGGTGGTGAACTGAATGAAAGGAAGGCAATGATTGATTATGTGTGTGTGGATGACAGGATGCGAAGATGTGTAATGGATGCAAGAGCTTATAGAGGTTGGGGGAGTGGACTTTCTGACCACTACTTGGTGGCGACCAGAATTAGGATACAAGTAAGATGGAGGAATAGAAGAAGGGAAAGATGAGAGGAAGGAGTAGTTGCAAGGAGAGTGGAAAGGTTACAAGAGGATGAGAAAAAGGCAGAGTATAAGAGAGAAGTGGAGGAACGATTGGGCAAATATGAATTGGAGCAGATGGGGGACGTGGAAGGCGTGTGCAAGATATTCACAGAAGAAGTAAGTGCAGCATGTGATGTGGTGTGTGGGAGGAAGAGAAGACGGAGGGGGGTGCAAGGAACAACGTGGTGGACTGAAGAGGTGAGACAGGCTGTGGCACAAAAGAAGAAAGCATACAATGAATGGATGAGAAATAGGGGCGTGGAAGAAGTTGAGAGGTGGAAGAGAGAGTTATATGTAGAAAGAAAGAGAGAGGTGAAAAGGTTAGTAAGAGAGAGTAAGAAGAGAGTGGATGAGGAATTTGGAAGGAATTTGAGTGTAAAGTGGAGGGACTGTAAGAAGATGTTCTGGAAAGAGGTGAAGAAAGTAAGACAGGGTGGAAGTGAGGTTAGCAGGGGAGTGCAAGATAAAAATGGTAGATTACTAGTGGAGAAGGGAGAAAAAGTGGGCAGATGGAGAGAACACTTTAAGGAATTGTTGAACATACAGGATAGAAGTAATGTGAGTATAAGTGGCTGGGGAATGGCTGGGAGAAGGAGGGAGGTGAGAAGACAGGAAGAAATCAGTAGGATAGAAGTTGTGGAAGCAATGAAGAAAGTTAAACTGGGGAAAGCCCCAGAAATTGATGGAGTGTGTGGTGAAATGCTGAAGCATGGGGGAGAGATAGTAGTAGAATGGATGTGGAAGATGTGCGGATTGGCCTGGGAGGAAGGTAGAGTCCCGGAGGATTGGAAGTCAGGTATAATTATTCCCTTGTACAAAGGAAAAGGGGAAAAAGAAGTGTGTGGTAATCATAGGGGCATTTGTCTTCTTAGTATAATAGGAAAAGTGTATGGTAGGATATTTACTGACAGAGTTAGAGAAAGAACAGAGGAATTAGTTGGAGAAGAACAGGGAGGCTTTAGGAAGGGAAGAGGTTGTGTAGAGCAGATATTCATTCTTAGATCTTTAGTGGAAAAGTTTCTAGAGAAGGGAAAGAAGTTATATGCGGCTTTGATGGATTTGGAGAAAGCATATGACAGGGTGGATAGACAAGGATTGTGGAAAGCATTAAGAATATATGGAGTAGATGGAAAGTTGTTGAATGCTGTGAAGAGTATGTATGATGGTGCTAAGGCTGCAGTGCGTGTGGATGGTGAACTAAGTGAATTTTTCTCTTTGGAGGTAGGGTTGAAACAGAGATGTGTCATGTCTCCATGGTTGTTCAATCTGTTCATGGATGGGGTAATAAAAGTGGTACAAGGTAGGGTAGTGGATGTTGGAGTGGCCCTGGTGAGAGAAGATAGTGTTTGGAAACTCCTTGTACTGTTGTTTGCAGATGATACTGTGTTGTTGAGTGAAGACGAAGGGGAGCTGCAAGGCTTGGTGGATGAGTTTGGGAGAGTGTTCAAGAAACGGAATCTAAAGGTGAATGTAGGGAAGAGTAAAGTGATGGTCTTTGAGAGAGGTTAAGTCAGTGAATGTACAGCGAGGTTGGATGGTGAGGAATTGGAAATGTGAGTATGTTTAAGTACTTGGGTAGTGTGATGAGTAAGGATGGAGGTTTGGAGGGTGAAGTGCTTGAAAGGGTGCAGCAGGGAAGAAGGGTTGCTGGTTCTTTGAAAGCAGTGATAAGAAACAGGGAAGTGAGCATGGAAGTGAAAAAGTTACTACATGACAGTATTGTGATACCAACTCTAACGTATGGAAGTGAAGCTTGGACATTGTTGGAAGGACACAAGTCAAGAGTGAGAGCAGTGGAAATGAGTTTTTTAAGAGGAGCCTGTGGAGTCACATGGAGAGACAGGCTGACGAATGAGGATATAAAGGAGCGTTGTGGTGTGGATGTGGATGTGATAGGAAGTGTTATGAGGAACACACTGAGGTGGTTTGGCCATGTGAAGAGGATGGAGAGTGAAAGACTGACGAAGAATGTGTATGTGAGTGAGGTGGAGGGGGGAAGAGGGAGGGGGAGGCCGAGGATGAGATGGAAGGATGGGGTGGAGAGGTATATGAGAGAGAGGGGTGTGAGTTGGGAGCAGGGCAGTGAAATGGCGGGGGACTGGACGACGTGGAGGCGATTTGTTTGTGGCCACCCCAAACGGGATTGAGGCATCTGGCAATAGATAGATAGACCTTCAGGAGCGGCAGGACCTCAGACAGCACTTCATCGCTGCCTTTGGACTTAAATTCACCTTTGAAGAAGCCAGCAATGGATGCCTCCCCATCCTGGACATACTCATCACTGCACACAACGTACGATTCAAGACTACAGTATTCACCAAGCCTGCGAACAAAGGACTTTGCCTGAATGGAGATAGTGAGTGCCCAAGACGTTACCCATGCTCCACCATCAGCACCTATGCCAGGATAACCCTCTCACACTGCTCCACTTGGAAAGATGCCCACCAGGAACTTGAACACATAACTCAAGTCCTTGTTAACAAAGGGTACACTAACACCGACGTATCCCACGTAATTAAAAGACACATGGACAAATATCATACTCACCAAGACACTACTACACCCACAACTGGCAAATACATCAAGATATAATACAGAAACCACATGTCTACAGACTACGAGATGAATGAGATCATTAAGAACATTGTACACAGAAATTTGCTCCCTACACACCCAGAACAACATACATCTCTCATCATCTACTGGAAACAAAACAGCCCACCTCCTGCTTTGAACCCACCCGCCGTGATCAAGATGCCCTTTCAGGAGGACCATGTCATTTACCAGCATAACTGCAACAGTGAGAAATGTAGTCCTCATTCATACATTGGAATGACATGGACCAGACTATCGAGCTGCCTCATCTGTCTCCTACAGAACAGAGCCATCAAGAACCAGTACAGCACTCTACACAACTCTCACCTGTCACGAAAAGGCATGGATGAGAATACCGAAATAATCGACAGAGAACAAGACCCTCACCATCTCTTGTCTCTAGAGGATTTCTACATTCTCACAAAATGATCTACAACATACATACAAGTCAATGATTTCCAAATCCTTCCATCAATAAAACACCACATAGGCTTGGTCAACGAAGCAACTAGTGTGCAATCTGCTTAGCTGATCAGCTTCGCCCACCTGTCTCTATCGGATTCACCTGAATCATATATAAGCTGCCACCCATGACAGAACCACATTCTGAGACTAGCCACCGTGGTGTGTAGACCTCTGGCATGTCTATCTCCTGGACTGGACTCTGCCTCTTTTATATAGGATGGATTTTTCCAGTTTTTGCCCACTTTTGCCTGTAGTTGGACTTAGCCTCTGGCGCTGAGGTGAATTAATTGCATTTTTCAGATTCTTACTGGGACTCTGTCTCAGACAGATAGACCTCTTTTTTTTTGATCTCCCACTTAGTGTCCCTTGCTGTACAGAAGTATGACGCCGATCCCTGAAGGGGTACCGTCAGGGCACTTCCATGAAGTGGGGCCTTTAGAGACCTGGTTATAGGAGGCAGTGAGGGTGGCTGGTAGTGTAGGGAAGTCCCTCACGGGACAGTGAAGTCCCTCACAGGGCAATGACGTATCTCCTGTGGTGACCTTTAGAGGATCAGCCCCCGTTACTGTAGGGAATTGGCCTTTTTTTTTAAACTATGTGTGCCCAGGTGTTGGGGTGCTGAGATTTCAGCGTCAAGGATCCCTCGGCCTTCAGGGCCTTCTCGTCTGCACTGGCCTGTGTTGGTGCCTCAACCACCTTCTCCATTTCGTTTTAGCATCAAGATGGTGCGGCGCCAGTCCACCTCCAGCTCCCACTCCTCTGCTGCCAGTGATGTCTCATCTATCCAGTCTGCCTATGCAACCGCTGTTGAAGTTCTTCCCTTTGACATGATGACAGCTCCACTACTTCCTCATCTAGACCAAGCAAATATGCTTACATTCATGAGCAGTGTGAGGTTGACCCCACTAGCCTCGTCTGCTGCTACTCCCACACCTGCTATTGATGAGGGCTTTACTGTAGTCATTGGGAAGAGGTCCTGGCGTGCTCAGGAAAATGGGCCCACTCAGGGATCAGGTGCTGGAGTTCCCCAAAGGCCTCCACCAGCTGCTCGGCCTTCAGTGTCTGTGGCTACACCTCCTTTACCCCACTCCAAGTACCCAGCTGTTCATGTGCCGCTTCAGTGCAGTCCCAACACCAGTTATGGCACCGTGGCTGCTCTGGAACAGCACCTGCCAGGGCTGAGGACCACCAATGTCATTGGCAGGGAGAGGAGCTCAGTTTTACTGCCCCGGGATAAAGCTGCTTACGATGATCCTGAGGGCAGCGGCTTAGGAGGAGGCCTGTCCGGTGCAGCTTCTGGAGCTGATGCAGGGCAGGGGACAACCAAGGCCATATTGATGGGATATCCCATGAGGATGCCCGTTGATCTTCTGTGGCATCCCCAGGTGGAAGAGGCTTCCTGCTGTCAAATAAAGTGGACCAGGGATGAGACTCATCAGGTCCTTATCACCAACAGAGGTCCTTTACTGCCATCCCTAGATCTGGGGAACTGTGGCAATTACTACCTTCGTCCCTTCATACGAGATATGAGCACCACAGAGCCACCTGCAGCCAGCCATTTGTGTGCGGGATGTGCAGAGGCTCCCATGACAAGGAGCAAGGCCTTGCCAAATTCAAGGTAGGGGAAAATATGGTGCCTCGATGCCCCAACTGCTTGGGCAAGCATCATGCATGGCACCCCAGCTGCCCAGCCAGGACGACAAGGATTGTACAGGGTCGGGACCATCAGGTAGCCTGGGTAAAATGGCAGCAGGCTGCTAGTGTAACACCTGCACCTCAGGGATCATTCATCTGGAGGCAGCAACACCAAGTGGCAGAGCCTATTCCACCACCTCTGGACGAGGGTGCCTTTCCACCTCTGCTATTTCCTCCCATCCACCACACCATGACTGCAGAGGTGCACCACCCTGCCCAGGCCTCGACCCCATGTTCAGCTGCTTGTGCCATGCCAGTCCCGCCCCCTGTCTCGAGTCCTCCTGCACCACTCTTCACAGTGGAAGAGATGAGGGTGTTCTGCAGGGAAACTGCTGTGATCCTGGCCCACATGCCACTCGTAAACACTGTCGACAAAATCCTGGATGACATGGTGGAGGTGAAGCAGCAGCTTCACACCTCCCCCCAAGCTCCACGACCCATTCCTCCTGCCTGGGAGGCCAGGTCAAGGAAACCTTCAGCTCTGCTCTCCAAATCTCATACCTGCAGCCCAGTTCTCATCTCATCAGGGCCTTCTCCAGCCTCAGGAGTGACAGAGGCATAGAGCGGGGTTCAGGACTCTCAACAACAGACTGCTCGCACTCCTCTGACTCAAGTGACCCAGCCCACCTCCAATGGAATTGCTTAGGGGCTTGGAGCAAGCTCCTCCACCTCCAGGAGGCAGCTGCTCGGGAGGATGTGCATATCTTTCTCTTTCAGGAGACGCTGCTTCTGTGCGACTCCACCTTCCAACTTCAGGGCTATGTGGCATATTTCATTCCCAGGGTCAGTGGTGCCATGCAAGGTTGTGCTATTTTTGTTATCACTTAACAACGGGGATGTCGGGAGTGTGCCATGCGCATCCCGCGTAGATAATCGTTCTAAAAATATTTGCCAAAAAACAGTTATTAGTCATAGAATATTATAATGAGATAAACTTATGGCACATATATTTAGCTTTCTCCTGGGATGTTTTTGAGCCTTCGTCGATTACCATAGGACTTGTGGAGACTTCTGAAATTGGGTACCGGTAACTAAGTCTCCACTTTACACTTCCCAATACCCCGTAATATGGTTACCACTACCTGATGTTATAACTACAAACACTATTCTATGAATTTCAAGTAGTTTGGAATCCATATTAAAAAAAAATAACAGTGTAAATTACGAGCACATACGAGCTTTCCACCCGAGCTTGTTCCCTGATGGTATTCTGAGGCGGAGCTGTCATTTATTATTTATAAACACACTCACACTTTTTATTCCTAGTACTTTATTACACTTATTTATATATACAATATTTACCCGTAAGTTTCTTTCAGTCCTAATAGTTTATTGTCACTCAGGCATTCACTTCCTCGTTCAGTAAACTAGCATAGAGAGCGAAGCTTTCACTTTCATTTTCATTACTCCAAGTATTTATACATGCTAGAGCAAAGCTTTCACTTTCACATTCATTACTCCAAGTATTTATACTCGTATTCTTATATTACTAATTATTTACATTTCTATTTACATTCTCTATTTTATATACATTATTTACATTTCTATTTTATTTACACTATGTTATGCACTGTCACTTGCAGTAACTTGTAAAACTATTTTCCACTGATGAATTATATTTACATTCATTGCTTTCACTTGCTATTTACACATTATTTACATTTCCACTTGCACTGTTTTAGAGTCACCAGAAAGATCGTAGTCACTGTCCATCATTATCATTGATAAATTAGCCAGTTCACGTTCCACAGCAGAGTCATTTAGCCCTTTACCCCTTCCCACACAAGGTTTAGTAGGATTTGAGGTCACTGGGCCCTTTGCAGGGGGCTCAGAAGTGGAGGAATTGGACAGGCACGAATCCGACATGGTTTCACCTCGACAGACGACAGTAAATTGAATGATGTGGCCAATGGGAAGGGAAGGGTTGACAATGTCAGCGTGGTGACAGCTGCTAATTTATATGCTATGAAATGATTGGCAGGAAATCGAGACAATACATAATAAATTAGGTAGTTCCAGGTGAATGTAAATATCACTTAGGCTTCTTCCTTCCATTCTTATATATATTTTTATTTTGAGAACAGGTCATATGGCATATTTCAAGGGGAAATAAACAGGGAAAGTTAGCGAACGAGTGCACGTGGGGTGTTGCTAGGTGATAATTAGCCCATTCCAGATGTATGGCAATATCAATTCCTTTTTCTCTTTCTTATATATATTACTTTGTATAAGAATAGGGCAGAGGGCACATTTCAATGGATAAAATGAATGGAAAAATCCGTCCAGGATTTGCATAGCGCAGTGCGGCTGGGCAGGCGGGAGGAGAGGGTAATGGAGGGGAGGTAAGGAGGGGGAGTCAAAGACAGGGGAAAAATGGCTAAATTGTCAACAGTGGATGGGAGTACAGATGACATTAGCAGAACTGAGTATAGCTGGACACTGGTAGTACTGATAGATGATATAAGCTACCACTTGAAAGCCCGGGCAAATTCAAAATAACATTGAATCACAAAAGTTATGCCCCCCGGTATGATCCCTTGCTCTTGAAAGTCACACAAGTGATGCTCTGCAGTTAAGGGGTTAAAGAGCATATTCCCCTGCACTGAATGCATCTCTCCTTCGTTTTGCAGGGAGGGTGTTGAGGTGCAGGGTGTTGTTTTGCATCTTGCCTCAGCCCCTTAACTGTATACAACATATATAAGAGCCCCAGGGAGCGTTTAGACATAAGGGAGCTCTTTTACAATGCTGCATTGGGGTTGACCCTTACTGGGGGGGACTTCAATGCTCACCACCCCACCCTTTTATCGCCCCTTCCATCTAATGAGGCGGGTCGCCAGCTTTCTTTTGTTCTGGAGGAGATGGATGGGGTTTCACTCCTAATCATCCTGGTGGACCCCACACATAACTGTAGGGGGACACTAGATCTCTCCTTCATCTCATCACCCTGTGCTAGTGCCACGGAATGGTCACTCCACCCTCACCTTACCAGTGACCACTTCGCTGCAGTGATCAGTCTTCCTGTGGCCCCGCTTCCTTCCCCCTCCATTGCTCCACCATGATGGTATTTTCGATGAGCTAATTGGGCACACTATGAGCAGGCAGTCACTGCCGCCGGCTTCGTTGCTGCTGTTGTCCCACCTACACTTGGGCCTTGTGCTGAGCAGGGTGCACTTGTGTTACATCGAACTGCCTCAGACGCCATCCCGCTAAGGCAACGCTCTGCTGTCTGCTACAAAGACGGCTGGTACTATGATGATAGGGTTTGTTAGCTGAACCACCGACTTAACACAGCATGTCATAACTACCGACAGCGACAGACATTGCCAAATAGGCACTACCTTGTTGCTGTCACGTGCCATACAACCAGAGAAAAATGCTGCATAGAGGACGAGGCATGGATCAAGTGGTGTTGCATGCTTGACTCCCACTCCTCACTTAGGGACATGAGGATGAAGATCCATTTCCGACCCTCGTTCCTCCCGTCCATTGTCCCATCCTGACCCTGATGGTAAGGCCAGTCATCTGGCATCCCATTTTGCTGCCCACACTACCTCAACCAATCTTCCAAGGCCTGTTCATGTTATGCAGGCATGCCTTGAGGGTTCATGCGTTCAGTTGATAGTAGCTGCCTGCTCTCAATCTGACAGCGCAGACTGCCTCTTTAGTCTTGAAAAACTTGATAATGCTCTGTGCCGCAGACAAGATACAGTGCCAATACCTAGTGGGCTCATGTACTCTCTCCTATCCCATGCTGGCCCTTGTGGGAAGGCGCATATCCTGGATCTGCTGAACTGTTCATGGATGGAAGGCAGTATTCCAAGGTCGTGGAAGACGGCCATCATTCACCCCATACCCAGACCATGTGATCCTGCTCATGTGCGGCCCATTTTGCTCCTCAGTTGCTGAGGAGATTGTGCACGCTAGGCTCTTGTGGAGGTTGGGACCGCTTCATCTGCGGTTTTTTGCCTACTTCCCTGGCAGGAGTGCCACCCACTGTCTCACCTCATTTCTGGGAGAGCTTCGAAGTAGGCATGGTATGGCTGTCTTCCTCGACCTCAAGAAGGCTTTTGAACTCCCCAACCCTTTGGCTGTTCAGGCAGCGCTTGCAGCAATGGGGGTGGGGGAAAAACTCCTCTCGTGGATACAAGATTTATTTGAAAACCGTGCTGCCTGAGTCCGATTTCAGGGCAGGCTTTCTCCCTTGTACCCACAGGAAAATGGTACCCCTCAGGGGAGTGTGCTGAGCCCTCTCCTGTTCAACATGCTGGTCAAGAGGCAACACGACATTGATTATGGCCATGATGTCACCCTCCTCTGTTATGCAGATGATCTAGCACTTATTTTTTCAGGGAAGGACTGCTTTAATCAGGCTCCGATGGCCCTGTCTCGCCTCCATGTCAAATACAAAGAACTTGGCCTCAAGTTCAGCTTTGACAAAACCAAATGCATGGCCTTTGGTCTCTGGCCCCCTGATCTTCTGCCTTTCCATGGAGGTCACCAACTAGCCGTTGTCAACCTGCATCAGTACCTGGGGGTGTGGAATGGCAGTGACCTAAAGTTTCATGCCCACATCCAATATTTGAGAAAGTGTGCTGCCACATGCACCTACGCACTCAAGGCTCTCTCTGCTGGAGCCCAGGTGCATTGTACCACGTCCTGCAGATATTTTACACACATGCCATTTGATCATTAGTTGACTACAGCGCCATCTGCCTTACGGGACTTTCTCCATCTTCCAGTCAGTCCTTGGAGGTCCTCCAAAATGACACACTCCGAGTCATACTGGGTGCACCTTTTTGGACACGACTTGTCATTCTCCGTGTGGAGAGCAACTATCCCTCCCTGTAATATCGCATATGGTCGTGAGCTTCGGCAGTTGTCCTCCAGCTCTATCATCACCAGCCTCACCTCCACGTCACTGCTCTTTTGATGCACGTACTAGGAAGGCCAACCGATCCTCAGCCAAGGAGGCTTTGGGCCCAGACCAGATCCATCATCATCCACCAGCTTGGAACAACCGATGACATTTCTTGTGGCCCTGACTTGACTTGCCCCGAATACACTCCTGCCCAACCATGGACCCATTTCGTTTTGTTGCCCCTGCCGAGACAAGATTAAGGTCCTTCTTCCCTGCAGTTCTCTGTCAAGCTGTTTCTTCTCCTAATGCCACCATGTATTATACTGATGGCTCTGTGGAGGCCGATGGGTCTGCTGGAGCTGCTTTTGCTGTGGGGAACACATTGAGTCGTGGCGTGTTTCCTCTGAAGTCTCAGATCAAACTGAGCTGGTGGCTATACTTGTTGCCCTCCACCATGCTGATTGGCACCTCCATCGGTGAGCCATCATCAGCACTGACTCCCTCTCATCTAATCATGGCCTGAGGGCAACCACCATCAGTGACAATGTCCTCATCATCTTCATCTTTGCCGTTGCCTCTTCTGTAGCATGCTGAGAGGGTGAAATAATGCTTTACTGGCTCCCGGGCCATGTTGGGATTGCAGGCAATGAGAGGGCTGATGCCTTTGCCCATCATGCCTGCTCACTCCCAGCTGTAACTTTTCACCTGTGCCTCAGCCTTTCACTTGTGATGCATGAGGTGGCCAGCACCATTGGTCATCTTTCTACTGATGATCACCGGTCCTGGGTGTCAGAGGTCTCCCATTCGTCCACCTGGTATGCCACTGTCACATCCTATGCTCCAGTCGCTTTTCCCTCGGGCCTGCCAAATTACTTGCTTGTGCATCTTCGCCAACTTTGACTGGGGTTCCTCAGCTTTAGCCAACTATCAGGTGGGGCACCTCAGCCGTGTCCCCACTGTCTCGATCAGAATGAGGAACCTCTGCTCCACTATGTTTTGGACTGTCCTGCTACTATTCAGCCGCGATCTCATCCAGGCTGGCGGCTTGTCTACAGTGGTAACACCCACGCAGATGCGGCGGATGTCATGGCCAAGGCACCCACCCATGTTCTCTTGCAGGTCGTCACCACCTACTTGCCTCGCCACTGATTTCTGGCTTGTGCTAGCCTAGCACATTTTCGCTGACAGGCTCCGGGTTTGCCGATGTCCTCCGCAATGCAGAGGCAAATCTCAAACAAACGACAGAACCATTATGCCCAGTCTGAAGATGGAACAAGATAGTTCCGAAAATTTGCTGCCCTTTGGGGAGCTCCTGAAGAAACTCCAAGAAGATCACCGAAAAATTGTATAGTAAATAGAAACCGTACATACGAAAATCAATAAAGGAGAATGTGTCATAGCTTTCAACTTCGTATGCCTCAAAGAAGATAATATTTTTGCAATTATATATATATATATATATATATATATATATATATATATATATATATATATATATATATAGGCTGTAACAGATGCTACTTGTAAAGGAAGCTTTTTATAGAAAACAGACCTTTGGTGCGTATAACAAAAAAAAAAGGAAAACAGAAAAGCAGTAATTAATACAGAAGGCACAAGCAGCCGAAAAAAAGCTGTCGTAGATTTTCCTCTCTCTCTCTCTCTCTCATTATGCAGATTTGGCCGGATCCAAAAGCATTCTTGGAATAGTGTAATCGGGAGTGTCTTGGCAGCTTCCTTTTGATTCAGCCATTCACTGGCGTTTTGAGGCCAACGCACCTCCGTCGGCAGTGGAATAATTGCTGGTGGGGAAATTATCCTGGTGGAAACGTTTGAAAGGGTAATGAGAGTTTGTGTGTGTGTGTGTGTGTGTGTGTGTGTGTGTGTGTGTGTGTGTGTGTGTGTGTGTGTGTGTGTGTGTGTGTGTGTCTATGTGTGTGTGTTTCGTGACTACGATTAAAATTTCGGAAAATAATACCGAGATATGTATTAATCATCGTCATCATCATCATCACTATTATTATTATTATTATTATTATCATTATTATTATTATTATCATCATCATCATCATCATCATCGTCGTCACATCATCATCATCATCATCACATCATCATCATCATCACATCATCATCATCATCATTATGGTTATCATCACTGTTATTGTAACTAAGAGTAATCATACTACTACTACCCTGATAACATTAACTGTCCATCCATATAAGTATCTATTTATAGCCTACTTGTCTTACGATTTATATTTCAGGCTCGTTCACACATTCTGTCTGTATGTGTCTGTCTTTCTGTCTCTGCCACATTCTGTCTGTCTGTCTTTTGTCTGTGTTTGTCTGTCTGTCTGTCTTCCCACCTCTCTCTCTCTCTCTCTCTCTTCCTCTCTCTCTCTCTCTCTCTCTCTCTCTCTCTCTCTCCACACACACACACACACACACACACACACACACACACACCACTCCAGAATTACTGTTTCAGATGAATTTAATCAGTCTTGTTTCTTATAACATTACGTCCGCATTATACCAAGGCTGAGTGAGCCTCTCTCTCTCTCTCTCTCTCTCTCTCTCTCTCCACACACACACACACACACACACACACACACACACACACACACACACACACACACACACACACACACACCACTCCAGAATTACTGTTGCAGGTGAATTTAATCAGTCTTCTCTCTTATAACATTACGTCCGCATTATACCAAGGCTGAATGAGCCCCTCTCTCTCTCTCTCTCTCTCTCTCTCTCTCTCTCTCTCTCTCTCTCTCTCTCTCTCTCTCTCTCTCCACACACACACACACACACACACACCACTCCAGAATTACTGTTTCAGATGAATTTAATCAGTCTTGTTTCTTATAACATTACGTCCGCATTATACCAAGGCTGAGTGAGCCTCTCTCTCTCTCTCTCTCTCTCTCTCTCTCTCTCTCTCTCTCTCTCCACACACACACACACACACACACACACACACACACCACTCCAGAATTACTGTTTCAGGTGAATTTAATCAGTCTTCTCTCTTATAACATTACGTCCGCATTATACCAAGGCTGAGTGAGCCTCTCTTTCTCTCTCTCTCTCTCTCTCTCTCTCTCTCTCTCTCTCTCTCTCTCTCTCTCGTAAGTTAGTGTTGTTTATGCAGGACGAACGAGAGACACGGGAAGATTCTACACTGTTCTTTCTGCCTCTTTCTTGGTAAATCAGAATCATACAGTAATCTTCCTCTCGTAACTAAGATATATTTATAGAGGAATACAGGGTGACAAGGGAAGAATCTGCGCTTTCCATGGCCCCTATTCACGTCTGCGTAGAAAGCTCCCTAATACATTTTCCATAGCGATTTTTTTTAATTAAAACCTTTCTATCCTCTTCTGCTTTATGTAAATTCGTCTAATACTTCCTCACTTCACATGCATAACGTGCAAAAGGATATTAACCAGCTACATCAAGAAATATATCGCTTAGGAAGAGGTGTTAGGGAATTTCCTCAACCGACGAGAAGACGGGTCCTTGTCCTTCCAGCGAAAACATATCACATTCACGGCAGAGTATTGATCGCAGATTTGTTTGTGTTCGAATTTCTAAAACAGCAAGGATGGCATTTTTTAGTGGCTCTGAAAACGCCGTAACGCCTCTTCCTGAACGATTTATCCTGCAAAGTACCTGTTAACATCCTCTGGTATGGTCTCTTCCAATGGAAACTATGTCAACATTAAGACGATATAAATAACGTAGTAGGGAAAGTTAACATGTTAAACGAAAATAAATAGTATAAGGGAAAGTTAACGTGAAAAATGAAAAATAAAATAAAGGATGAATTAGCATGAAATATGAATAATAAATCGCAAAGTAATGTGTGCTACAAAGCCTCCTGGACACTTAACGCTCTCGTGCAAAGATAAGCTTTATAAGTTTTACGGGACACGATTTTATCCAACCGCCCACCTGGCCAGCCTACCTACGTGCCGCTGCAAACATGCATTCTCGCCTTTCTTTCACCACCCAAACCTCAATATACTGCCATGAAACCTACATCGTCTTATTCGTCGATGTTTGTTCTAGCCGATAAGGAAAAAAAAAAAAAGAACGAATAAAAGTGCATTAGGCTGGTGTGAATAAACATATTGGAACGTCGGTCTCGCTTCCCAAGATCCTAGTTCGAAAGTTTTCCATTATACAGATAAATGTTATTAGAAGTTTTGATAAAGAATTTCATCAGCTTTCTAATGAGAAGTGTCCGGTTGTGATACGGTTTGTAGTTTTCGAGAAAATAGCCAAAAACTGAAAGCTATTTTTTTTTCTGATTTTTGTTCAGGGAGCTCTACTGCAAAAGTTTTCTTGCACACTTTATGTTTTTAATGCATAATATTGTGCAGAATTTCATGAGCTTTCTTATGGTACCCGCAGATTTTTGACAGACCTCATAGTTTCCAAGTAAACGGCAAAAAACTACTACATACTCACGGCCGTGCTGCACTTTCGTCATGCACACACAACAACCGTTATATTCCCGCCTACATAACAACGACTTTTTATCAGAGATATTACATTTTTATGTCCTGTATATACGTAGAATTCACTGATCTTTATCAAGGTTCTTACAGGAAATCGATATGTTCAATAGTTTTCGAGTAAATGAAGGATAAACGTACGATACTCATCCGAGTGCTGATTTGTTTTACCACGAGAAAAAAACACTCTCTTTCCCCAACTTTACCTAAAAAATATGCTCCCCAAAGCTTATATTTTGGTAATGAACATACGTAAAATTCACTGATCTTTATCATGGTTCTTACAGGAAATCGATACATTAATAGTTTTCAAGTAACTGGACGACAAAGTTAGATTATTCTTCTCTGAGCGCTGGATAGTTTTTCCACAAGCAAGAAAAAAAAAACACTTTCTCCCCCCCCCCCTTTCACTTAAAGAATATGGTCCCAAAGCCTTTTTTTTTTTCTCTCTTTTTTGTCATGTACAGATTGTAAAATCTCCAAGGGTTGTTTTTATAGTGCTATAACCTACTCGACATGACCACTACTCTTTTTTCTACTTACTGATACTGACGCTGTACTTTCTGCCATATCTGTAATATGCAGAAGAAAATGCTTATTTATGTGCAAAAGTTAGAAGTATTGAAATAGGTCAATATACCAATCAAAAAAATTCGGAAAACTCACTTCCTCCAGGGGTGTTGAGCTGCTTGCAGGACCTTGTGGGGTTTGAAGATGAGGAGTTATTTAGTGTGTGTGTGTCTGTGGGCGTGTGAGTGTTTCTGTGTGTGTGTGTGTGTGTGTGTGTGTGTGTGTGTGTGTGTGTGTGTGTGTTCTTACCTAATTGTTCTTACCTAATTGTATCTTTACAGGAATGAGTCAAGCTCGTACTGTCCCGTGTCTTAAACCATATTAATCGTACATATCCTTAAATTTGTGAATTGTTTTGGCACACTATTTCATTCGGTAGTGCATTCCATTGATCAATTGCTCTGTTTGGGAAACTGAATTTCCTTACGTCTTTATCACCTCTCTTCTTATGCAGTTTTTTGCAGTGTCCTCTTGCTGATGCTTCTCCATATGTTAAGTAATGATGTTATTATCCTTCTTAGCATGTCTTCATTTATGTATGTGAATGCTATTCTCATATTTGCAAGCAGTGTATACAAGTTCCGTACCTTCTCGCTGATGTGGTCAGCCGGAGATAGTCTGTTATTGATAATCACACCTAGGTCTTTCTCTCTTTCTGATGTGTACAGGGTTTTATTTCCTAACTTATAATCCCAATCAGGTCTTTTTCCACTTTTACCAAACTTGATTACATGACACTTGTCCACATTGAATTCCATTTGCCATGTACTACTCCATTCATGAAGTTTATTTAATTTTTCTTGTAGCTCCCTACAAGACTCTGTGCTAGTAATTCTCCTTTGTATTTTTGCATCATCTGCAAACATATTCAGATAGCTCTCATTTCCAGTGTTACTGTTTATATCATTTATATACACTAAAAACATGATTGGTGCCAGCACTGAACCCTGTGGTACTCCACTAGTCACTTCTTTCCATGATGAGTAGTTTCCCCTTAGTACTGTCCTCATTTCTCTTTTTATGAGAAAGTCTTGCATCCAACAAAACAGTTTGCCTCGAATTCCTCCTTGATGGTACAGTTTCCATGAAAGTCTTTGGTGTGGTAGTGTGTCAAAAGCTTTCTTGAAATCTAAATAGATACTGTCCACCCATCCTTCCCTTTCCTGTATTGAGTTTGTTACTCTGTCATAATAGCTCAACAGATTTGTAACACATGATTTTCCTTTTCTGAAACCAAACTGTCTTTCTGTTATCATACTGTGTTCTTCTAGATGATTTACCCAAGCTTTTCTTATAAGCTTTTCTAATACCTTGCTTACAACACTGGTCAGTGATACTGGTCGGTAGTTGAGTGGATTTTGTCTATTTCCTTTCTTGAATAAGGGGACAATATTTGCTCTTTTCCAAATATCAGGTAGTTTACCATGACTCAAGGATTTCTTGAAAATTAAAAATAATGGTTTACTTAACTTCTTTGCACAATCTCGTAATACCCAACATGAAATTTCATCACGACCACTTGCTTTTCCTCTGTCTAATCTACTTAACTCCTCCTGTATTACTTTTTCTGCTATTTGTATATCTGGTAGTATGTGTGGACATGCGTGTTCCACATAGTCCCTCTCAAAATTTTTTTCTTCTGTAAAAACTAATTGGAAATTCTTATTTAGTGCTTCACAAATATCTTTCTCTTGAGTATAAGTGATTCCCTCGTCCGTAATGGATTGTATTATATCTTTTACTTTGGTTTTGCTTCTGATATAGCTGTAAAACAGCTTTGGCTGATCACTACTTTTATTTATTATATCCTCCTCAAACTGTTTTTGGGCTTCCCTCCTTATTCTTGTATAGTCGTTTCTTGCCTGTTTGTAATTATTATACGCCCTTTCACTATTGTGTCTTCTGTATCTATTCCACAACAAATCTCTTCTTTCTTTTGATTTTTTACATTCTGTATTGAACCATTTCTGTATTTTCTTATCTGCTTCTTTGTGCTGCGAGATGTACTTCTGGACTCCTATTTCATAAAATTCACAGAATTTTTTATATACAGCATTTAAATCTTGTCCTCTAAGCTCATTTTCCCAATCAACTTCTAAGAAATACTTCTTTAGGTCTTGATAATTTCCCTTTTTATACTTTAGGCTCTTTTTGTAACTGTCATTGCTGTTTACTATGTCATATGCTATCCTGAAGTTATAATTTCGTACTGCATGATCGCTTTTGCCGAGTGGAGGGTGATATATTAAACTGTCAATATCATTTTCTTGCCTAGTAAATATGAGATCTAGCACTGAAGGTACATCAAGTCCTCTTTTTCTGGTGGTTTCCCTCACATGTTGCGTTAGGAAAAACTCTTGCACGAGATCCAGGAGCTTTTGGTCCCTACAGCTTTCTTGGCTAATTATATCTAGAGTATTCCAATTTATATTTGTACTGAAATCCACAGTTAGTATAATTCTTTCCGATTTCTCTTCCATTTTATGTAGTAATGATCTTATACTTTGAATTGTACTCTCTGCCAGGTCCTCATATTCGTCTCTTTCCCATGTGTTTGATCTGGGTGGCATGTACAAATTGGCTACAATTACTTTCCCTTCAGATGTGTTGATCTCTACTGCAATCAGTTCTACTTGTGATGGTATATCTAGGTTTATTTCCTTGACGTTTAGATTTTTCTTAGTTAATATTATAATTCCTCCTCCTTTTTTTAAATTTCTGTCTCTTCTTCATATATTGTATTCCTCTAAGTTTAGTATGTCATTGGATATCCTTGGTGTTAATTTTGTTTAAGTTAGGCATATTATTTGTGGTTCATTTTCTCTGACATAATCATTCATCTCTAGTAATTTAGATACCATTCCATCCACATTTGAGTACATCAACTTTATCATTTATTTATATACTTGTCATGAGATGGTTCTACTACCTTCCTCCATTTTCTTCCATCCTGTTTGTGTACCACTTTCGTACCGGTGTGTGTGTGTGTGTGTGTGTGTGTGTGTGTGTGTGTGTGTGTGTGTGTACACTCCACTAGGGAATACTTCGCTCGGCATGGTACCATTCAAAGCAATCACCCACGCAAAGTGGCACATCACAAACTGGGCACATGTGACTTGTGTCCCCCCTCATCTTCACCAGGGCACACAGGAGCCTCCTCCAGTTGGGGATCCTCTCTCGTCGATGGCCCAGTGTGTGATTCAACCGCACTCTGTTGTTGAAGTCTCACCAAAGCCTGGTTGGATGTCCTCCTGGTCTTCCCTGGTCCTGTCGTCCTGGAGGTGCAGCTACAGGGCCGGGCATGGCAGCTGCAGCAGGTTCTCCCGACAGACCAGGAACTGCTGGAGATGGTGGTCTGGGCACCCGAGCTGGTCCTGCAGGCAATGGTGGCATTGGCTCCTATGCTGGTCCTGCTCCTGGAGATGGTGGTGTTGCCACCTGTGCTGGTGCTGGTCCAGGAGACGGTGCTGGCCCAGGTGACAGTGGTGCTGGTACCTGTGCAGGTGCTGCTGCAGGTACTGCAAGTGCCAGAGGTCCTGCTGGCCGTCGGGTTTGAAGGTCAGGGGCATGGTGGATGACATGCCCTGATGCGGGCCACTCTGCTTCATTAAAGTGGAGGAACTTGTCAACTATTTCCTCCACAAATTTCAGCAGAGCGACTGACCTGCACGAGCACTTCTTATACAGGGCGAACGCGTTGAAAATGGCCATCTGGATGAAGTAAAATGTGATCTTCTTGCCCCATTTCACTGTCTGCCATTGGATGGGGTAATACTGGATCATCTGGTTGAAGTGGTCCACCACACCCATGTGATGATTGTAGTCCTCCACCATGACGGGCTTGTCCCCAGTCGTCTGGACATAGGTTGTCCTCCCATCAGGACCCCTGGTCTTCAGTCAAACCTGCTTTTGGGCAGTGCTTGTGCTATGGAAGGTGGAGACCACATTGATGATGCGCTTGTCCTTCCACATCAACACCATCACATTGTCCTTGTGCCTTGCTGCCATGCCCTCCTCTGGCAAGCTCTTGGCCCTAGCGATGTCCAGCTGCTTTGGTGCTCCTCTTGCCAGGTGTAGGGTCACACACACATAGATTCCTGCACTGAAGAGGCGTTCACACAGGGATACAGAGTTATAATAGCTGTCCATGTAAACTTTGTATCACTGGTCCTTCAGCAGTTCTATGAGGCCCAAAACGGTGTTCTCCAGCATCTTCTTCTGCCCCATATACATCTCAAAGTTCCAGATGTATCACGAGGAAGCCTCAGCAAGGGTGTAGAACTTGGTGGAGTACTTTGAGGGCTTAATGGGGTTGTAGACGTGGAAGCTGAGGCACCCCTTCCACACCAGCAAGCCCTCGTCCAGGCTGAGGTGCTCCTTGGGTAGGTAGGTGTCCTGGAACTGCTAAAGGAGGTACACCATCACCGTGCAAACCCTGATGAGCCAACGGTGATTGTTCTGGGATATAGCGAGTGAGGTTAAGGCATGGAAGTGTTTCAGGAGGGCCCTGAAATGCCTTCCAGTCATCACTCGCTGGAAAAGGGGGTAGTTGTGGAGATGGGAACTTCTCCAGTAATGCCTGATGGTCAGCATACTGACCACCCCCATGCAAAAGTACAACCCCAGGAACTTGGCCATCTCTTCATTACAGATGAGCCATGCATCCAACACAGTCCCCAGGAATGATACGCAGTTGTTGGTCTTGTTGGTGAAATACATCAACAACTACTTGCTGAAAAACAGCTGAAAGAATTGCAGTGGCGTTGTTGGCGATCCATGCTCATTCCTGGGGATCCTGTGAAGGGCCCATTACGTGGTGTGAATGGGCCAATGCTCCACCCTGGATCCTCTGCAGCAACACCTCCCACAGTGGTGGCAGTGGGTTGTCCTACTGACACCCTTCTGCCTCCTCGGCCACCCCTTGGCTGCACCCCTAGCCGGGCTGCGGACCAAGGCTGCCTCGTCGAGGTGGTGACAGCTCCGATGGTGAGGATGACAAGGCTGTCTCCTGCTGCTGCAAAATGTCGCGTGGGATAAATGCTGTCGAAGACAGTGCCCTCGTTGACCTGGCAGGGGATGACGACACAGTCACATCCTGCAGCAGTTGCGCCGCAGACGCTGCACCACGTGCAGGTACCAGTGTCATGTAACTATGCCCGGCAACCAGTGACATGAGCTCGGCCAAGGGGTAACTGGAGGATAGAGGTTGAGAGAGTGAGAGGTTGGAGCGAGAGGTCCAAGTGGAGGCGATAGCTTATGTCCAAGTGAAGATGATGGCTGGGCTGATGGTCCCAACGCTGGTGGTGGTGTCTGCTACCATGGTGGTAGGGGTCGGGGCAAAGCCTCCCGACGGCAACAGAGGAGGACGTCATCCCAGTCCTCCCCACTTGAAGCATCGTTCAGCAGCTCCTCCTCCTCGCTCTCAGTCTCCTCCTCAAAGAGAACCTTCTGCCACTCCTCAGAAGATAAACCCTTCTTCTCCATCATGGCAAGCATTGACACACTAAAGTTCAGTATGCATGGCCCCTGAGATATAGGCCCTGACGCCTTTGTCCAGAGTCGGACGCATAAAAAAAAAAAAAAAAACTGTCATGCAACACCTTCCATTGAGAGTAGCAATACACAAGCGATGTTATATCCTTCCGTACAACCAATCACTGCACCATTTATGAACAGTCCACATAAACGATAACTTTTCAGTGTCTTTGCACGGTATCATACCTGTCCACTGGCATCCGTGGGTGTGCCATATATATATATACAGTATATATATATATATATATATATATATATATATATATATATATATATATTCATCTATGTATATCTATTTATATCTATCTATATCAATCTATCTATCTATCTATCAATATATATTTAACCATTGGAGCCCAGTGTCCCGAGCATTGGACAGAACTGGGATTTTTCAAGTCTTTATAAAGTAGGCAAACCCCGGGTAGGGACCTATGAGCTTCGCGACTATGAGCCAATAGGTGGAGGGCGGTACACTCAGTACCCTCCCAGAACCATGCCTCGCCCAGCACCCCTTGGATCCAGTGGGTTAATGACTGGCAAACCTATCAGTCTCTTTAACTCATTGGAGCCCAGTGTCCCGAGCATTGGACAGAACTGGGATTTTTCATGTCTTTATAAAGTAGGGAACCCCCGGGTAGGGACCTATGAGCTTTGCGACTATGAGCCGATAGGTGGAGGGTAGTACGCTTAGTACCCTCCCAGTACAATGCCTCGCCCAGCACCCCTGGGATCCAATGGTATATATATATATATATATATATATATATATATATATATATATATATACAGTATATATATATCCTTCCCCTGAGGTTCCCCCAGCACATGATTCTATATCTCCACGAGCACTCGTGGCACATACCATTTTATATAAATCATAAATTTCAACAATTGTCTTAGCAAGGTACAGTACCTGTCCACTGACGTTCGTGGTTGCCCGGCGTCCTTACGTCCCCTGTACACCTGCTGCTAAGGTATCACTGACATGCGCTACGCACCCACAATATCTCAGAACGAAAACTCGTGACACAAATCACTAACATTTTATATAAATCATAAGTAATCAACAAATGCCTTAGCAAGGTACAGTACCTGTTCAATGACGTCCGTGATTCCTAGGCGTCCTAACGTCCCCTCCACACCTGCCACTAAGGTATCGCTAACCTAAGCTACGCACCCTAAATTATCCCTTCACAAACACTCGCGGCACATATCACGTAATAGTAAGTGAACGGACAGACCCGGCAGAGCTTCCCCTCTGCTACAGTATCTAGTTCGCAGAGAAACAATGTTCTATCAAGTCATACTCAGTCTGCAAAACCAAGTGTTTGCCACGTATGTGTACTGGAAGGCAGGGAAAAAAACAAATAGTAATGCCATTGGATCGCAACTGTTTCCTTAAGAGGAGATGACTGTGAGGCAAGGTGAGATGGAGGGGAGGGGGGACAGGTGGTGGGAACGCATGTATGGAAACTTTGCCGTGTTTCGTTTAGAAATGTGAAGGATGAGATTATACAAATGTTCTGGGGTGATCTGTAGGTCCGTATGCAATAACTTGTATTGGATGAATGTTGGAGTCTTAAAGTTCGTCATACAGTGTAGTGAACAACTGTAGTTGCGCATAAATGTTAGGTGTGATGTTCGGTGTCTCAAAACGTGGTTCACCTGAGCCTAATGAGTGTGCGACTCAGCTGCTGTAACATTTTTGTGGCTGAATCAGGGTGGCCATAAATGATTCATGATTATGCATGTGACACAACGGTCATGCCATGTTGTGCACCATCCAGTATGTCTTACTGTGAGGAAAAACAATAATTATATTCGCAAACCATGGTATAAGTAGATGTCCTATTGCATAGGATTATAGCTACTTTGAGTGCTGGACAGCTATCGACTTGTGTGAAAGTGTTATACAGTCATCATACTGATGGATCACGTGGAGGTAATGAGATACTGTATTTGCATAATGAATGCATATATTCTATTAAAATAATTTAAATAACAGTGTTACGGGTGTTCACTCTACAAATGATGTCGCTTTCTTCGAGGTGCTCTTTCATTAGTCTGGATAATTGTGACACAACATCCGCAAACATTGATTACCCTATTTTATGTTCTCTTTAAAACATTCATACATTAGTTTTCAAACAAGTGTTACACTTTCAGGCCCTCCTTAGCTCCAGATGCATTATATTATTTAATCGTCTGTCTACGCATACACACACTGTTCATCCAGAGGGAGCAATATTTCCTCTACCATGCATGTCTGGCCTTTGTCTGCCTTTATAACATAAAGTTCTAGTATGTGGCCACGACTACACAAAATATATCGGTGGCGTGGTGTTGCTGGAAGAGTGAAAAATTGCGTATAGTCTACGTGCATTTGTGCAGGAAGTCTGGCAATACACTTCACCTACTTATTCACTGTGAAAAATATTTAATGTATACAGGTTTGTATCCTCACTCGGGACACCAAAATGTGAAAAGTATTTGGAGCTTCTGGTAAACCAATCGCAGCTTCTCACTGGGGGCACCACAAAATAAGAAATTTCTAGTTTTTTCTAATAAACAACTCGTAGGTCGTTACTCCTCCCTAAAGTTGTCCTTAAGTAAATTCAAACAAGTCTCATAGGGTTAGGTGAACCATAACTTAATCTTAACTCACCTAATTCTCTTCCATCTCATAGCTAATCCCCCCTTGAATTGGCCAATTCGTAAAGGTTACTCAGCTAGTGAAGAGGGAGTGTCGGACAATCGATGACGATGAGGCTGCATTTCTGTAGTTGCTTGAGCAATCAAGAGTCCTTAAGGTGCGTATGTACAACGTGCTGCTTGAACCTTGTCTAGGAGCAGAATGCGTGAACGTGGCAGGCTTCTACCTCCCTCATAGAATGGTAGGGGTGCCAACTATTAATAAATTACAGTGCTAAATACAGTTAGATTACATCATGATATATAGAGGGTGAAGCTAACAACTTAATCCTAGTTTTAATTAAACTAAAGTTAAACCAAATAGGCCCCTGAACTATGTGAATATCTTAAATCCAAATCTGCTTTACATGAAGACCTTTTCATTCTCGCCACGTCATCTAACGCACAGATGCAGTTTACGTCCATGGTACTTTCCATATAATTACATGTACAGTATTTACAATATAGTAGATCATGAGGCTTAGACACAGTAGCATTTCATTTATCAGTAATAAGAATTATTAAAGAGAACATAATTTCTGGGTTATAAAAACTGGTCGAACAAGCGATAATGATCTCAAGTTTTCCCCTTACTTCTAACCAGGGATGGCTATTATAAAAAGTAGAGAGCGCAACTGCTCTGGGGGAAAATATTTCCCACAGTTTTGGGGCTGGGTTGAAAGTGATACGCTGTATCATGTAATGTGACCCTTAGCCAGGGGTTCCCTCCATAGATCTCGAGAACCCTGTGCTGCGGCCCTTCTAGGATGCGCATCCTGACTTGTTTGATCTTCACCATCCCCTGTATCTGGAGTAGCCTCTAACTCAAGGAGTACCAGTTTATCAATAGTTTTTATACTGGTATGTCCCGTACATTTTATTTTTACGAGTCCCAGCACCCCCTCTGAATCTGGGTGCATGGAGATCACTTTAGCTAATTGCCACTGGGATCTTGGTTGTTCGGTTTTCACTAAGACCACATCCCCTTTGTTTATAACAGATTTGTTATTGGCAGCCTGAGCCCCATATAATCTTTCTCGTAGGCTCAAAAGATATTCCTCGCTCCAATGTCTATTCCAAGTATCCAACACCCTTTTCAGACTTTGATATCCCTCCCACAGATGTTCTCTTAAATCATTATTTTCTATGGTAGGATCATCTACTTCTTCCTGGATAGCCACAAAAGGCACCGGATGGAGCTTCCTGCCATATAACATATGAGCCGGTGTCAAGGCTTCTAGTGAGACGCTAGTGTCATCTAGATAAGTCAGGGGTCTATTATTAATCCTGGTTTCAATTTCAGTTATTACTGTTCTTAATTCTTCTCTCTTGATCTTAGTTCTGTGTAATGTTTTCCTCAGGCAGTTCTTGACAATATCAATCATTTGTTTGGTAAATCAATTTTGCCATGGAGCTCTTGGAGCTGTGAACTGCCAGGTACAATTTCGGATTCCCAGCGCCAACTTAACCTTTGGGTCATTCATTATGTTCAACAGTAACGGTGCTGCTCCAACGAAATTAGGTCCATTGTCGCTTATTAACTTGCCAGGACAAGACCATCTAGCGGGAAATCTTCGAAAGACATTGAGGAATGTCTCTGAGCTTAGATCTTCCACTATTTCTAGATGGACTGCTCTTGTGTAGGCACAAGTAAATAGACAAATGTAAACCTTATGGGGAGTTCCCTCATCTGTAACAGTTATAGCCCCTGTATAGTCCATTCCTGTTACTTGGAAGGGCCTACTTACATTTACCCTATCCCTTGATAGGGCCGGTGGTCATGGATAGTCATATGGTCTTTGTTCATAACTCCTACAAATGATGCAGTCTTTGAGATATTTTTTTATGACCTGTCTACCCTTAGGAATCCAATACCTTTCTCGAATTTGGGCCAAGGTCTGCGGCACACCTCCATCGAGAGTGGAATCATGGACTTCCTTTATAATTAATTGTACAAAGTATCCGCTCTAGGGTAATAATATGGGGTGTTTGATTTGGAGAGGCATATCAGCCTTTATTAATCGGCCCCGACACCTAATCAGACCCTTCCTGTCTAAGAACAAGCCTAAATCCTTGATCAGCTTATTCCTGTTCCCAGTGCCTTGGCCTAAAAAGTTATATATTTCCCAATAATAGTTCTTTTGTACTCTTTTCAGCCAATATTCTAGGGGATCTAACTCCTGAAACCCCACTTTCATATTCAAAAATTCAACAATCAATTTAATTGTGTTTATAAGTTGTCTTATTGATGAGAATCGGCTGATGTCATTTACTTCTGGCTCAGGTACTACAGGATCCAAGTTCACTACACTAACCTCAGCAGTACTGCTCACCAATCCTTAGTGAGTAACCATTTAGGACCTTTAAACCACAAGTTATCTTTGATCAGTCTCTTTACGGTCGAACCTCTGGAGAGCAGATCAGCTGGATTTTGTTTGGAGGATACATGCATGAAATTAAATTTGGAAGATAGCTTTTTAATAGTCTTCACTCTATTACGGACGAAAGGACTTTTACTGTCTTCCTTCCCTATCTAGTAAAGATAAAATAAATCTCACTCTCAGTCCATATATAGATATCTTCAAACTGAGTATCAAGAGTAGTGGTCAAATACCTGGCCAATTTAGTTCCTACTTCTGTGGAACCCAGTTCCATTTGAGTTAGGGTTCTTCCTTTAATTGGCGCAACTCTGGCCTTGGACAAAATAATCTTACTATCCTCTCCTGTTGCGCAACAAGCTACTGCTCCATAGCCCCTTTGAGAAGTATCATAAAATACGTGTAAGTGCGACTACTCATTACTGCTTATTTCCCTGGGAATCCATATGCTTGCTGTGTTTTCAAACTCCTTTCTAATCTGTTCCCATTGTTCCACATATGTCTCACCCAATTAAGTGTCCCAGTCTAACTTTTCTCGCCAAGCCTCCTGTACTAAACATTTGCCGCTAATAACTATAGGACTGACCAGCCCTAATGGGTCAAATAACATGGAGACCTGACTTAACAAGGACTTTTTGGTGAGAGTGACATCAGAGAACTTAATTGGTTTCAAACTTATTACATCAGTTGTTGTATCCCAGTTAAGACCTAACACATTTTGAACTTTGTGAACTTCAGAATCTGGATAGTCCTCTTGTATTTTATTCCTCAAAAGCGGTGAATTTGTATTCCAGTTCTGTAATGGCAAATTTGCCTTCCCACATTTGGACTTGGCTATTTCATAAGCCTTCAATGCTTCCGGCTCTGTATCAGCAACACCTTGCAAATTATCCATATAAAAAGCCTGCCCTATTTCTGGACATTTGGCATTTCCAAAATGATGCTTTAAAGTGTTGCAAAGTAGGAAAGGACTAACACAAGAGCCAAAGAGCACCGATCGGAAACAGTAAGTTTTCAATGGACTATCCTCATTTTGAGGATCATGAGGCCAGAGGAATTTGTAAATTTCCTATCCTCCTCTCTCAGTCCTTTTCTAAGAAGCTACTAAGAAGCCTTACTAATGTCTACTGTGTAAGCATTAGATTTCTCTCTAAATTTTAGTAACATTCCCTAACTTCACTGTTAGTGTAGGTCCAGAGTATAGGCAATCGTTCAAGCTAGCTGATCTCTTGGACGCTTTACTACTACAATTGAAATTATCCTTATGGGAGTAGTTACTGAATCCTTGCTTACAGCATGATTTGGTAAGTTATGTCCTTCTTTGTGGTTAATGGGGAATTCTACGTCTTCTATAAATTTATTCTTCAATTGATCCTTTATAATATTATCATATATGGTTAGATGTTCTGGTTTATCTCTCAACTTCCTTAGAGGAGAATTTAACTGAGCCTTAGCTGCTTGGTAATTTGTTGGTAACTCCGAATGGTTTAGTTTCCATGGTAATCCTACCCAATACTGTCCATCCTTAAATTCCACAGACTGATTATACAAATCCAAGTTTTTTTTATCTTCTGGGGTTGGTTCCTCAGAGTGTATTCCTACACTGTCTAGCTCGCACAATTTGTGTACAGGTTCAATATTTTCATCCAGCAAGTCATTTATCTGAGTAGGTTCTAATTCTGCACCTATTCGAGCTACCATCAATGACTGTGTGGGGGTAACAAAGACTGAGTCTACTAGTTTGGCCTCTCCTTTATCTTGTTTTGGAAAAGGCAACTGACCCATAATAAGGTTACCTCCTGGACTCTTGAACAACTGTACCTTATTCCTTTTGAAAGTCCTATGTAGGAATCTTCCACAATAATCAGAACCAATTATCATTTTTATGGGACCCACAGTATCTGATTCCACATTCTGTTTAGCTAACTTTATCCCTGAGCTTTGTAGATGATCAGAGGTTTCCTCCTATATATATATATATATATATATATATATATATATATATATATATATATATATATATATATATACACACACACTTGTCTCCATATTATCAAGCTGTTATACGGCATTTATACCTGCCTAATTGTATTACAGGTCTAGCTTAATCAAAAGATCGAGCTTTCTTAGTTAAGAATCCTGTAATGGCTAGATTTACCTTGCCAATAATAGGTAACTTTAATTCCTTCACAATGTCTGCAGAAATGAAGGGTTTTTGAACACCTGTATGAAACAGGGTACATACTAATAGGTTTATATTCTCAATCAATACCTTCACATCGGCTATGGGAACTGCAGCTGGCATTACTATATGGAGCATTCCCTTTTGCAGTTGTCATATTGACGCTTGCGGGTTTAGGAACCTCAGTTTTCATCCTAGGGCATAAAGCACTATGATGATGATCTTTTTTGCATTTAAAACAATTATTTAATTTAGTCTTACAGTCCGTGGAAGTATGTTCGGATTTCATACAGATTGTACAATGCCCCAGTTCCTGAAGCTTTCCTACTCTAGACGCATAATCAGGATACTGTTGACAAGATGCACTGGAGTGTTGCTCACCATAAAACACACAAACTTTCCTGTCTTTTACCATGGAAGGTTTGATTTCCTCAATATCCTCAGCTTGTCTGTTCCTTGCTTTTAATAGTTTATCTTCAGCCTTTAAGGAGCTAAGGAAAGTACCTATCGCTTCTTTAGGCACATACTTAATCTTCTCTGACTTAGGTTTCCCAGCCAGTTGGTTCGTGGGTTATTTCTTTATTTCAGTCTTCTGTTTGACCTCAGTAGGTTTTACTGTTCCTTGCAAATGTTTACAGAGTTGCATCAAGCCTTCCTCAATCTCTTCGCAGGAGAAATTATCCTTTTGATACCTATCATACAACGCATCCTTTTTTTTTGGTAGAAGCTTTAAGGAAATAATTCTTGAAAGCACCCAATCTGATGCCTTAATATCTCCGTAAGTACCTAAGGCCTTTCAATTACAACTTAGTGCAATCCTAAATTTTTCCAAGGAATCAAAATCGTGTCTAGGCGTGGGTAATTCAATTAGAGCCTTCAGTAATTGAGTAATAACTTGCTCCCTATCTTCTTAGTTTTGTCTAAGGATGGCCAAGGCCACCTCATAATTATTTTCTTCTACTGGTAAATCTTTTATCAGTTGATATGGTGTTCAATGCTGGGAACGCTACTAATAAAAATAACGGCGCTCCCATTCCTGTTACTTGCTCGTAAAAGTAGTGGCGTTACTGGTCTCGCTACTTGATTCGAAATGTAGCGGCGCTCCTGCTCCCGCTCCCGCTACTTTGGATAAGAAAAAGGTAGACAAAAGAAAGATTAACAAAAATCTGTGATACAGCAATACACTATATACTGTTTTGATAATATTAGTCAGTCTGAGTGGTTATGTTGTGTACCAGTAATGTCAGTATATACTTATATTGAAAAAAAAATATATATCATATACATGTCGGTGTCATTTTAATGAAGCTTAGAGCCGAAGGTACAGGAAAAAGATATTTACTGTATAATGTAACAAATGTTCTTTTACACTGTTACATAGTATACCTACTGAAAGTAACATACGTAAATAAAAGGCAAAAAAATGTGGCCTACCATTGATACATATTATCTAGGTTTATTTTCAATGATACCTATTGAAGATATGTACGAAAACGAAAGTAAAAAAGAACTGGGACTATCTTTTAAAGGCTATTTATACAATAGCATTTTTTTCCCATTACTTTAAACTGAAAGTACCGTACCATACTGTTACGAATAATAATGTAGTGAGTAATAATTAGTCTGAAAGAAAGAGTGAGGGAGAAAGTGTGTGTGTGTGTGTGTGTGTGTGTGTGTGTGTGTGTGTGTGTGTGTGTGTGTGTGTTCTTACCTAATTGTTCTTACCCAATTGTATCTTTACAGGAATGAGTCAAGCTCGTACTGTCCCGTATCTTAAACCATATTTATCGTACATATCCTTAAATTTGTGAATTGTTTTGGCACACACTATTTCATTCGGTAGTGCATTCCACTGATCAATTGCTCTGTTTAGGAAACTGAATTTCCTTACGTCTTTATGACCTCTCTTCTTTTGCAGTTTTTTGCAGCGTCCTCTTGCTGATGCTTCCCCATATGTTAAGTAATCATTTATGTCTATTTTCTCCTTCCCTGATATGCATTTATATAGCATTATCATGTCACCTCTTTTCCTTCTCTCCTGTAGTGTTGGTAGATTCAGTTTATTTAGTCTTTCCTCGTAGCTTAGATCCCTTAAGCTTGGTATCCATCTTGTAGCTGCCCTTTGAACTTTTTCAACCTTGTCTATGTGTTTTTTGAGATGAGGACTCCATACTACTAATGCATACTCCAGGGTTGGTCTGATGAATGATGTTATTATCCTTCTTAGCATGTCTTCATTTAGGTATGTGAATGCTATTCTCATATTTGCAAGCAGTGTATACATGTTCCATACCTTCTCGCTGATGTGGTCAGCCGGAGATAGTCTGTTATTGATAATCACACCTAGGTCCTTCTCTCTTTCTGGTGTGTGTAGGGTTTTATTTCCTAACGTATAATCCCAATCAGGTCTTTTTCCACTTTTCCCAAACTTGATTACATGACACTTGTCCACTTTGAATTCCATTTGCCATGTATTACTCCCTTCATGAAGTTTATTTAATTCTTCTTGTAGCTCTTTAAAGAGTCTGTGTTAGTAATTTCCTTTGTATTTTTGCATCATCTGCAAGCATATTTAGATAGCTTTCATTTCCAGAGTTACTGTTTATATCATTTATATACACTAAAAACATGATTGGTCCCAGCACTGAACTCTGTGATACTCCACTAGTCACTTCTTTCCACGATGAGTAGTTTCCCCTTAGTACTCTTCTCATTTCTCTTTTTATAAGAAAATCTTGGATCCAACAAAACAGTTTGCCTCGAATTCCTCCTTGATTGTACAGTTTCTATAAAAGTCTTTGGTGTGGTACTGTCAAATGCTTTCTTGAACATCTAAATAGATACTGTCCACCCATCCTTCTCTTTCCTGTAATGTGTCTGTTACTCTGTCATAGTAGCTCAACAGATTAGTAACACATGATTTTCCTTTTCTGAAACCAAACTGTCTTTCTGTTATCATACTGTGTTCTTCTAGATGATTTACCCAAGCTTTTCTTATAAGCTTTTCAAATACTTTGCTTGCAACACTGGTCAGTAATACTGGTAGGTAGTTGAGTGGATTTTGTCTATTCCCTTTCTTGAATAAGGGGACGACAATATTTGGTTTCTTCCAAATATCAGGTAGTTTACCTTGACTCAAGGATTTCCTGAAAATTAAAAATAACGGTTCACTTAACTCCTTTGCACATAGTACCCAACATGAAATTTCATCAGGACCAATTGCTTTTCCTCTGTCTAATTTACTTAACTCCTCCTGTATTACTTTTTCTAATATTTGTATATCTGGTAGTATGTGTGGACATGCATGTTCCACATAATCCCTCTCAAAATTTTTTTCTTCTGTAAAAACTAGTTGGAAATTCTTGTTTAGCGTTTCACAAATATCTTTCTCTTGTGTATAGGTGATTCCCTCATCCGTAATGGATTGTATTATATCTTTTACTTTGGTTTTGCTTCTGATGTAGCTGTAAAATAGCTTTGGTTTATGACTACTTTTATTTATTATATCCTCCTCAAATTGTTTTTGGGCTTCCCTCCTTATTCTTATATAATCGTTTCTTGCATGTTTGTAATTATATGCCCTTTCACTATTGTGTCTTCTGTATCTATTCCACAACAAATCTCTTCTTTCTTTTGATGTTTTACATTCTGTATTGAACCATTTCTGTATTTTCCTATCTGCCTTTTTGTGCTATGGGATGTACTTCTGGACTCCTATTTCATAAAATTCACAGAATTTTTTATATACAGCATTTAAATCTTGTCCTCTAAGCTCATTTTCCCAATCAGCTTCTAAGAAATACTTCTTTAGGTCTTGATAATTTCCCTTTTTATACTTTAGGCTCTTTTTGTAACTTTTATTGCTGTTAACTATGTCATATATCCTGAAGTTGCAATTTAGTACTGCATGATCGTTTTTGCCGAATGGAGGGTGATATATTAAACTGACAATATCATTTTCTTGCCTAGTAAATATGAAATCTAGCATTGAAGGTACATCGAGTCCTCTTTTTCTGGTGGTTTCCCTCACATGTTGCGTTAGGAAAAACTCTTGCACGAGATCCAGGAGCTTTTGGTCCCAACAGCTTTCTTGGCTAATTATATCTAGAGTATTCCAATTTATATCTGTATTAAAATCTCCAGTTAGTATAATTCTTTCCTATTTCTCTTCCATTTTATGTAGTAATGATCTTAAACTCTGAATTGTACTCTCTGCCAGGTCCTCATATTCGTCTCTTTCCCATGTGTTTGATCTGGGTGGCATGTACAAATTGGCTACAATTTCTTTCCCTTCAGATGTGTTGATCTCTACTGCAATCAGTTCTACTTGTGATGGTATATCTAGTTTTATTTCATTGACTTTCAGATTTTTCTTAGTTAATATTATAATTCCTCCTTCTTTTTTTAAGTTTCTGTTCCTTCTCCATACATTGTATTCCTCTAAGTTTAGTATGTCATTGGATATCCTTGGTGTTAATTTTGTTTCAGTTAGGCATATTATATGTGGTTCATTTTCTCTGACATAATCATTCATCTCTAGTAATTTAGATACCATTCCATCCACATTTGAGTACATCAACTTTATTATCTTGTTTATATACTTGTCATGACATGGTTCTACTACCTTCCTCCTTTTTATTCCCTCCTGTTTGTGTACCACTTTCGTACCTGCAATCCTATTACTTTGTAAAAAATGTGTTCTTTTCCTCTTCTGATCTTCCCTCATTTTTTGTTTTTGCTTCCTCCCTCTTCTCTTGTCAGTAATTCCAGTTCCTCTTGTGTTAGGCATCTTTTTATCCATACATTTTTGAACTCCTCTTTTTCCATAAGATTCTTTGCATTTTTTAGTATCTCCTCCACAGTGTTTACACTCTGGAAAGTTACCTTTAGAGGTCTTGTCTTGCTTTTCTCGTGTTTCCCTAACCTTTTGTGTTCCTCTATGTCTTTACTACACATTCCCTCTGATACTTCTTTCAATAAGCTTATTACATTTGCCATCTCCTTTTTGTCTCTTGTGATCTTGTTTTTTACTTCTTCCTCTTCTATACCAGTGATTACTATAGATTTGTTGATATCTACTGAATCTCTGACTAACTTTGGATTGTTTTGGATTATTCTTTTCACTTCCTTTTTAATGCTTTTTTCCTCCACCCTTGTTTCTAAGTCTTTCTTTACTTTCACCATTTCAGCATACGTGGTTTCCACATCATTTTTGTAGCTTTGCACAGCTTCATTCACCTGTGTTATCTCCTCAAGATCACTGCTCTGGTCTATCAGACTGCTTACTTGCCTAATTGTCTCTGTATCATTTTTGAAGTCTTCCATAATACTCTCGTGATTGACTTCTGTACTTGCCATTTTACTCATTTTCTTCCTAAGTGTACTCAATTCCACTGTTAGTTCACTGATGGTTGTGTCTTTCTTGGTGACCTCCCTTCCTAGTTTTTCTATTTCTTCCTTTTGCAAATGCATCTGCTTCTTTATTTCATCAATTTCATTTTTGAAAGCCATTTCCAGTTTGTGTACACGTTCAACCAGTCTATTGTGAGTCCCCATTTCAACCAGTTCTTGGTAGAAATCATCATCTTGCTCTCTACTTTTATCCCTTTTCTTTTCCAAATTTGCTTTACTAAAGTATGTGTCCATTTTCCAATACTAAAAGCACAGAGTACTTATATTCCCTGGGGCAGTTGTAGTCTAAACAAACCTCAGCTGACTGAACGCATTCTTTCGCCACTCGGTTCTCTTTTCTCTTTGAACAAGTCTTGTTTAAGCTTCTTCTTATTTTTTTTTTAATAATAAAAAATCATTTAGTCTAACCTGGTACAGAGCTTGACTCATATAAAGATACTAATTTAGGTAATGCCACTGGCTGTACTGGCTCGATATGGAGCGCTGTCGGCGCATGTCTGTTCTCCTTGACTCCGTGTGTGTGTGTGTGTGTGTTTTAGCATTCCCTACATTTAGCTGACATCCGTGGCATTACTAATAAATAATAATTAATAAATTACTGATGTAATGTAGAACAAACATCGTGAATTGACAGAATTGACGAAAGTATTATTTTTTTGTCATTAATAAATACAACCAAACCGTCAGCATATCTGTATGTACTCACCGGCTCCGGACCTGTATTCGTCACGTGAGTAGCGAGGAGCACGGTAACACGTGAGTTCGGCCAAAAGGTAGCGGTGCTCTCAGTTCCACTACTGGCTAAAAAAAATTGCTATTAAAATAGCAGTGGCGCTATTTTGCATTGCTACTAATAGCAGCGCTATTCCCAGCTTTGTAATGGTGTTCCTTTGACCGGTCCTACAGATATGTAAGTTTACTGACTTTAAGATCTGTTCTATCGTGTACTAAATATTTGAACTGGTCCCAGAAGGATTCCAGTTCTGCTTCCCATCAAACTCCGGAAGCATTATTTGTGACAACACAGCTCTACTCTGCTGTTCCACAACTTGTGTTTCCGTGGCAGTCTCAGCTAATTTTGACTCTAGTGTCTTTACAACAGTTAAGTATTCTTTTAATTTGCTTTCAAATTTCGTAGTTTTTGACTCTAGGAGTTCCTTATCATCAGCCTTTACTATAGCTGCTTCTAAAGTTATATAACTTTCTTCATA
Organism: Coenobita brevimanus; assembly: GCF_032717465.1. NCBI lineage: Eukaryota > Metazoa > Arthropoda > Malacostraca > Decapoda > Coenobitidae > Coenobita > Coenobita brevimanus. Next base: position 19,915,815 of record NC_137002.1, read on the forward strand.
CTTGTTCCATCGGTCTTTCAGGATATTTAGGAGACTATTTAAGTTCTCCTTGGACAGAGGTATTTCGTCCAACGACTGTTTACAATCATTTATGGCTCTAGTTACCCATCCTGCCTTACTACTAGAAGATCTTTGCAGTAAGGAAACAGACATGTTGACTGATTTCTAATTTAGTAATTAACTATGAGTTTCAACCACAAATTTACCCCAGCTTAGTAATTATCCGATTATTTTAAATTTCGAAGAGGGGACGGATTAGGTCCTCCTTGTGCAAGCTATTCCCCTGGGTTATTAAACCCCAAGGGTTGTATTTATCCCCCCTGTCAATTCCGAAATATTCATTACAGCTCAGCTAACTAATCATTTAATTTTGAGGAGTGTAGGGATTTGGTCCATAATTTCAACCTATCCCTCAGGGATATTAAACCACTAGGGTTATATTTCATCCCCACATTCAATTTCCAAAACATCCATTTTCCCTTAACTCAGTATGTACGTATTTCCACATCATCCACTGCAACCGAACATAATAGTTGCTTATGCCCATTACAAGCAACCTTAAACACATTCAGCACTTCGGCACACATCGGCTTCCCTCACTCGATTGGGGGACCAAAATGCGAAAAATATTTAACGTATACAAGTTTGTATCTTCACTCGGGACACCAAAATGTGAAAAATATTTGGAGGTTCTGGTAAACCAATCGGGGCTCCTCACTCGGGGCACCACAGTTTAAGAAATTTCTAGTATTTTCTAATAAACAACTCGTAGGTCGTTACTCCTCCCCAAAGTCCTTAAGTAAATTCGGACAAGTCTCATAGGGTTAGGTGAACATAACTTAATCTTAACTCACCTAACTAATTCTCTTCCATCTCCTAGCTAATCCCCTCTTGAACTGGCCAATTCGTGAAGGTTACTTAGCTAGTGAAGAAGGAATGTCGGGCAACCGATGATGATGAGGCTGCTTTTCTGTAGTTGCTTGAGCAATCAAGCATCCTTAAGGTGCGTATGTACAACGTGCTGCTTGAACCTTGTCTAGGAGCAGAGTGTGTGAACGTGGCAGGCTTCTACCTCCCTCATAGAATGGTAGAGGTTCCTACTATTAATAAATTACAGTACTAAATACAGTTAGATAACGCCATGATGTATACAGGGCAAAGCTAACAACTTAATCCTAGTTTTAATTAAACTAAAGTTAAACCAAATAATCCCTTTAACCCGTACAATCCCGCCGTCGGCATGGTGCCGACAGTACAAAATGTCTCAAGTAATCCCAGCGACATGATGGTGCCAACAGCAAAATTCGAGTGTTGTAGCTCGTTTCTAACTACTTCAACCTAGCTAATTTTTTCCTAAAGAGTAGCTTAATGTATTGGCAACATTGTGCACAAACACTTGTAGCACTGAGTTTGGTTCTGCATGGCTGGGTAACATCACATCAGTGTGCCACTGTCCGTCACAGTGTTAGAATGTTGCAGGAGTTACGCCATTTTTCCGCCTCCCTGGGCTGGAGGAGGCGGTTGAAACTGTCACATGGACCCTCTGTCCCTTTATTTAGTGATTCTATAGAAGAGGAAGACCTGGATGACTCTTCTGGGGAAGAATATGAGCCAGTGGAGAAGGATATTGAGAATGGGGATTCACCCATTCTCCCCCCCCCCCCTCGTTCTCTCTCATCCTGCCCAGCTGGGTGGGAAAACATAGCTCAAGGCTTGGGAAACTGGGCTAGAAACACGATGGACAGCCATCCTGCACTTATTTCTCCTATAAGGAGTACTTTTATTTGCTTTTCCTTGATTTATATGTCCTTTCAGATTGTTTTATACAATAACATTTTTTTCCGTTTTTGGTCTGGGGCTGGGTGGGTATAAAATTGCAAAAATGCCTGGTATGGTACGGGTTTACTATGTGAATATCTTAAATCAAAATCTGCTTTACATGAAGACCTTTTCATCCTCGCCACGTCATCTAACGTGCAGACGCGGTTTAGGTCCATGGTACTTTCCATATATTTACAAGTACAGTATTTACAATATAGTAGTCCACGAGGGTTAGACGCAGTAGCATTTCATTTATCAATAATAAGAATTATTAAAGGGAACGTAGTTTCTGGAATATAAAAACTGCTCGAACAAGTGATAACAATCTCAAGTTTTCCTCTGCTTCTAACCAGGGACGACTATTATAAAAAGTAGAGAGCGCAACTGCTCTGGATGGAAATATTTCCCATATTCACACTCCTGCCAAGATAGCAGCCAAAGTCGCTGTTTTGGTGACTGTACTGAATGATCACTGAACACTCACCTCCAGGTAGTCTGAATGAGGTTAGGTTTTCAACCAATAGAAACATTAAGTAATACAGTGAACAAGGCAATTTTATATGTTAAGTAAGGAGTGTTTCATGCACCGTGTCATCATACAGACTTACACAGTATAACACAGCCAAGCATAAGCTGGATCTACGGTAGGATAAAGGTTGAGTGCTTCTGGAGTGTCATGTAAATGTTAGTAACATTGGTGCACAAGCACCTGGACTGTAAAACCCAACCACAGCGTTATGCAAAATACCCCCGATTCTGAGGCTGCCCCATCTCAACCAGCAGATTTACACAAGGTCATTAATAAGGCTGCAATCTCGTCGTAGTGATGTGTTATGATAAGGAAGTCAATATCAGGTCTCGATAGCCATTGTACAGGAAGGGCCGCAATTTTGTGTGTGTGTGTGTGTGTGTGTGTGTGTGTGTGTGTGTGTGAGAGAGAGAGAGAGAGAGAGAGAGAGAGAGAGAGAGAGAGAGAGAGAGAGAGAGAGAGAGAGAGAGAGAGAGAGAGAGAGAGAGAGAGAGAGAGAGAGAGAGAGAGAGAGAGAGAGAGAGAGAGAGAGAGAGAGAGAAACATGCAGACAGACAGACTAGTGCATTCATGGTGTCATTAGAAGTTGCTACAATACGACATAATAGACTCAGGGTGTGTTATTGTCTGTCATGAAACTGCAAGGATAGTATCGGGCCAACATTCATTGTTACAGAGACAAGGACCACCCTGTCCTTCCCTGGGTCTATTATGTCGTATTGTAGCAACTTCTAATGACAAATGAATGCACCAGTCTCTCTCTCTCTCTCTCTCTCTCTCTCTCTCTCTCTCTCTCTCTCTCTCTCACACACACTCACACACACACACACACACACACACACACACACACACACACACACACACACACACACACACACACACACACACACACACACACACACAAAATTCCGGCCCTTCCTGTATGTTGGGTATCGAGACCTGATATTGACTTCCTTATCATATCACATCACTACGACGAGATTGCAGCCTTATTAATGACCTTGTGTAAATCTGCTGGTTGACATGGGGCAGCCTCAGAATCGGGGGTATTTTGCATAACGCGGTGGTTGGGTTTTACAACCCACTTGCTTGTGCACCGATGTCGCTTATGTTTACTTGACGCTCCAGAAGCACTCAACCTTTATCCTACCGTAGGTCCAGCTTATCCTTGGCTGTGTTATACTGTGTAGGTCTGTATGAAGACACGGTGCATTAAACACTCCATACTTTACATATAACATTGCCTTGTTCACTGTATTAATGTTTCTATTGGCTGAAAACCTGACCTCATTCAGACTGCTGGGAGGTGAAAGAGTGTTCAGTGGTCAGTCAGTATACTCACCAAAACAGCGACTTTGGCTGCTATCTTGGCAGGAGTGTGAATAAGCATTTGAAGTGTATTGCCAGACTCCCTGAACAAATGCACGTAGACTATGCAAAGTTTTACATTCTTACAGATGCACCACGCCACCGATATATTTTGTGTAGCCGTGGCCACATACTACAACCTTGTGTTGTAAAGGCAGACAAAGAACAGACATGCATGGTAAAGGAAATATTGCTCCCTCTGGATGAACAGTATGTGTGTGTGTGTGTGTGTGTGTGTGTGTGTGTGTGTGTGTGTGTGTGTGTGTGTGTAGACACACGATTAAATAATATAATGCATCTGGAGCTAAGGAGGGCCTGAATGTGTAACACTTATATGCGAACTAATGTATGAATGTTGTAAAGAGAATTATTACATATGATGATCATTGTTTGTGGATGTTGTGTCACAACTATCCAGACTCGAAGAAAGCACCTCGAAGAAAGCGACATCATTTGTAGAGTGAACACCCGCAACACCGCTATTTAAATTATTATAATATACGATATGCATTCATTATGCAAATACAGCATCTCATTACCTCCGCGTCATCCGTCGGTATGATGACTGCACAACATTTTCACTCAACAAACCAATAGCTGTCCAGCACTCAAAGTAGCTATAATCCTATGCAACAGGGACATCTACTTATACCATGGCTTGCGAATAGAATGGTTGTTTTTCCTCACAATAAAACAGACTGGATGATGCACAACATGGCATGACCGTTGTGTCAGATGCATACTCATGAATCATTTATGGCCACCCTGGTTCAGCCACAACAATGATACAGCAGCTGAGTCGCACACTCTCTAGACTCAGGTGAACCACGTTTCGAGACACCGGACATCACACCTTCTAACATTTATGCTCAGCTACAGTTGTTCACCACATTGTATTACGAACATTAAGACTCCAACATTCGTCCAATACACGTTATTGCATTCGGACCTACAGATCACCTCAGAACATTTGTATAATCTCACCCTTCATCTTTCTAAACGATACACGACAACATTTCGATATATGCTCCCCCATCACCTGTCCCCCCTCCCCTCCATTCCACCTCGCCTCACGGTCATCTCCTGTCAGGGAAACAGTTGCGATCCAGTGGCATTACTATTTGTTTTTCTCCCTGTCTTCCAGTACACATACGTGGCAAACACTTGTTTTTGCAGACTGAGTATGACTTGATAGATCATTGTTTCTCTGGGTGCTAGATACCGTTGCGGAGGGGTAGCTCTGTCGGGTCTGTCCGTTCACTTACTATTACTACAGTGTAAACAAACACAGTGGTGCCACATTTCACCAAACACACCACCCGCTCTACTCGTTAGAAGTGGAGGTAACTGTACATTCCACATAAAGTATAAGTTCTCACTAAATCTGAGCAAGATACAGTCAACAAGAGTTCCACTTGGACCACCTAGTCGCGAGATATGGTTAACATGGCAACAGCGCGTGTGTGTGTGTGTGTTCATGTGTACATGCCCGAGGATTTTTCGAATCGCCAAGCTGCATACTCTGTGCCGTACTACATTACTGTGTGGTCATTGCATTATGCTGTGATATTGGCTAATAGATATTGTGTGATTGGGATAATGAGCTGTGCACTATGCTGTTTATAAAGTCTGATTTATATATAATAATTCTTCTCTTGTTGCGTGAACCACAGTACAGATTGAGTTGTGGTTCAGAAACATTGAGCAAGTTCACCCACAAATCGCGCGATGTAAACGGAAGGGGAAGGTATGGGAGTGAGTGGGAGCTTGGCCGTTGAAGGGAAGGGGTGTGGGGTCACTTCGTTTACTCCCACACTTGTACATTCTTTGCCATTAGAGTATATTAAGGTGTCAGTGATATCCTGTATCCTAAACAATAATAAACCTGTTAGTTTTTTTTTTATTATTATTATTATAGACAACTGATTTAACCCTTTTAATTACACCAAACATAGGATACCCCAGCTCTCGTTAACGTGCAGCCTGCTCCACCACCTCGGCTCTCTCTCTCTCTCTCTCTCTCTCAACTCGTCAGCTGCCTATCAGTAGACACACACACATTGTCAGTTTGTGCTAATGAGCACTAATGAGCAATGACGTTGATATAATATGTTTACCTACAATTTAATACTGTGTCAAAATGCATGTGCAATACATTACCAGTTCACCTTACGGATTACGTTAGCCAATAAACAATACTTGCGTGCATAGCCTACGTTTCAGTAGTAGTTATGGGGTAGCCATGCTCAAGGTGATGTTTCCGTAAAAATTTTAGGTAATCATTCGTTCAGTGGTGGATACCAGTTAGAGGGGAGGTGGCCGCTGAAACCACCAATCCCGATAGCTACTTTGGTGCGTTATTTTGTCACTGTAGAGGTTCCTGTTCCTCCAGTTATGTCAATTATTAAGGTCAACATACCGATGGACAGCCATTTCTTTTGAAAAATACAAACAGCCTACTATGAACTCTCAAAATATTTTATGGAGCATATTGTGAGAGCATTGCAGCTCTTACGCACCAGGGGAGGCGGTGGCTGAATCAGTAGAGAGGCGGCTTGCAGTCCTAATGGGCCCAGGATCGAATCCCGGCTGGGGCAGGGAACAGTTTAAGGATTTGAATTTCCTAGAAAACAAATTTTCCTGATCTTCCAGATGACCTGCCGACATGTCGTAAAAGTACCCCCCGCTAATACCAATACACCAGTCCTGCATGAGACAGCCCTAGCATGTATTCAATATGTGGAGGTGTAGGAGGATTACTGGGCGTTGGGATAGGCCACTGCCCCCAAGAAATAGGCCGTGAGCCTTTGCCCAGAGTCAGACACTAAAAAAAAAAAAAAAAAGGACTTAGTCATGGTCTGTTTGTTTCAGTATTGCCAGCCTGACAGCGTGGTGTTAATAAACATGATATTAATGTTTCAACTCTTTATGCTTATTTTCATTTGGAACAACAAAATTCATAAAAGGATTTCATTCAGTACATAAAATTTCAAAAACAGTATGTGTGTGTGTGTGTGTCTTAGAGAGAGAGAGAGAGAGACAGTGAACTGATTGGAGAGTGTGGAAGAACAGTAACTAGTTAAAGGCCAGAGAACGGAGCTGCGTTGATAGTATACATGACACTTCTCTTTATGACTGTTACCAGGTATTTTGTGTTCATAAAATTTAATGACAGAGAAATGATTTCTGGAGGCAACAATACTCAAATGCAGTGCCATTTCTAGCCTTTTAGGGGCCCTATGCGAAATGTTGTTTTGCAGCCCCTATTTTGTGAAACTATGGTGGGGGGATTCCAAACCCTCTAAGGTGGTCCGGGGGCACGCCTTTAACATTTAAATGCATCAGTCTTGTGCACTTTAAGAGGAAAAGAGGCTAGATCCACGAAAAACTCTTAACATCTTTTTTCTCTCTAATTCAAATCAAACATTTCAAGTTGACCACAGCAATGTAAATCTACAGAAAATTATAATAAATGGGACACACTGGGGCTCCCCTACAGGTTATACCGAATCTGCATTATGACATCTCCCAGATGCGCACATAGGGTGTTTCAGAATGATTGAAACCCATTCACGCAGGCGAGGCCCTGATATGGGTTTCAAACATTCTGAAACACCCTGTAAATGAGACAGATGCTGCAGTTTCCTTAACCCGCGCCGTCCCAAGGACGTACTTCCACGTCCTCACGTTTTGTCACAGCTAATCCCGAGGACGTACTTCAACATCCTGCAATTGCAAGGTTCATAATTTCCACAATTTTCAATTTTCGCGAGTCATTTTTGGTACGTATACACGGGACACCTTCCTCAACAAGATGCCAGGCAGAGACAATGCCTTACCCAGCATGACCTCCTCCCCCCCCTGCATGCCCTTTTCTCAGCAATTCACCTGTTATCAGTGACCTGGCCAGTATAGCCATGTCATGCCACGGTACGAAATTCAGGGCCAGAGTGATTCCCCAATCAATGACAATGTGGAGGACAAACTTTACATAGCATTAGAGGAAGAAACAGTTAGAAATGATGATCAGGTAATGTGGCAAAAAAAGGTCAGGTATTAGTGAGTGAAACTGCTTATAATGCCTATATTACTGCTTGAAAACCAATATACTCTTGTACTACATATAAATTCGTAACAGTAAATAAATAAATACCGTTTATGAGTGGTGTGAAATAGTTATCCTCCCATAGAACTCGTTTTCTTTGGTGCCAGCCTGATAGAAAACCCAGTAAGGTAAGGAGGCTCTCCTACCTGTAATGAGTATTTTAAACCTCAGGTGAGCGATTTCTCTATGAATTTTCGATGTTTCTCACCAAAAGCGAAAGTTTTAGCAAAAAAAAAAATGGTCGAAAAATGGTCGGGATTGGGGGGGTACCAGTGGTCAAAAAGTGGTCGGGACGGGGCGGGTTAAGATGTTTATTTTAAATCTTAGGAAATGTTAAACTTGTTAAGGAGTCAAAATTTAGGCAAACATTGCAACTAATAATACTAAATATATAAAAATATCCCTTCCCCCCCAAAAAAAAAAAGTAAATTAGGCCATTACACAGAATGAACATATATTAGGCCATTACACAAATGAATATAAAATAAATTAGGCCATTGCACAGAATGAACATAATGACACTAGCATCCATACCAAAGTGCAAATGATAAAACACATAACAAACCAATAATATATATGTTGCGGTTAATGTGGAACTATACATATGTAACACTAAGCCCCCTTCACGACCATGGCAGCTCTGGGGCCCCCTGGTGACTTTGGGGGCCCTGTGCAACCGCGTAATTTGCATATAGTAAGAAACGGCATTGCTCAAATGCACATGTAAAAATTTACTGATGATATGTATAACATAAACATACTTTAATACTGTATCACTAAACAAGTTTAATATTTAACATTTGCAGATCAATTGATATTCATGGTAATAGCAGCATATTACCAACACTTGCACCACTGTTATTAAGCCTTGTTATTAAGCCTTACAATCCCTATAAAATATACCATAGAAATACTATAGTGCATATTGAACCATAACATGAAAAACGGCAGCTTTTCCTGAAATGTCAAGGATATTAGAAACGAAACTATCTGAACGATATGCTAATATTCTATTCACATGCAGATATGACAGTAAGAACATCTACGAGGAGGAGAGAAGTGGACAAGTCACCATCAATGTCTAGGGATGCGTGTGCATCCACATCATAGGTGACATCACCAGGATAGAGGGGAGATTCACTGCTAAAAAATTCATTGAAATTTTGCAGGATTTTTTCCTCCCCTCAGTTCAGGAGTGGAACGATCCATTTCCTCTGGGCCCTATAATTTTTGTTCAGGACCGCAGCCTCATCCACACGGCGAGAAGAGGCTTGGAATGGTTTAGAGGTCGACAGGACCTGCAGCTGTTCGACTGGCTCAGCAGGGGAGCAGACATGAACCCCATCGAAATTGTAGGGGGAAATATGGTTAATTGCTGGGAGCCTGAGAGTGAACTGACACCAGATGAACTACTGCCCCACATCCATGCTCACATCACAATCCAGTTGCAGCCCATACGGAACCCATGTCGCCTCTGTGCCAAACAAACTGCTGGAGGTGATCGAGAAGGAAGGTGGTGGACTTCCTACTAATAAATGAGTTCCATACAAATCTTATGTGTGTTTTGATTATCGTCTGATTATAATGGACATTACTCCATACAGTATAACAACCTAACAGTGACGTTAATAGCTTAACCCCTTAACCGCGGGGCATCACTTTTGTGACGCTTGGGAGCAAGGGATCATACCGCGGGGCGTCACTTTTGTGATTCTGTGTTATTTTGAATTTGTCCGGGCTTTCAAGTGGTAGCTTGTATCATCTATCAGTACTGCCAATGTCCAACACTAGTCAGCACTCCTAATCTCATCTGTACTCCCATCCATTGTTGACAATTTAGCCATTTCTCCCTGTTCTTGACTCCCCTCCCTACCTCCCCTCCATTACCCTCTCCTCTCACCTGCCCGGCCGTGCTACGTTAAGTAAATCTTCCCCGGAATTTTCCACTGATTTCATCCATTGTAATAAGCCCTATGCCCTATTCTTATACCAAATAATATAAAAAAAAAATAAGGTAAGTGATAGTGCCATACACCTGGAATTGGCTAATTATCACCTGACAACACCTCCCGTGCACTCGTTCGCTAATTTCCGCTGTTTATTTCCCCTTGAAATATGTCGTATAATCTATTCTCGTAATAAAATATATATAAGAAAGAAAGGGAGAAGCCTAAGCAATATTTACATTCTCCTGGAACTACCTAATTTATTTTGTATTGTCTAGATTTCCTGCCAATCATTTTATTGTGTATATATTAGCAGCTGTCACCAAGCTGACATTGGCAGCACTGCACTCCCCCTAGGCAGGCCACCACACTGTATTCAGTTTACTGTCGTCTTTCAAGGATAAAGCACGTCGAATTCGCGCCTGTCCAATTCCACCGCTTTTTAGCCCCGTGCAAAGGGCCCTGTGACCTCTACTCCCTACTGAACCTCATGTGGAAAGGAGTAAAGGGCTAAGTGACTGCTGTGGAACGTGAACTGGCTAATTTGTCAATGAAAATGATAAACAATGACTACGATCTTTCTGGTGAGTAAAACAATGCAAGTGGAAAAGTAAATAATGTGTAAATAATGTGTAAACAGAAAGTGAAAGCAATGAATGTAAATATAAGTGAACAGTGGAAAATATTTTTAAAAGTTACTGCAAGTGACAGTGCATAACACAGTATAAATAAAATAGAAACGTAAATAATATAAATAAAATAGAGAATGTAAATAGAAATGTAAATGAGTAGTAACATAAGAATACGAGTATATATACTAGTAGTAATGAAAGTGAAAGTTTCACTCTAGCATGTATGAATACTATGAGTTATGAGAGTGAAAGTGACAGATTCACTCTCAATGCTAGTATACAGGATGAGAAAGTGAATGCTACGTATTTTACTGAAAGAGAAATTGAATGCCTACAATGACAATAAACTACTATTACTGAAGGAAACTTATGGATAAAGACTGTAGATATATATAGGTGTTATATAGTAATAGAAATATAAAGTGTGAGTGTTTTTATGAATAATAAATGACAGAACACCAGCGGCGAACGATCGCAAGTAGGAAGGTCATATGCACCCATAATTTTCATTGCTTTCACAGTGTTTTTTTTTTTTTTTGGAGTATGGATTCCAAACTATTTGAGAATCATAGAATAGTGTTTCTAGTGATTTAATATCAGGCTGTGGTAATCATATTACGGGTAGTCAGGAAGTGTAAAGTGGAGACTTCGTTACCCAACTTCAGAGGTCTCCACAAGTCCTACGGTACTCGACGAAGGCTCAACAAACATCCCAGGAGAAAGCTGAAGGTATGTGCCATATGCATATATAATTTTAATATTCTAGGACTAATAACTGATTTTTGGCAAATATTTTTAGAGAGTCTGTCAGAACGCAAATATGCCCGCGAGACACGCAAGTCAAGCAAAAACAACCCTGCGGTTTAGGGGTTAATATAATTTATCTGAGAAAATAATGAAACACTATATTATATATTTTGCACACTGACATAATTTGTAATTGGGGGCACTTATTCAGGAATTAGGCACGTTCATGTGCATTTCGTAACGAAACTTTCCAGTTACAATGGCATGTTTTTCTCCAATAAAATGTGATGCTTCCTTGACTGGCACATGGACAACCCTAGACATCTCGCCAAGTCACTAGACATCTTGCAATCTGCTGACATGCCTAAGATGCTGTTTCCCAATCGTGATAAAGATTTGGTAAAACTGCTGAGGAATAAGTTGGTCAGTGTGTAATCAATAACAAATAGGTCTACTGGTAAACTACTATCAACTGCACTTGCTGTCTGTTCGATGTAGCTTTAAGTGAACGTCCACTGGGTAAGCCACCGTGACATCACTTATACAATATATAACATATTTATTACTGAACTCAAAGCTATAGTATAACGTAATATACTGATCAAAGGAAACCGATAAGCTAAGTGTACGAAACGCAGCACCTACAACGTTATTTGTTAAATGGTTGTTATAATACAGTAATATTACTTCCTGAAATATTGTTAGTCATGTATTATGCCACTCATAATGCAATTTTCTATATTTCAGTGTTTGTCTTTATACGATGTTTCAGGTTCCACCTCGAAAACATAATCATATATAATATAATTATGTAACATGCAACAAACTTATAAATAGAACCTAATTACTACTGAGGTGTGTGTGTCATCAAGTGTGAAAGTCACAGATTACGTATATCAGTTGTGGACGGAGTTAGCCATGTATGCACACAGCCACATTACCATTATGACACACCCACATCACATACTACCCTCCCTGCTCCTCCATCAAACGTATTGCCCCCCCCCACACACACACATACACACACACACAGTATTTGACATTCTGTGTACTGAATGAAATCCTTTTATGAATTCTGTTGTTACAAATGAAAATAAGCATAATGAGTTGTAATATTATCATATTTATTAACACCACAGTCAGGCTGGCAATACTGAAACAAATGGATCAGGACTATATCTGGTGCGTGAGAGCTGCAACGCTCCCACAATATGCTCCATAATATATTTTGAGAGTTCATAGTAGGCTGTTTGTATTTTTCAATAGAAATAGCTGTCCATCAGTACGTTAATTTTAGTAACTGACATAACTGGAGGAACAGGAACCTCTACAGTGACACAATAACGCACCAGAGTAGCTATCGGGATTGGTGATTTCAGCAGCCACCTCCCCTCTAACTGGTATCCGCCACTGAACACATGATTGCCTAAAACATTTACGGAAACATCACCTTGAGTATGGCTACCCCATAACTACTACTGAAACGTAGGCTATGCACGTAAGTATTGTTTATTGGCTAACGTAATCCGTAAGGTGAACTGGTAATGTATTGCACATGCATTTTGACACAGTATTAAATTGTAGGTAAACATATTATATCAACGTCATTGCTCATTAGTGCTCATTAGCACAAACTGATAATGTGTGTGTGTTTACTGATAGGCAGCTGACGAACTGAGAGAGAGAGAGAGAGAGAGAGAGGTGGTGGAGCAGGCTGCACGTTAACGAGAGATAGGGTATCCTATATTTGGTGTAATTAAAAGGGTGAATCAGTTGTCTATAATAATAAATAATAAAATACAAACAAGTTTATTATTGTTTAGGATACAGGGTATCATTGACACCTTAACAAATATACTGCAATGGCAAAGAATGTAAAACTGTTGGAGTAACCGACGTGACCCCACACCCCTTCCCTTCACCTGCCAAGCTCCCGCTCACTCCCATACTTTCCCCTTCGTCATACATCGATCCATTCGTGGGTGAACTTGCTCACTGTTTCTGAACCACAACTCAACCTGTATTGTGGTTCATGCTACAAGTTAAAAGAAGATTTATTATATAATAATCAGACTTTATACATAGCATAGTGCACAGCTAATTATCTCAATCACAGAATATTTATTAGCCAATATCACAGCATAATACATTGACCACATAATATTATAGTACGGCACAGAGGATGAAGCATGGCGATTCGAAAAATTCTCGGGCATGTACACACAAACACACACACATGCGCTGTTGCCACGTTAACCATATCCCGCGACTAGGTGGTCAAAGTGGAACTCTTGTCAAGTGTACATTACCTGTTCAATGGTGCACGTGGTTCCTAGGCGTCCTTACATCCCCTGCACACCTCGCCACTAAGGTATAACTAACATACGCTACACACCCACAATATCCCATCACGAACACTCGCACACATTTTACGTACATTCTACATTAAATATAAGTTCTCAATAAATGTTTGAGCATGGTACAGTACCTGTTCAATGATGTCCGTGGTTCCTAGGCGTCCTTATGTCCCCTGCACACCTGCTGCTAAGGTATCGCTAACCTATGCTACACACACTAAATTATCCCTTCACGAACAATTGCAGCACATTTCACGTACACACATGACTACCACAATGATTCCACTCTTACCTCCACAATTATTCTGTTCCTTACTACGGTACAACGTGACCATGACACGGCACCTTCGCCTCAAGATTTACGACACCTCACTATATTGGCACACACCACACTCCTTTATGAACATTTGCAGCATGTTTGACGTATATTTCACACAAATTCATACGCATATACAATATCACTATCAAATTCCACCCCTAACACCTCTAATAATCCCTTCCCGACACTGGCGTTGATGCCTGCCCCATTCCACACTATGGCAATGGCGTACGTAATGCATGCTATTTCCAATATATCACAAAACCAGCCACTATATCTTTCACACAATGTGCAGTTTAAGCATTGGCTTCACTATACACGTGAATGTAGTCAGAGCATAGGTCCTAGGGGAGGCACAGTGGCAAAACCCCGCCACAGTGGACACGTGTCTTGCCCCTAAGCCTAACGACTGATAACAGGCACCATTGCTTTTCAAGATATATATCTGTTCCATCGACAAAATCACATCAAAATATGCTCAGAAATAATATATTATCACACTCAGTCCATAGGGGCATCGGCTCAGGCGGGAGGGGGAGAATTAGTGGTGTTTTAAAGAAACGACACATGCGGCGCAACCCTACAGCCTGGCTGCTTGTGAGTTACTGAGGTTTATCACTACAGACAGGATCCGAGAAGGCTCTGAAGTGTTGCCAAGTGTTTATCTTGGAAGAGAGACGCACCCGCCAGAATGCACCAAAATTTGATGCAAATTAGCCGAAAACTTTTTTGGACAGCATTTTTTCTGTTTATTCATGCAATTCACGTCAATGTGCATTTATGTGCCCAACCAAAAACAATGCAAATCACATCAACATGCCTGGGAGGGTTAAAAAACGGGCATAATTTTGAATGCCAACATATTTAGGGAAGACATTACTGATACCAGCTGTCCAGACTGGCAGGGCTGGATGTAGCTGGACAGAACTGAAGTGGTGAAATCAGTGCATTAAGTGATTTATTATTCAGAGACTTATATATTTATGGCAGAAATCTGGTACTTTGTTTTACTTTTCCCAAGTATCTGTCAGTATATTTCAGGTCATGAGACACTTTTCAATATGGGTAGGCTGTCATATTACAAAAAAATAAAGAAGAAAAGGAAAAATGAGGAAGTAAAAGAGCGTCATGGTGCTGATGTGAATTTGACTGAAAGTGTTGAAAAATACTCTGAAGTTTTCTGGTTATGTGATCAGGATGGAGAATGAGAGACTGGCTAGAAGAGCGTATGCTAGTGAGGGGGAGCGGAAGAGGAGAAGGGGTTATCAAGGATGAGTTGGAGGGATGGAGTGGAGACATATATGAGAGGGGGGTGTCAGTTGAAGTCAGGACAGACAAATGACAGAGGGCAGGGCAGCGTGGAGGCGATCTGTTTGTGGCCACCATTTACGGGATGAATGCAACTGACAAGAGACACAGACAGACAGATAAATAGATAGACAGACAGATATATAGATAGACAGATAGAAAAAAAAACTCTGTACTGAGGGTTCTTCTGTGCGAAATAAAAATCCATTGATAGTAACACAAATCAACTAACGAACACTTCACTGTCGTACTGAAGATCTTAAAACTACTTGGAGATTTCATCTTTACAAAAGAAAGTAAATATTATACACTAAGGAAACAAGTTAAAGCTCTTTATCCCTCAGTCTAATTATCATCCTTCTTGCCCACCTACGTATCTTCCCTCTCCTTCCTTTCTGCCTCACTAGGGTTGCCATATGAGGAGTAGACTTTAGAACCAGTCGAGCAGGGCAGTACTCCCAAGGTGGGTGGAAAGCTGATGACAGGGAGAGCTGGAGCTCCCGTTTCATCAGCTCTCAGGACTAGTTCCTGACCATCCCTCTTTGCCAAACTTTTTCAGTGCTTCAGTAACATAGAGAGTAGGCCACCATGCTCTCTAATACAATTTTTTCTAACCGTCAGCGCAAAACTACATGCACAGTACACACTACACCTCCTTTTCAAGATTTAAAAAAATGGGAATTGGTACACTTAACCCGCCGTGTGCCGGCTGTTTTTAGCCCTATGGGTCACCCCAGTGCCAGCCATTTTTTGACCTTTATTTTAGCTAAAATGATTGATTTTGATGTGGAAACAAAAAATTTTGCCATCAAAATGCTCCTGAGGCTTGGAAATGAGTTTTATTGAGTATTGCATACTCGTGTACAGGTATAACCACTCTCTCACGTTCACCACGTACATGAGAGAAAGCCATTTTCTATGTAAGGAATACTCAGATATTTATGCTGGGAAGGTATAGCAATGTTCAGTACACTTTTCTGATTATTTATTATTTCAGCATCTACCACAATTTGCGTGTCTTTCTCACTGTGAATGCATTATCTTACACTTACTTGAAGATAGGTACAACCTGACTTCATTACGTACAGTCCTGGCACTTTCAAGGAGGCATTTACAACTTGACTTCACTATATAGTCCTCACACTTACAAGAAAATATTTACAACTTACACTTACCTGAAAATATTTACAAAATGCCTTCACTATGTACAGCACTGGGTGTGGCACACAGGCGGAATGAGGCAGAGCTAGTGTGAGCGGGGAAGCGAGTGAGTGTATGGCCTTGACAGCCTGTGAGATGGTAGAGGAAGAGTTACTTTACATGCCTGCCAATTTTTACCCATGAATCTTGAAAAATGCGGTCACAGTGAAGTTTTTTATTTTAAACCATTTTAGAACGGCACTGGCACTGGCTGTGGAATTATGTCAGACCGTTTCAAAATGACACTGGCACACGGGTGGTTAAACCTTGGCTTAGAGTCCTCAGGGAGGGGACCATAAATGCCCCCACCATCCGCCCCTCTCCCGGTGACGACTCTAAGTGCTGCCTGGAAACACTGTCTGACTCACTTCTTCATTTCTGCAACATTCGCAGCCTTTCCTCAAACTTTCTTTCTGTTGAACACCACCTCTCCTCCTCTAAACCTTACCTCATTTTAGCCGAGACTCAGCTGTCTGAGACAACTGAGAGCAAACCCTTTTCTGTATCCTCCTACTTTCTTTATACTCATTTCAAAGCCAAAGGTGGCTGTTGTGTATATGTATGCAACGACTTATCTTGCTCTTGTGTTCCTGAACTTGATACTTCTGAATTCTCTACTCTCTGGCTTCGGCTTTCCTGTCATTCTCTGACTAAATATTTCTGAGCTGTTTACTTATCCCCTAATTCTACTATCAAAATTCTTTGACTATCTTACTTCTACGATGGAACACATTCTACCCATTTCTCCTTTCTCTGAAATCTCCATTCTAGGAGATTTTAGTGTTCACCACCACCTTTGGGTCTCCTCTCCTTTCACTGCTCCATCTGTGAACAAGCCTACATCTTTTCTATCCTTAATGACCTATAGCAGATTGTACAGCATCCTACCCATACCCCTGACTGCCTTGGAGAGAGCTCCAACATACTTCACCTCTTCCTTACAACTAATCCTTCTGTTTACATTGTTGTGCTTACATTGTTATCTTTTCTCACCGTTGGGCTCCTCCGATCATAACCGTATTACCTTAACCTGTCCTATCGCTCCGGTACAGCCTGTGGACCCTCCAAAGAAACGTCAACTGTGGCACTTTGGAACTGCAGATTGGGAGGCCCTCAGGCAATACTTCTTTGGTTTTCGCTGGAATAATTATTTTTTCCATGGCCGGGAGTCATCTGAGTGTGCCTTGTGCATTACTGTAGTTATTTTCTCTGGCATGCAAGAATACATTCCTTTCTCATATCCTTTGACTAATGCAAGAAAGACTTGATTTAATCACGCTTGTTCTAATGTCATCCGCAACAAGGACAGGGCCTATAAAAGGTACCAGTGCCAACCCACCCCTGAATTACATCTTTTTTATGTTTCTGCCTAGACTCGTGCTAAGTCTGTTCTTCACTCTGCTAAAAACAATTTCATCCACACTAAATGCTCTCAACTCTTCAACTCAAATTCTTCTTGTTTCTGGCACCGTGCCAAAACCTATCTAACAACATTACCTCATCATCTTTCCCTTCTTTTTTCTACTGTGATGGCTCGGTAGCTATTTCATCTACTGATAAGGCAGATGTCTTCTCTCAGAGTTTCTCCTCCAGTTCCACCTTAGATGATTCCGGTGCTGTTCCTTCATCACTTCCTCCTTCTGACTTTCTCATGGCTGACATTAAAATTTCTTCAGCTGATGTATTTCCTACCATCATTGGCCTCAATTTTAACAAGGCATATGGGCCTGATGGAGTCCCTCTTGTTGTCCTCAAGAACTGTGCATCTGTGCTTACATCCTGCCTAGGTAAACTCTTTCGCCTTTATCTTTCAACTTGTACCTTTCCATCTTGCTGGAAGGTTGCTCTCATTCAGCCAGTCCCAAAGAAGGGTAACCATTCCCAACCCACTAACTATTGTATCGTCCAGTTGCTTTAACATCCTGTGTCTCAAAAGTTTTCGAGTCTATTCTTAACAGAAAAATTTTAAAGCATCTTTCTTATCACAACCTTCTTTCTGATTGTCCGTATAGGTTCCGTCAGGGACGCTCCACTGGTGATCTCACCTATCTTTCAGACTCCTGGTCATCCTTCTTTCGGAACTTTGGCGAAAGCTTTGTCATTGCACGTGACATCTCAAAGGCTTTCGATCAAGTCTGGCATAAATCTTTAATATCCAAACTGTCCTTTTATGGTTTCTGTCCTTCTTTCTGTGCCTTCATCTACAGCTTCATTTCTGGTCGTTCTATAGCTGCTGTTGTAGACGGCCATCGATCTTCTCCTAGATCTGTCAACAGCGTTGTTCCTCAGGGCTCTGTCCTATCACCAACTCTTCTCCTTTTAATCATGAATGATCTAATCTTTTTTTTTCTTTTTTTATGTGTCCAACTCTGGGCATAATCTCCACAGCCTGCTTCCAAGGCTCAGTAGTCCTCCTACATTCCATACACTTCTACATGCCACCATTTTACACTAACACCCACCGTCCGTATTGAGTACATGCTAGGGCTGTCTCATACACCTAACCCTATCAACTCTTATGCTGATGATTCCACCTTTCATCTTTCCATTTGGTTCCCACAACGTCCATCTCAGTAGTTATTTAAACCAACAAGGGATGAGGCTATGGCACTCCTAATGTCTGACTTGGCTTGTATCTCTGACTGGGGTAAAAATAATCTTGTTATTTTTAAGGCTTGAAAGACTAAATTTTTACACCTATCAACCCGACAAAATCTTCCACAGGGGTACCCATTGATATTAAATAATATCCAGCTCAATCCTGCATCATCCTTGAACATGCTTGGGGTTTCATTCACTCGGGATTTATCTTGGAAAGATCATATTGCATATCTTGTAGAATCTGCTTCCAAGAGATTAGGTGTGCTAAGCAGACTCCATACCTTCTTCACCCCTGCTCAGTTGTTGACTTTATACACCGGATTTATTCACCCGTGTGTGGAGTACAACTCTCATGTGTGGGGAGGTTCCCCACATATAACTCTTCTCAATAGGGTGGAGTGAAAGGTTTTTCATGTCATTAACTCTCCTCCTCGTACTGGCTCCCCTCAACGTCTGTCTCTTCGCTGCACTGTTGCCTCTTTCTCTTTTCTCTTGCTACTCCCATGGTCACTGCTCCTCTGAACTGTCTGCTTGCACCCTTGCACCTCTGCGATGGGTGCTATGCACCCGTCTAGCAATAAACTCTTATCCCTTTTCTGTCCAACTCTCTAATGCATAATTTAACCATTACTTCCAGTCCTTCATTTATGCAACAGGTCAACTCTGGAACTCCCTCCTTTTGTCTGTATTTCCGACTTCTTATGATCTCCAGTCTTTCAAACGTGGTGTGTCCAGGCATCTCGAAATGAACAGATCTTGAATTTGGCTTTTTTTTTTTTCTTGAAAGGAACTGTTTTGCAGGCTCCTAGCCTTTGGTTCCTTCTTCCTTGCATTAAAAAAAAATCATAATACCGGATGCCTCCGCTGAAACCCATGCTCACCCCCCCAACACACACTTTGGGCCTTTGACGTTATGAAACCTTGAGAGAGAGAGAGAGAGAAAGAGACTTACGCACCAGTGCTGCTGTACTGTAGGCTATAAAAATCTTTAATCTTTTTATAATATAATGAAAAACAGGCAAAGTAAAGTAATGATTTGGCTAGATTATGACTGAAAAATGCTAAAGCGCCTTAGATTCAGGATAAGATAATAAGAATAACAAATGATACAACGTAAAAATGAAAACTAAGCTAATTACTGTGTGCAATTACCGCGTATTTTATGGCTATAACAGCATTATGGAAGGATTAAAAAAAAAAAAGAAAAAGAATAATGCATGGCTGAACAACAGGAATAGGCGGGATATTTTAGTTAGCTGCTAGCACTAAACCAGCCAAGTTGGCAACACTTAACCCGCCCCGTCCCGTTGACGTATGGGTACATTGCAACGCTTTGCATTTGCCAGTCCCGGCGACGTACCGGTATGTCGTGCAATTGCAATGTGCATAATTTCGACAATTTTCAAATTTAGCGCTTGATTTGCAGTACGTATCCTCGCATGACCTTCCCCTACCTGCCACCAGACTGGGACACTCAGCGACCCCGCCCGACCTGCGATAACCCACCACTCATCCACTCACCTGGTACCAATGGTCCTGCTCAGACATGGCTAAGAGAGGTCTCTCAGACAGCGAAATTCAAGCCGCCCTGGACACCTTTACAGGCGACAGTGATTCCCCACTGGACGACGAGGTTATGGATAAGGATTATGTGCAGCCAGAGGAGGAAGAAACCACCAGCAGTGACGAGGAAGTTCCGTCTCCCAGGAAGCGGCAGTACGTGACTTACCGTGCTGCTAGAGAGGGGCAGCAGGCAAAGAAGGCACGTGCAACATCCTATCCCGATCCCCACCATGATTTGGAACCAGAATTCAAGGACGAGGACGAGGACGATGACGATGACGGAGCCATGGGACGTGCTGCCACGTAGTATGGACGTGAGGTCATAACTCATCGTGGCCCAGAACGCACACCACGTCGTATGAGCAGGTATGGGCCTAGCATTTTGTTTGGGGAGTTAGGAAGTGAAGTGGAGGGAGTGGGGAGTGAAAGCAAAAGTGCAGGGAGGATTAGGGAAAGTGAGAGTGACATGAGTGAGTCATTGCTATCCCTACGTAGTGTGAGGCGGCGTAGTGGAACACGCATGGGCGAGTGCGGGTGCGTTCATTATCACGTGGGGTTGTGAGGGAGGGGGAAGGTGGGGAGGAACCACTCCCAAGCACGTCTTATGCTCCCCAATATCCCCTAACACGTGGTCGAGCTAGGGTGCATGAGAAAGCACGTGGTGTTGTCATGGAGGGGGAAGGTGGGGAGGAACCACTCCCCAGCACATCTTCTGCTCCCCAATATTCCCCTATTTCATCCCCACAGCCCCCTAATGTTCCTCAAGGCCGTAAGGGTAAGGGAAAGGGAAAGGGTAAAGGCAAAGGGAAGAGGAGTGACAGTGGGGAAGCCCTCCGCACTCCTTCTCCCCCACCTCCCCAACCAGGATCTCCTCCCCACCCAGATGAAGGCGGTGATGGGGATGATGGGGACGAGGGATTTGTGGCGTGGAATTGGGAGGATGGGAGTGATTTTTCTCCCCTCATTCACCCCTTCACTGAGCAGGGGCGCTCTGGCTGCATTGCTCCAGGAATTCACCATAATTCCACCAGATTGGATTTTTTCCACCTGTTTTTTAGTGAGGCATTTGTGGAGCAGATTGTATACCAAACCAACCTGTTTGCAAGCACCCAGCGCCTAGAGAGTGAAAGATTGGGAACAAGGAGTAGGCATTCTATCATCTATGATTACCCTGTCTCCCTTCCAGAAATGTTCTTATTTTTTGCCCTGGTCCTTTTGATGGGTATTATACGAAAGAATAGAATTCCTGCTTACTGGACTAGGGACCCTGTTATGTTTACCCCAATATTTGGTCAAGTGATGAGCCGTAATCGGTTTCAACAATTTCTAAGTCGCCTCCATTTCTATGATGCTCATGATTCTGCAAATGCAAACAACACTGATAAAATGAGGCGAATTAGGTTGATCTTTGATCACCTCAGGCAAACTTTCGTTCCTCATTCTATCCCGATAGAGACCTCGTCATAGACGAGAATCTCGTGTTGTGGAGAGGCAATACTTCATTTAGGCAGTATATACCCAGCAAAAGGCACCGTTTTGGGTTCAAGATCTTTGTTATGTGCGACTGTAGGACTGGATACATGCAAGACATAGTCTTGTACACCGGTGCACAGACAGACATAATATAAGATCGAAGTACTGGACTGTCGGGAGCAGTGGTAAAGACGATGATAGAAGACTACCTTCATCGTGGTCACGTTCTCTACCTGGACAATTGGTACACTAGCCCTCTTCTCGCTTGTTATCTTCACACACATGAAACTGGAGTCTGTGGAACAGTGAAGGTGAACCGGCGTCACATGGCCAAGGTAGGGCAGAAACTTGCCAGGAATGAGGTTGTCTTCTTCAAAGCCAACAACATCCTTACAACTGTGTGGAATCACAATAGAGAGGTAAGCCTATTGTCAACGGTTCACCGCTCCTTGATGCACCGTACTGATTCAGTTGATTACCGTAGCGAGAACAGGGGTCGTATTTGGAAACCTGAGTGTGTCATGGATTATAATACAAACATGCGCCTCGTGGACCAGTCAGACTCCATGATATCGACGGTAGAGTGTGCCAGGACCACGATGAAGTGGTATAAGAAACTGTTCTTTCACTTGCTAGATATCACTGCTCTGAATTGCCACCACCTTCACGCCATGACAACAGGAGTTCAGGAAACATTTGAAGTGTTTGTGAGGGAGCTCACAAGAGAAATCTTTGCACGGTATGCTGTTGAAAGGCCCCAACATCGCACCCGCACTGCCCCTATTGCACAAACTCCCCTGAGAATATCCAGCCGCCATTTCCCCACTCCTATCCCTCCCCAGCCAAACAGACCTAGGCCCCAACGCAGGTGTCACGTGTGCAGTAATTCCCAGGTGAGACTCACGACACAGAGGAAGGACACCCGCTATGAGTGCGTGCAGTATGACGTGGGTCTCTGTATTCACCCATGTTTCAGCGAATATCACACGTTGATGCAATTCTAATATGGTGTGAATGCGAAAGGACGCTGAAATTATGAGGTAAATGCGACAGACAGACGCTCAGTGAAATTATCAGTCATGTTGATCTCCAAATATTAGTATAAAGTGCATACGGGTATAACATAAGTGCAAAAATTGTATGTTTTTTTTTTTTTTTTTTTTTTTTTACGTGTCCGACTCTGGGCAAAGGCTCAGGGCCTATTTCTTGGGGGCAGTCACCTATCCCAAGGCCCAGTAGTCCTCCTACATCTCCACATGTCACCACTTCGGCGCTAACACCAACCGTCCATTTTGAATACATGCTAGGACTGTCTCATACAGGACTGGTGTATTGGTATTAGCGGGGGTACTTTTATGACATGTCGGCGGGTCATCTGGTAGATCAGGAAAGTCCGCTTTTTAGGAAATTCAAATCCTTAAACTGTTCCCTGCCCCAGCCGGGATTCGATCCTGGGTCCATTAGGACTGCAGGCCGCCTCTCTACCGATTCAGCCACCGCCTCCCCCAAGTAAGTGTATAAATATGCCGTAAGTGGAAACATACATAGCGAGGGTTTTATGATGCGATATTCTGTCGCTCAGTGCAATAAATACGGCCAGTAATTATATAATTATTATTACTGAAAATGCTTACGGGTATAATATAAGTTCAAATTATTGTAAATGCTGAAGTATATTCTAAGTCAAATATTCATAGCGTGTGTATAGAGATGCGATATCCTGACGCTCGGTTGAATGAATAAGGCACGTAATAGTGAAAATAAAAGTCAGCAAGTGGTAAAGTGTGTAATATATGTGAAGAATTAGTATATAAGTGTGTGAGTATTATGTTGGTCGAAACATTCATTGCGAGGGTATTTTCATGCGATATTCTCACGCTCACTTGAATAAATAATGCCAGTAAGTATGTACAGTGCTGTATAGAGGTGTAAACGTGTGTAATGTAAGTGGGAAATTATAATTGGAGTGAATAAATAAAGTAGATGATGAAACACGAGTGTTTGAGATCGTGGCTGCTACGTGAATATGCGCTAGCATATCGTTAAATGCCCTCGTAATGAATGAAAATAATTGAAAACATTTACAGTGGTGGAGGAAAGGTTCTATGTAAAGGGAAAAATAATTGGAAAGTGATAAAACAATTTGGTATGTTGAAATAGAATCATAGCGAGTGCGCTTACTAAGCTGATGTGCGCTAGACTTATGCTGCATGTCATCATAATGAATGAAAACATCTGAAAACACTTACAAACAGTTGTAATTGGTAAAATGTCATTGAAACAGAAGTATACAAGTAGAAAAAATGATAGGTTGACTGATACAAGAAACTTAGCATATAGCATGTTACGACTCGGACCAAACTCGCTATGCTCGCGCGATGGTACAATGCTTATTTTTCATATATATGTGTCTGAAATCCATTATATTGTTACTGTTATTGTTTATTAGTTCAAATTCAATAAATATAGAGGTGTTGTGTGTTTTTTCTCCCAGTATTCCTTACCATAGAAAACGTGAGCGCATATCACGTCCATTATAGAACACGACACCTGGCTCGGGGGACCTCACCTGTATGGACCACTTATAGACCGCGGGAACCACTTTCTTTGTGATTTTCCTTCGTTTCTCAACCTAAGCAGAAGTTTTAGCCAAAAAAATTTTTTTCCAAAAAGGCTCGGGACTGGGGGATGTCGGAGGTGCGGAAACCTCGGGATGTCGCGGGTTAACAGCTGATGAAAACAGCGAAGGTCTCTCTCTCTCTCTCTCTCTCTCGTCATCAGACTGTAATGGTATATTACATTTTTCAAGGAAAAAGTGATGGAAGCTGAAATTCCGGACTTTTGGAGAGTTTTTAAAATTCCTCCTGGACGAAGATTTTGACACCGAAATGCAGGACATGTCCGGGAATATCCGGCCATATGGCAACCCTATGCCTTACCTCTCTCTCTCTCTCTCTCTCTCTCTCTCTCCTGTTTGCACACTTGCTGTAGCTACCTAACGTCCCTACCCCACTATCTCCCACCCTACATCATCTCTACCTAGCAGTCTTTCTACCCCACTGAGCTAACTCTCCTTCTGCCTACACAACCTCTCTCTCTCTCTCTCTCTCTCTCTCTCTCACTCTCACAAGTTTCCGTCTTGTTTACGCGATCTGCCTGTCTTGTCACTGTCTTTGCGGCGCCCCACTAGAAACTTTGCTGATAATATATTAGTGTCAGCTTGTTCTAGGCTCTTGGTTGCTTCTCAGGTGCTAGGGGAGAGAGAGAGAGAGAGAGAGAGAGAATGTGACAATATCTTCCTGTCTGATCATGAAATCTTGCAAAGAAACGAACACTAAAGGTCAAGAAATCCTTAAGTTTTGCCAAAAATATGTCATTGGCAATAATATGTAATCATTAATATTGTAATCTGTAATTGTGCAAAAGTAATCCCCCAACAGTTAGTGTGTGAAAAACAGATAATGAAAAGAAATATAAATGTCAGTTTAAAGATGCATTGTAACTGGTATATGGTTTTATCTGTATGGTTCTTGAATGGAACCCTGGGGGTATGGGGGTTTCAAGAATACTCCTCCAGTATCCCTGCTTGTCGTATGAGGCGACTAAAAGGGTTGGTGGTGGGTTAGTGCCTGACCCCGTAAAAAGAACTAACAAAACAAGCGAACAAAGCGCCTTGGACCAGGATGGAACATACGTTGACAACTAAGGAACAGACAAAGGACATTCTTAGGGTGGGGATATGGAATGTGAGAGGAGTGAATGAAGTGAAAGAGAGAGAGATTGTTCAGGTGCTTGAGGATGCAAGAGTGGATGTATGTGGATTGACTGAAACTAAATAGAAAGGTGAAAGGGTGAGAGAATGGGAATACGGTTTAGGAATATGTGCGGGAGTTAACCCGAGGCGTCCTGACGATATATGTATATGTCACCACGTTTTGTCACGGTGACACCCGACAACATATCCATACGTTTTGCAATTGTGAGGTCCGTCATTTACACATTTTCCAAGTTTCACGGGTGATTTTTGGTAGGCATATGTGGGAGACCTTCCTCTACCAAATGCCAGGCAGGGATAATGCCTGGCCCGACCTGACCCCCTCCCCCCCTACATGCCTTTTTCTCAGTAACTCACCTGTTAGCAGTGACCTGGCCAGTAAAGACATGTTGCATCACGGTCTCTCCAATAACGAAATTCAAGGCGAATGTGATTCCTGAGGTGGAGGACAAAGGGAGAAATAAGCCAGAGGAAGAAACAAGCAGAAATGATGAGGCAGTAATGTCGTAAAAGAAGGTGCCATATGTTGATGTTTTTGGTGAGTGAACAACGCTTATATCACCTATATTATTGTCTGAAAACCAGTATACTCTTGTATTAAATATAAATTCGTACCAAATAAATAAATATTTAACCAGTTATGAATGGTTTGAAATAGCTACCCCTCCCATAGAAAACGTTTTCTCTCGAGCCTGGCCTGAGAGAACACAGTAACAAGGTAAAGGTACTCTTACTTGTACCGTATTTCTAAGCTCAACTGAGCACTTTCTCTGAATTTTTGATGTTTCTCATAAGAGCGGAGGTTTTAGCCAAAAAAAAAAATTCGAAAATCTGCCGGGATTGGGGGGGTCATTGGTGAAAAATCTGCTGGGATGCAGCGGGTTAATGAGAGGAGAGGGTAAGAGAGGGAATATGTCTGATGATAGGCAAGAAGTGGAAGGAGATTATAAAAGAGTATGGAACAGTGGGTGCAAGGAATGTAAGGGTGAGGATGAAAGTAAATATACAAGCTTGGGCGACTGTATGTGTGTATGCACCGACAGAGGACCGAGTGGCAAGAGTGAAAGATGAATTTTGGGCAAGTGTACAAACATGTATGGACAAGTTTGAGAGGAGTGAGAGAGTGTTTTTGATTGGAGACATGAATGGCAAAGTTGGGAATGTACGAGAGGATGGAGTGGTTGGTCAGTGGGGTGTGCCAGCTGAAGTAGATGGGAATGGTAGTGCTTTGGTGGACAACTGTGCTGGTAAGGGTTGGCAATAGCCAACACCTTCTTTCGGCATAAGATGATCCACCGGTATACATGGAGAGTCATGAGGAGAATGGACGGTGAACTTGTTGAACGAAAGGCAATGATAGATTACGTGTGTGTGGATGAGCGAATGAGATGACAGTTGGATGCAACAGAGTGGAGAGAGTGGGGGAATTGAATCTTGGACCATCACTTAGTGATGGCCAAGGTAAGGCTGGAAAGAAAATAGGTGAAGAGACGAAGGGGAAGACAGGAGGAAACAGCTCCTGTGAGAAGAGTGGAGAAGTTGCAAGATTGCGAGAAAATGGCAGAGAATAAGAGCATAGTGGAAGAAAGATTGGGAAGGTATAAGTTACAGCAGATGGAAGAAGTGGAAGATGTATGCAAGATGTTCACGGAAGAGATAGGCCCAATGTGTGAGGTGGTTTGTGGAGTGAGCAGGAGATGCAGGGGTGTGCAAGGGACAGCATGGTGGAATGATGAGGTGAAAGGAGCTGTGGAACAAAAGAAGAAGGCATATAGTGAATGACTAGAGAGTAGAGATAAGGGAGAAGATGAGTGAGAGAAGAGAGAGGTATATGAGCAGGAGAAGGTGGGTGAAGAGATTGGTGAAGGAGAGTAAGAAGAAAGTGGATGAAGAGTTTGGGAGGAATCTGAGTGTAAAATGGAGGGACAGTAAGAAATTGTTTTGGAAGGAGGTAAAGAAAGTAAGACAGTGTGAAAGAGGAAATAGTAGGGGAGTGAAAGATGGGAATAATAGATTGTTGGTGGAGAAGAGAAATGAGGAGATGGCAGGAGCACTTTGAGGATTTGTTAAATGTAAAGAGTGAGAGAGAGAGAGCAGTGTGAGTATAAGTGGCTGGGGAATGCTGGGAGAAGAGATAAGAGGAGGGAGGAAGAGATCTGTAGGGCGGAAGAAATGGAAGCAATATAGAAGATCAAGATTGGAAAGACCCCAGGAATTGACGAAGTGTGTGGTGAAATGCTGAAGTACGAGGGTGAGATTACTGTGGAGTGGATATGGAAGTTGTGTAGATTGGCTCGGGGAGAGGGAAGGGTTCCAGAGGACTGGAAATCAGATATAATTGTTACTTTATACAAAGGAAAAGGGGAGAGAGAAGTATGTGGTAACCATAGGGGTATTTGCCTTCTAAGTGTGATTGGAAAAATATATGGTAGAATACTCATTGATAGGATTAGGCATATAACTGAAGAGCTAGTTGGAGAAGAACAAGGGGGATTTAGGAAGGGGAAAGGATGTGTAGATTAGATATTTGTTCTAAGATGTTTAGTGGAGAAGTATCTAGAGAAGGAAAAGAAAGTGTATGCTGCCTTCATGGACTTGGAGAAAGCATATGACAGAGTAAATAGGCAAGATATGTGGAAGGTATTAATATATGGAGTGGAGGGGAAATTGTTGAGTGCTGTGAAGAGTATGTACAAAGGAGCTAGGGCTACGGTGCGAGTGGATGGTGAGCTGAGTGAGTTCTTTTATCTAAATGTGAGACTGAAACAGGGATGTGTGATGTCTCCATGACTGTTTACTATATACATGGATGGGGTTGTAAAGGAGGTGCAAGGTAGGGCAGTGGATGTGGGGGTGGCTCTAATGAATGAGGGTGAGATGTGGAAGCTTCCAGTATTGCTGTTTGCTGATGATACAGTATTGTTGAGTGAAGATGAATGGGAGTTGCAAGGTTTGGTGAATGAATTTGGGACAATGTGTAGGAAGAGGAATCTGAAAGTTAATGTAAACAAAAGTTACGGTGTTTGAGAGGAATGAAGTCACAGAATGCACAGTGAGGTTAGATGGTGAGGATATGGAGAATGTGAGTGCATTCAAGTACTTGGGTAGTGTGATGAGTAAGGATGGAAGTTTGGGGGATGAAAGTGCTTGAAAGGGTACAGCAGGATGGAAGGTTGTTGGTACACTGAAAGCGGTGATGAGAAATAGGGAGGTGAGTGTGGAAGTTAAAAAGTAACTGCATGACACTATTGTGATCCCTACCCTGTCGTATGGAAGCTAGGCATGGACCTTGCTAGAGGGGAATAAGTAAAAAATGAGGGCAGTGGAAATGAGTTACTTGAGAGGAGCATGTGAAGTTACATGGAGGGACAGGATGACGAATGAAGTGAAGGAACGTTGTGGGGTGGACGTGGATGTGGTTGAGAAAATTAGGAGAAATGCACTGAGTTGGTTTGGACATGTGGAGACAATGGAAAATAAAAGACTAAGAGGGTGTATGCAGGTGAAGTGGAGGAAGGGAGAGGGAGGGGAAGACCGAGGATGAGGTGGAAGGATGGAGTTGAGAGATATATGAGGGAGGGGGGAATGAGTTGGGGTGGAAGGCAGTCAAATAGTGGGTGACAGAACGACTTGGAGACGTTTTGTCTGCGGCCACCCTTTGAGGGATTAGGGTGTCGGACAATAGATAGATAGATAGTCTCCTTGTGTTGTAATTCATTCGTTCCTGTTCATTTTCATCCATTTCTGTTCCGGTGAAGAATTAGATGATACCTTAAAATGATAATAATTATCATTAGAGGGGAAAAATCCAAGAGAGTAGAAGCTAAAATTAGTTGACAGAAGACCACAATGGCAGAAGCATTAGTTTCGAGAATGATGATCAGTTTGACGGAAATCGATGGAAACTGCCGCTTAGTGACGAGGACTGGTATTCTTTTCAGTAGAGGAAGCTCCCTAACATCTTTTCCTAAGAGATTTATTTTCCTTATTACACCTTATTTTCATCCTCTGTGTTACATAAATCGTTCCAATATCGTCATACTTCGCATAAAGAATGTAAAAAAGGATTTTAATCAGATATATCCAGAAATATATCGCTAAAGAAGAAGTGTTAGGGAGCTTCCTTAATAAACGGAAATACGGGCCTAAAAGACTCTTTGAAATATGTATTATCTACAAGGCGTGCACAGAATACCAGCTACCTGACGTGGGAGGAGAGGAGAAATGGACAGGTGTGGAACGAGGAGGTATGCTGACTGTGAGGAAGTGGAAGAAGTAAAGCAGTGAGGAGGAGGAGTAGGATGATGATGATAATAATGATGATGATGATGATGATGATGATGATGATGATGATGATGAGGAGGAGGAGGAGGAGGAAGAAGAAGAAGAAGAAGAAGAAGGGGAGGAAGAAGATGAAGACGACGACGAATAAGAAGACGAAATGAAAAGAAATGATAAGTTGAAAGCCAAACAAACAGCAACACTCTATTAATTCTATCGAGACGGTATAATGAAGGGTAGGCTTTGCTAATGCTGTTCTAGAATTTTAAGTAAGAAAAAAAAAAATGAGCCATATGTTTCCCATATCCATCAGTCCATCAACCTGGACCTGGCAGGACAAGGTGAGAGGCAGCACCAGGCAGAATGGAAAACTGTCATGGATAATATTGTCAAAACTTATTTCTACGGAAAAATATTTTTACTAAAGACAGCCCTGCTCTGCAGGGGAGACCATCATTAAGCTCATTTTGCTGTCATGATCTGCACGTGAGACGTAACGAATGGAGCATCTATTTATCTGTACCTATCTATCTATTTATCAATCAATCTATCTATCTATCAGTCAATCTATCTATGCACTCATTTGTCAGTGTATCTATGCACTTGTCTATTTTCTATTTATTTATTACCATTTATCAGTTGATAATTTTAGCTAGAGATATAAAGCTAGATAGACATTCCAGCAAAAATGACATTGATACTATACAGTAGTTTACGAGTACCCTACATAGACGTATTTGTTAAATTTCGCTAACTTTTTAATGAAGAAAATACTCGTTACTTTTGTCTGATATTTATGAATTGCTATATTATCGTCAACTAGTACGGGCCAAGTCTTGGATCAGATCTCACTCATCATCTACACATCGTTACACGAAACAGGTGTAGTTATTATAAATGCTCTGCTGTTCGTGTATCAATGTCGTCGTCCATGCCTGTGCTCTTTCTGACTTCCCTTTTTCGTTTTTATTGTGTGGTGACCAGAATTAATGAAAAAAGTGTGTGTGTGTGTGTGTGTGTGTGTGTGTGTGTGTGTGTGTGTGTGTGTGTGTGTGTGTGTGTGTGTGTGTGTGTGTGTGTGCGTGTGTAAACATAGTTTTTTCTTTAAATTTAAGTACTCTTAACTGCATCTTTGCAATGATCTGGATTTAGCTAAAGCTGACACAATTCTAAGTAGTTTGCTTGGTATGCATTCTATCACCGTATTATTCATACCAGTGATTCAGTTAACATTTACGCAAGTATTTCCATTACTAAATGCTTTCCGTTTTGCACCATAAAAATTCATTTGCTAATTTTTTGCTAACGTGAATAATATGCCTAGCTCTCATTGAACCATTATCCGTGGAGAGATAAGTTCAATATTTTTCAATTTTTTCACCTTTCTTATTTTTCTTTTAGTGGAGATCATATGAAACTTAGTAAAACTGTATTATGAAAATGATAACTGGAGGATATAGAGGAATTAGAGAGACAAATGAGAGAGAGAGAGAGGAGAGAGAGAGAGAGAGAGAGAGAGAGAGAGAGAGATGAGCAAGGGTGAAGGTTAGTAAAAAAACATATGAATTGTGACAACAGAATGCTGAAGAAAGAAACTTGAAGGACATCGATTATGAGAGGAAATAGGAATGAAAGTTAGTACTCGAAATAAAACATGAAAAAAATGGACCGTGAACTGATGAGGATGTTGACGCCAGGTTTGGAGAGAGAGAGAGAGAGAGAGAGAGAGAGAGAGAGCGAGAGAGAATATATATATATATATATATATATATATATATATATATATATATATATATATATATATATATATATATATATATTTTTTGAGTGGAGATCATATGAAACTTAGTAAAACTGTATTATGAAAATGATAACTGGAGGATATAGAGGAATTAGAGAGACAAATGAGAGAGAGAGAGAGAGAGAGAGAGAGAGAGAGAGTACTTGTAAGATGGAATTCTGGTATAAGAAAGAAAGAAAGAAAGAAAGAAAGAGCTGATGAACAATACTGGTCAGAGGAAAATGGTGCCAAAGTGATGACAGGTGACATCCCGTCATAATCCATCCTTTGGGAGGTGTTGGAACCGAGGCTAGGGTATCGTAGTTCAAATAATTTAGGGGTAGGTGATCATTGTACGCCTCACGTGGCTTTACAATATGATAAAAACTTCGAGGCGCCTCTCAGGAACACAGGAGAGGCATCAGAACTCATGATGCCGACTCGACATGATCTTCACCCCGGATAGTGCCTTAGACCACTAGACCACCAGGCGTCCGTAGCATATAAAATTAAAACTATATATGACTGATAAGACGCTGGTCTGCGTTTTTTGCTTTCAGTGCAACAATTAACTACTTGATATTATTCTTACCGGGCGCTTTCGATGTAAAAATAAAAATTAGTGTATGATAACTAAAGAACTTTAATTAGACTGGTTTAGATAATTTGTGTGTCCTGCAATAGCCTGCAGTGTGTTAGGGTTAATTATTGTTCTAACCTCTTCAATAATTACCCTTTGCCAAGCTACTTTCTTTGGTTAATTACTACAGCTTTGATTAATTCATTTACCACCCAGTGGCGTTTGCTTCTAACAGCAACAGTTAGAGTTATTCTAACCGCACTGATTCGGAATCTATAATTATCGATCCATTTCCTTACGATAAATAAAGGAGAGTGAACACTAACTTTTGAAAGTTAGTAATGCATTCTTCGAAACTCAACAAACTTTTCAGGATAATGTGTAAGAGTTTCGTAATTGTCTTAAAAGTGGAGTCATATCCCTGACCGTAACTGTACGGTACATAGGTAGCCAATAATCTGCTACCACGTCAGGAGATTCAAACTGATGAAAATATATTACAACCCTTTCATCTCGCATGAGTACTGCTTGTTATACTCCTTTCACCTTAACTTGGCCTAGATTTTCGTCCTATTGCAGTTTATTTCCCTTAGTTCCTTCGCAGAAAAACAAGATGCTACCGTTCTACACCCTTCCCATAGCACCTCTTCGTGTCTGGCATTATGATCTAGTTTTAATCTATTGTTACAAATCGGCAATGAAGACAGAGAGATGGCAATTTTTGACCAATTTAAGGAAGTAAATTTAGCCAGGGTGTTTTGGCCTTGAGTTAGTAAGATCTCAGTAGAATATGACACTTCTGATGGCGTAAAAATATAAAACAACACACTACAACTGTGCGTGCTCATGCTGGGTTTTAATGTTTTATCTCTCACCTTGTCGCTTGTATTATGTATCCTTTTCTTTTCTTTTATCTTTCCATACTAATGTTTGGCTTAATGTCTTACATCTCTTACCTTGTGTCTTTATCTCATTACTTCATATCCTCTCATGTCTTACCATGTTAATGTTGGGTTTATTGTTTTATCTCTCATTTTATCACTTGTAAAGTACTACGTCTCCTTACCTTCTCACTTATCTTTTCGTGCTTATACTGGGTTTAGTGCCATATCTCTCACGGTCTCTTGTTCGTATATCTTCTTATCTTATCTTTCCATACGGATGTTGAGTTTAATGCTTTACACCTCTCACCTTGTGTCTTGTGTTATGTCTCCTTGTCTTGTTTCTTATCTGTCCATGTTCTTATTGAGTTTACAGTAATGTCATATCTCTCACGTTGTGTCTTCATCTTATGACTTGTTATATTCTCTCTTTCCCGTCTCCCCTTCTTGTTATGTTTCTCCCTGTCTTAATATTTAAATATCATTCCTCTTCTCTTTTCCCTTAGTTCCATCTTCTCTTCTCTTATCTTTCCGTGCACATATTGGGTTTGTTGTTTTATGTCTCACCTTATCTTTTGTTCTGATGTCTTTATTATTTCTCTTATCTTTCCGTGCTCATATTGGGTTTATTGTTTTATATCTTTCACCTTATCTCTAGTTTTCACGTCGTACTGTTATTTCTCTCTATTCTTTCCCGTCTTCCTATGCCCTCATGTGTTTCTCTCTTCCTCTCAACATGTAATACCCTTCCTTTTCTCTATTCTTCCATTTTCCAGTCTATGATTTCCTTATCTGCTAATTTCAGAAGGGATTCAGGAGGTAGAGTCACTATGAAACTTAATTGTCTGCCATAAGTATTTTCTTGTCCACAGGATGGGCAAGACAGGCAGGATATAGAATCTTCCCATATTACTTATCTTTACTTCAAAACTATATTCCTGAATTTACGAGAAACATTGCTGTAATATGTGTAGGGGATCCCTGGCCAGTTGTGCATACGGTCATCCTCCTGCCCCTTCCACCACACACAGCCATCATCATTACCATTACTCTTAACTCCACACACCACAGGAACCCTAGTCTTATCACTGCCACCTTATCAGCGTCTCCCACGCCACCACACTTATCATTTTTCCCACCTCCACCCCTTGATGTCAATATGATCGCCATAGATAATGATAAATGTAAGACGTTACCAAATCAGATATCAGTTTTCAAGTCTCTCTCTCTCTCTCTCTCTCTCTCTCTCTCTCTCTCTCTCAACCAATCGGACAGCACCTCTCCCGGGGTCATATTCTGCGTCCATCCTTCCACCCAGCCAAAGTCTGTTCTCGCCAACTATCCTACTACTGTTCTCACCACTGTCACAACAGTCATCACTGATATTTCACCATAATAATATTTCACCATTAATCACCTCAATCACCATTTCAATATTTCATCATAATTTACCACATTAATATTTCACCATATTTCACCATGTTAATGTTTCATTAGGTCTCGCAACAAATATCTGGCTATTGCCTTAATGCCATACGGGGTGGCCACAAACAAATCACCCCCATGTCGCCCTGTCTCCTGCCATTTCACTGCCCTACTCCCAACTCACACCCCCCTCTCTCATGTACAGTTACCTCCACTTCTAACGAGTACAGCGGGTGGTGTGTTTGGTGAAACGTGGCACCACTGTGTTTGTTTACATTGTAATAATAGTAAGTACATGGGCAGACCCGGCAAAGCTTCCCCTCGGCTACAGTATCTAGTACCTACAAAATCAATATTCTATCAAATCATACTCTCTGCAAATCCAAGTGTTTGCCACGTATGTATAGTGGAAGGTAGAGAGAAAAACAAATAGTAATGTCATTGGATCCCATTGTTTCTCTGGCAGGAGATGACTGTGAGGCGAGGTGGAACGGAGGGGAGAGGGGACAGGTGGTGGGGGCACATGTATCGAAATTTTGTCGTGTTTCGTTTTGAAAGATGAAGGATGTGATTATACACATGTTCTGAGGTGATCTGTAACTCAGAATGCAATAACATGTATTAGATGAATGTCGGAGTCTTAATGTTCTTCACACAATGTGGTGAACAACTGTACTTGAACATAAAATTATATTAGAAGGTGTGATGTCCGGAGTCTCGAAACGTGGTTCACCTGAGTCTAGGGAGTGTGCAACTCAACTGCTGTAACATTTTTGTGGCTGAACCAGGGTAGCCATATATGATTTATGATTAAGCATGTGGCACAACGGTCATGCCATGCTGTGCATCATCCAGTCTGTTTTATTGTCGGGAAAATCAATCATTATATTCTCAAACCATGGTATAAGTAGATGTTCTGTTGCATACGATTATAGCTACTTTGAGTGTTGGATGCTATTGGCTTATTGTGCGAAATTATTGTCCAGTCATCATACTGATGGATCACGCAGAGATAATGAAATACTGTATTTGCATAATGAGTGCATATCTTGTATTATAATAATTGAAATAACGGTGTTACGGATGTTCAGTCCACAAATGATGTCGCTGTCTTCGAGGTGGTATTTCATTAGTCTGGGTAATTGTGACACAGCATCCAAAGACATTGATCATCGTTCATTATATTCTCTTTAAAACATTCATACATTAGTTTTCATACAAGTAATACACGTTCAGGTCCTCCTTAGCTCCAGACTCATTATACTTTATAATCGTGTGTCTGCACTCACACACTTTTCATGCAGAAGAAGCAATACTCGAAGATCCTTTACTATGCATATTTGTCCATTGTCTACCATTATAACACAAGGTTTTAGTATGTGGCCACGGCTACACAAAATATATTGGTGGCGTGGTGCTGCTGGGAGAGTGTAAAACTGCGTATAGTCTACATGTGTTTGTGCAAGGAGTCTGGTAATTCACTACACCATCTTACATTCTCGCCAAGATATCAGCCAAAGTCACGGTTTTGGTGACTATACTGACTGACCATTGAACACTCTTTCACCTCCCAGCAGTCTGAATGAGGTCCTGTTTTCAAGCAATGGAAATATTATGTAGTGCAGTGAACAATGCAGT